>NC_133581.1:10905454-11205454 GCF_964106895.1 Numenius arquata
GGGACATGCCAACCGGATCAGGCAGGGATTTATTGCTAAGGCTGCCAGCTCCTCTGTTTAGTATTGCCCTCCCCAGATGCAGGCCCTGACAGGGACCCGGTGGGATTCTTGGTGCCAGCTCAGGAGAGGTTTTCCTTGGGACAATTCTTCCATTTCACCTTCCCACACTTGATTGTTTTCTACACACTGTGTTAGCATCGACAGACTCCTGGAAAAATCCTGCCAAAGATTTCTACCCTGCTTTTTGAGAGAATCACAGAACTTACTCAAAAATGAGCTATGAAAATAAGCCTCTGCATCATCGGACCCAAATAAAAGCACTTTAAATATTTTAGGGCATTTAAACAGTATAAACTTCTTTTTTCAGAGTAGTCAAGCAATGGAGAATATCAACCACATCTGAACATTTGCTAGCAAAATTAAGGCAAGGAGAAACACACTTACTGTGTAACCCACTCAGGTGTCCTGTTGAGCTCTTAACAGCCCATTTTCTCAGGGAAACAACTTTTGGTTTAACAGATTTGAATTCTCTCAAATCAAAACTAGCAGGACAATAACAAGTGCTTAATACCCGATTCCTCCTGATTCCACCAGGACCAGTTCAAGAGAGCAAAGAAACCATCCCTCCTCTTTGGTGAAGGTTTAGGACACCAGATGGGTTTTGGAATATTGGCAATCTCATTTGCTTAAATCTAATGACCTTGCTTTATAAGTCACAGGTGAGAAGTGTTAGAAGATGCAAAGGATTAGCTTAATTAATGATCTGGTGAATAGGTTGGTCCGCTCAGCTCAGCCTTTTACCACAGCAGCAGCACCAAGGGCATCCTCAGAATAAAATGTAAATAATTATGATAATGGTTTCCAGATTGGCAAACATTCATACTACAATCCTATAATAATAGAATAATAATCATAGATAATAGTTTACACACATTCACCTCATTGTGAGCCGTCAGCAGTTGGCAATGCAGCCAAAATGAGCCCAGAAGCAGCTCACTGGAGGAGCAGCCAGCCAGGACGCCTGCCTGGTGCAACACACTAAAAACCTGAATGGCAGGAGCAGGATTAAATAGTATTTTGGATCTGGCAACTCCGTACAACCAGCCTTGATCTGTAGAAGCTCTACAGGTGGCAATACTGCTTTACTCTTACCCCCGCAGGCCAAACTCCAGACCAGGCAGCTTTGCTTGTTTCTTCACCAAAGATGGTGAGGGCAGCTCCCCATCCTTGCTCTCGGCTGTCCTTCTCAGAGACTTCAGGCAGCCTTCCCAAGCCCTGTCACCTCTTCCGTCTCCGTTTTATTGCAGAGTGATGAGGGGAGCACAAGCAGCAGCACCAGTGTTTTCCAACCCTATCTTTCCCCTCATCTCCTGTGACATGCTGCTCCTCCTGGGGGGGGGAAAAAGTCACCCTTTGCCTCCTCCCAACTGGGGACTCCTCGTTGATCTTCCCAGCCCTCCAGTACTAGCTCAGCACATCTCCAGACGCCAGTGCTGTCAGTTGCCTTCTCTCATGGCCAAAGAAGAAAAGCAGGGGCAAATCTCTCATCAATGAGAGATATGATTTCCCTCCCCCCCCCCCAAATCAGCTCATTTGCAGCACCATCCCTTTTGGATTGGAGACATAAGCTCCCTGTCAGCTCTCAAAATAAGCCTCCTTGTGAGCAGCTGAAGTTTTGCAATTTAAGTAGATGGTGATTTTTTTCATTGCAGTTGCATTAACACGAGCATTTATACAGATGCTCATGCACACAAAGCCTGGGAAGATACGGCTCCTAACGGAATGCAGAGGCCATATATCCCCCCTTTTGTGGCTTTGTCACACACGCTTTACGGTATCACTCTTCCTTTAACTTGCTCTGTCACAACACATTCCAATCAGGCAAAGGATTGATATAAACACTATTATACGTGTTATGCAAAAATTTAACCAAACAGTTAAAAAACTAAAAAGTCTAAGAGGGATGAAGTAGAGAAAGTAGAAAAACTATTTATAGTTTTGGTAATGGCAGGAACTCACACGGGGAGAAAAACGTTGCTGCTTGGAGAAAGAAGACCTGACAATGCTGAGGTTACCTTTATGTCAACTACTAGCAGATAGTACTGAAAAATATTCAGCTTTTGAAGAATAATAAAGAATAGAACTCTATGAAACAGCAGCTCTGGGGTTTTGTTTTTTAATAGATTTACTTAGTAGCCAGACTAAGAGCTAACCATCGAAGCAGAAAATAATTTAATTTCCTTCAAGTTACCCTACATTCATTTCAATAGGCTTTTTGACACAAATAACCAAAGATGTTTTTCTAAATGTCGTTTTACATTCAGAATGACAAAAGCTACGTGTGGAAGATTAGCCATAAGAAATATTATTTAATTTGAATTCAAAGAGAGGTAACGCTGAAACGCTCAGAGGTAACCTTCACCTATACCTAAAGCCTTGCATTTCATGAACGTGACGTGGTATATGAACAAAAATAATCTTGCACTCTTATCTCCATGCCTCACGGTCACAAGTCACTGCCTCTGAGTGTAACTGATTCACACTCAGCGGCCATTCAGTCACCTCCCCTGGTGCTGGGCAGCTGTCATGAACAAGCGAATATTTACAGCATGTACCCACTGTATTTAACACTGGTGATACTGACTGCATTAAAACTATACTGTAAGCTTACTGTAACCAGTTTGGCCAATTCTGTGAAGAATGTCCCAGTACAGTTTCTGCACTGGATAGTGTGAGAAATGAGCTGAATTTTGCTTCAGCTACTTGGTATATTTCTATTTGTGTGCTCGGTTATAGCATCTAACTAATCCTTACAAGTACCCTGGAATGGCCCAGAGACTCTGGTTTACAAGAAGCCATTTAGGTAAGGAGAACCGAATTGATGGTAGACTGATAAGCGAACAAAGGACGGTGGAAGGTGATAAGTGGATAAAGGCCACCTGGGGGGGTGACTGAAGAAAAGAAGGATATGGACACTAGATCAAGAAGATGACCACCAGGATGTTTGTAACTACTAACATTAGACAGTAGATATTAGCAGAGACTGCGAAACAATGTATTGTTAATTAAAGGTTTGTGTCTTTAGACGGTCGGGAAGAATGTGAGCTCCAACTTCTCTGCCAATGAGAAGAGAGACAGGTATTCAGGCGGCCGGGAAAGAAAGGTATAAAATATCTAAAAAACTAAAGATGTGTGTGCCTCTACTTTGAGATGCACCCGATTCAGCGCTGCTTCGTACAATAAACCTTTGCTCCAGTGACTTCGTCCTCTTTAAAATTTTAAGTGTGAGCCGGTGTTTCTCACAATAGCTTGTTCCAGTGGACAGGAGAGAGATTTAGAACTGGAACCTGCATCAAAACCCTCTTGACTATAAGTTCCAGTCCTGACTTCCACTGACAACTGATAATTTTTCCTTTCTCTAAAACACATTTTCTATCCTATGCCGTGGAAAACATTTTAGGTTTCAAACCAAAAGTAGTACCAGTCATTTAAAATAAAGAGGAACTGTTGGAGACAATCAACATAAAATACAGTTTATTTCCAATCATTTGTCTAATTCACATGCAAACTGGTTTATATTAATAAAAGTAAACTGCATTTAGAAACAGCTTGGTTAGCTTTTAACCTTAGCAGTACTGCTGCACAGGCAAAGCTACATTGGTTAATGTAATTTGTTTTAACATAGGGAAGTGTGGCCAGATAGGTATTGAAGACTTCAGACACCTTCCACAAAGAAATATTTATCTCTGCAGTAGCCTCTCTGCTGCACTCATCTTATCTACGTGAAACATTTCATCTGTTAATCCCATGTTTGAAGACCATATTCTTCAAAGCACAGCAGTCAGGAGAAAATACAGCAAATATAAAAAGATAAGTTAGTAACTAGCAAATAATACAAGATTACAGTAGTAACTGAAGTATTCTCCCGTACTATTTCAATCTAGAATACTGAAGCCTTTAACAATTCCCACATTTTAGCACTGACACAGAACTGCAATACACAAAGTATATAAGCAGGGGGAAAAGCTGCTTTGCAAGAGGTAGAAAAGGCTTTATAAAATCTTTAGGCACAAGTCTCAGCAATCTTTTAAAACCCATCAGAACGTTACAAAGTAATAATGACCATTATACATATATTTGTACAAGTCTGTTTATTTTTACCCTTTGGAATAAAAGTATATTTCATGCACTCTCATATAATTCTTTTCTTCTATATTGTTTGAAGACTATTTTTCTCCTATCATATGTGATTACAAAAGTTTTACAGGCTCTCAGGAAGTCTTATCACCAGCAGTTATACAGCAAAACTGATGCACTATTACTTAACACTTTTTCCAGAGGAGCAAGGGAATGCAAACACTGTTTGCATAGGTTTGCGTAACAAAGAACACAGAAACACACACTCAAAATCCATAAAAATATTAGTTGTTTTGGTTTACTCCTGCCTCAATCAAGAATTGAATGCTTTTTGAGTGATTTTTTTTTTTAAAACACCATTTCCACAAATGTATGCTTTACAGTGCAGTGGTTATATTCAAATTTTCACAATACCCATAAATCAAAATACCAAGATCACTACATTTACCATGAGCTAACAGACATTCACAGATAAATCTTAGTGTCAGTTCAAAAAGATGCCTTCTTTGAGCTAAAGTACGTAAGGCTTTACTGGTAACAAGTTCTTATCGAAGATTTGCTTTATTCCTGTCACAGCATCTTTTTCGCTCGTTTTACTTTTTGTCTTGGTCTTTTTCTTTCTCTGCATCCAGAAGCGCTGAACGGATTCCCAGCTTCTTCAGCTCTTCTACGAGATCTCCATTCTGATGCATCTGGAGGAGTATATCACAGCCACCAACGAATTCCCCATTGAGGTATACTTGTGGGATGGTAGGCCAGTTAGAGTAGTTTTTTATTCCTGCATAACAAAAAAGAAAAGTATTAAAGGTTTTCCCTCCTCTCTAAATAGAATGGGTTTTTAAACAGAATACATTGCTTCAGCCTGATGGAACTACTGACATTTTCATTTCTTTCCCATTGAGGCAAATATGTATCTATATAACGAGAGAACTATTAGAAAAACTACATTGAAGCTAGGTTTGGTTCTCACTCCAACTCAAAGATGTGGGCTGAAAGATACGGAGTTGGCTCCTATGCTGACTTCAAACAGGACCTGGAAAAATTTAACGTTTCTTTTCCCTCTCAGGAAAGAAGCAAATATGATTTTTCATCAATTAAAGAGATGAGAAGTCTTGAAAAACATTGAGAACTGTTTACGTTCAATTATCCTTTATATTTCCCAAAGGGACTTTACAATATTTTATATTCTTACTAAATTCTTATACAGTTATACTACTGCAGTTTCAATTGCAAGATACATTCGCCCCTCTAGAAGCCTTATGAATTTCAAATGGCTTTATCTTTCATTGCCAGACCTTAGAGCCCATGGGAGGGGCACAAAGGCTGAAGTCTCTTAAAAGTACTCACTGAACAAAACAGAGCTCGAGTCACAATTCTGAAGTACAGAATTAAAGTTTAAAGCTATACTTCATAGAAGCTATACTTCATACTTGTCATAGAAGACAAATGTAGGACCATCCAAAAACATTAACTGATCAGCTGGTATAAATTGAATCCCAACTTGCACTTACAGATGTCACGAAAAATATTATAGAGAAGAATCATTATAACTAATTTGCCACTTTTAAAATGGCGCTTCAGACAAAGTCATTATTTCTGTAGCAGAGGAAGTAGTTCGGTTCTACATCTGCACGCTCTTATACCAACTCTACCAGCACTTGTTTAGATATCAAGTTTTGAATTCAACATTCTTATACATTTTCAGTATGCACAGGGGAATTTGCTTTCCCTTGGAAAAAACTTTAACCTCTAAAGACTGTAGAGGTAAAACCTAAAATACTGAAGACAAAAAAATAACTATATTAGCAAATTATGTCCACTTTATTGGAACTTCAAACACTTTCTTTTTCAATAAATATGCATAAGTGCATAAATATGCAATGGGATTACAATTTTAATGCATAAAAGATGAAAAAGAGGTAATAATTCCCATTAGTCAAATATCAGTGTGTTTAATAATCTAGAAAAAAATGTTGTTGTGACAAAGTATTCCTACTTATGAAGCACAACATCAGAGAGGAGATTCTATTTTGACTTAAGACTTTTTGCACGGACACCTAATGCTTCCAAAATCTAAAATAGCAAGTTTAGCATATAGATCAAGGCCAAGGAATCCATAACCATTTAACCTAATCTTCAGCATCACCACCTATAACTTCTTCCTCAGCATTTCATAAAACCTTTGCTTAGATACGGTTTGCAGAAATTAGTAGTTTTGATGTGAACGTAGGTTCAACACTTAAACACTCCTTGGCCTTTGAGCACCCAAAAGTGCTCTGTCCCAAAAATCTTTTAACCCACAAACAGTTGCAATGAGAAACTGAGTCCCAAAGCTAAGGCACGCTTAAGGATAACCCTTCTCAAAGGAGCCACTGCAGATAAGATGTAAGGTTTGTTTATGTTAAGATATTGGAATGCTCAACATGAATTGAGAACCAAGGGCGCTGCATAATAAACCTACTGCTAATAAGCATTCCAGGGCAATATTTACACCAAAATCTTTTCTTCAAGGACCCAACTGCACATACATACAAGCACTGATAGTACTTTCAAGGATCTATCCAACTTCAGATAAAAATATGAATACAATCAAGCTTAGCTGCCCTGTATGATGCATTTCATGTACTGGACAAGCTGCTTTAAAAGCCTGCATGCACAAGACTCAACCAGATAACAAACCGAATACCTCCTGAAGCAGCTAACCAATCCCCGGCTTAGCAGAGCAGTTACCAACAGTATTTCAGTAGTGTTAAAGCAAGTTAGCCTGGGTTACACTTGGTGCTGCGCAGTTCAGATACCCCAAGGGATCTTCTCCCCACTCCCTGCAGGTTAAGACGACCCACTGGGCTTCAGAGGCTTCTGCTTGGAACTGCTGTCTGCTCTGTAAAACCACACTCCACGGATAAGGTTCACAGCTGGAGAGCTGAGCTGGCGCACTTTAAGGTGACTGTGAAACCAGCATCAGTGTAAAGCGCTACTGGAAGGGGTACCTAGTGCACTCCTGCCCCATTTCCCCAACTCCAGTTACCAGTTCTCAGCCTCTCCCTTGCCAACATTAGAACGAACGAATGATGAGCCACATCAAAGAACTGACTCAAGCAGTCACTCTCACTCCCACCGTGCTCTCCAGAAAAGCAGCACATTTTCATCTGTTTTCAAGCTCCTAAGTACTGGTGCAAGCATGATTGAAGGAAAGCTAGCCCACGGGTGGGAGGAAGGATCAAAACCGTGCTCCCAAGTAATGGAAAGCAATGATGAAAATAATCTGAGGGTGAACTACTGCAACCATTCAAACCAGTTTAAACTACCACTTTTCCACTATGTAATCCCAAGGCTCTCTGCCACCTTAGTGACCTGAACCAGCGTAATGCTGCCCAGCAGCTGCAACCAGGATGGATCACCACAGCCAACCTAGAGAAACTTTAGCAGCCATGGAACCACAGTCCAAGAAAGTGCTGAGGTCTCTTACACAAACTTTAATAATGAAGGATCTGTGTCAGGGAAGCATATCCTCAAGCTCAAGTTCAGACAAATCACATGAAGTACCAGTAACTATTTAGTTTCACAGATCTGAATGCACTTTTAGGTGAAGAGACAAGTCGAGGGGTTGTTTTGCTTTTATAACTTCCCATATTCTAGCACAGGTCAATTTCCAGCAGTTGAACTATAACACACTGAAAATAAGTGTTCCTGTTTCAATAGATACAGGAAAGAAACCAAGTCATACTTCAAACGTGCCTGAACGACCACCTCTGCGAACAGCCAGCTCTTACTGCAAAGGGTGTACGCATATATATATATGCAAACATTTAAGTTTTGTTCAGCTGAATACAAAGCTGGTGACCAGCTCACATGCAGTAATATCCTTGCAGATCAACCTTCAGTTGATCAGATCTACCAGATATTTTCACAGATCTACTAGATATTTTCACAACTAAAGGCTCAGCATCCCCTCGCTTAACCCCACATGCATGCCGTGCAGGTTAGGTTCACAGAGAGGGTTTAGGAAAGCCTCACATGTTGCACAGTGACTTTTCAGCACCTGATGCCAGATCCCACAGGAGACTAAAGAGGGCCTTCAGGCAGCCACTGCTGAATCACACTTGGCAACTTACAGAGCTACAGCTTCCAGCAGCCCTGCCCTCTCCTCTCTCAGAGACTGCTGTCCACAGAGGCGGGCATATACTGTTTTTTTAGGGTGCAGTAGGTAATACAGTCGAAGCAATACGACAGCCTGCTGGTCTTGAAAGCGGTGGTGTCATTCCCCAACTCTTCACTTCAAGGCTCCATCCCTAGTGGTGGCTCTGGCGCTCACCTTACAGTACAACAAGCTAGTTCCAACTCACACACCCAGTGATCCAGTTAATAAATTGAGCTGGCTCTCTGTGCAGTCGGACAAGTGCCAACACTGGTGCATGGAAAAGAACAGAACAACTCCTTTAAGTGCCTGAGAATCAGCAGGATATTGTGTAAGTGCACACTCTGTTTGTTACTGCATTCAGCACAGCTTAGCCAAACAGTCCAGATCAAACCAATAACTTTAATTTAAAGCTCAGGTAGCCAGGAGGGCAATAACTTCTCGGATCACTTAGCACAAGCCAGAGTTCACCTGGGGGAAATATTTGCTGTGCTCAGAAGGGAGATGTTCCTGTTGCATAGGAAGAAAATACTATATATCCACATGGTCAAGCCCCCAGAGATCGTAACTGACAAACGCGTTGCCTGTTCAACAAAAGCCCTCTCAACCAAAAGTGAAATGCTGATGGTTTGATTTCAAGGTTTTGTTTCCTCCTTTTTAGTTTATGAGTTTGTTCAAGTAAACCATAAGTTTAATAAATCTAGATAGGTAAACAAAGCTTAGAAAACTACCATGATTTGCTCACCTGCCAAAGGCAGTAGATTTACTTGAACAAAACCAACATTGATTAACAAAAAATGTTGTCACACCCAAATTCCAGTATTTAAGTTTTTATACCATACCAACTATTATACCCACAAGCTGAAAAGCAAGTAAGGATTGGAAAAATCAGCTTTTCGGCTAAAAGCTAATGAAAAACTGAATTAGTCAGATGATACCACAAACACAGGAGAAGGAAGTCCACCTGATACACGCCAGCATATGGATTTAAAGCACATTTTAGTGTATTCTGGACAAGAACTGTTAATGTCATGTACCTGCAAGACTAACTACTACATACTATTGCCTTTTTTTGTTCAGTTTAAAACTTTCTCAAATAACCACATAAAACCTTAACAATCACCTATGCCCACTGAAGAGGGAAAGAAGGAAGAAAACCATTATGAGAACAGAGTACTAGCCTTCCACAATTAGCAAAAAACCTTATATAGAAGAGCTGCTACCACTTGAGCAGTAATGGTGAAACTGACTAAATATTTCTTGTGCAAATGATTAGCATAATTCTGTACTTTATCAAAGAACCCTGGCAGGCAGTGCCAGCAGGGAATACAGTGGTATAAGTCCAAGCCACTCATGAAGTTTCAACAGACTGTTCAGAGGGAACATCTGACTAAATAATGAAGTATTTTAGGGGTCTTTTAATGAAGCTTTGTATCTACTAACCAGGCAAGGCAGTGTGGCACGAGAAGCCCCATCTCCAAGAGCTGCCCCGGAGGCAGAACTGTGTTCTGCAGATAACTATGCTGCTCTGGGACACAGGGCTACAGAAACCAAATGGGGACGTCCAGGCAAAGCCACCTCAACTGCGCATCTCCGTGACACGCTTTGAATTCCACAGACCCCCGAGCCCCACGATGCAGGCCTGCTTATAAAGCACAACAAAACCAAACCAAATAAAAAAAGCCCAAGAAAGTGAGCAAAAGTGAGTTAGACCTGTGAAAAGCGAGCAGGATGTAGGGTGCCAACAACCCACCGACGCTCCAACAACCCACCCGCAGCTCAGGAGCGTTGAGGCAACCTCGACCCCCCGCCCCCCGCAGGCTGACACAAGCCGCCGCCTCCCGAGGGGAGGCCCGTGACCGGCTCAGGCTGTGAGCGGGCCCCGGTAGCAGGGGAGGCGGCGCCCGAAGGTGACCCCCGGCCCGGCCCCAGCCCTCCGCTGACCTTGGCGGAGGTCGGGGTCCTGCAGGACGTCGTGGGCGCGGTAATCCTCCACGCCGTGCAGGCGCAGGATCTGTACGACGGCGTTGCTGAAGCCGCAGAGGGGCTGCGCCGGGCTGCCCTTCATGAACACCACCACCGGGTGGGCCCGCACCAGCCGCTCCACCGCCTCCCGCGACCCCGAGCCGCCGCCGCCCCCCTCGGCCCCGCCCCCGGTGCCGGTTCCCGCCTGGCTCAGAGCCCTCCCGGCCCGGCCCCGCCCGGCAACCCCGGGCCCCGCCAGCCGCCAGGCCGCCCGCACCAGCCCGTTCATGCTGCCCCGACTGCCGGGCCCCGCTGCGCTCCGCCGGCCCCGAACTAGCGCCCACCGCCTATTGGCGGAGAGAGGGAAAGGTGGTGGAGGAACTTCTCCTTCACATTGGCGGAATCATCCGCCAATCAGTGCCGACAGCCAGTAGCATGAGGACGCAACGCGCCTTGACCCACCCAGCGACCCTGAGGCTACTTTGCTTTCCTATTTGTGGAGGGAACTGCACTGCTGCAGTTGTATTGGGGGGAGAAACTGCCAATCTAACGTGATTTGGTTAATTCCCGCCCACTCCTCCGATGCGATTGGTCAGCTTGCCCCGGTGAGGTGTTTTGCTCGGGAAGCCCCGGGGGCGCGTGACTTCCGCTTCCGGGTAACAGCCGTGCTTATGGCGGCGTGATCCTGTGCGCCTCAGTCGCCTTCTGTCGGGCCGGCGGCGAGATGGATGTGCTGCTCTTTCCTGCCCCGCCGCGGAGTGTGGAGCCGGCCGGTCCCTGCCCTGCCGTGGGGCGGCTGGGGCACAGGCTGAGCGGTGCGGCGGGGAGGCCGGTCGGGTGGCCGCCGCCGCCTTGAGCCCCCTCCCCTCGGGCCTGGCGTTTAGTGCTGGGAGAGGAGCCAGAGTAGCTGGTATCTCTGCGTGGCCTGGTCTGTCGCTAGAACAGCCGGCGGGGCTGGATGAGGTGGGCGGGGTGTGCCTCAGGGCGAGCTGGGTCGGTGCTGAAAGACGGACGGAACCGGCCGCCATCAGCCAGGGAAGCCCTGGATGTGGAACGCGTCCTGGAAAGGGCTGTGTGTGCAGCCCGTGAGCTCCTGGACAGGCGCTGGGTTCTTTCCGGGACCTTGGAGTGGAGCGTAGAGGTCTCTTGCAGCAGCCAGGCCCATCTTGTGAGTAGAATAAAGTGTTGAATTTTTTTTTTTCCCTCTGTGCTAAACCACAGTCTCTCACAAATCACGAATCAGTGTGTTTCTGAGTTTTAATTTACACTGCAGCTCTGGCATCTGGACTTTTGGTGTATTAATGGCCGTTTGTATTACTTGCATTTGTAAGCAAAAGAATTTTTTTCCACCCAGTTGAGCTTATGTGAGAGCTTTCCAAACAAGACCAGCTTGTCTTCAGCATTCGGATCTAGGATGTTTGTTAGTTCTTGATTTTTGTGGCATGAAGTTGATGCTTGGGTAACAACTCAGGTTTATTTTCTATGAAATGGCTTTCAGCCATTATTTCTGTTGCCTTTTATTTAAATTTAATTACAACACATTCCAAAGGGAATTGTGGTAAACTTGCAGTTTGTCATCCCATGTGAATAGCTTATGAATAAAAAAAGTGTTGCTGTAGTATTTGAAAACATGTATTTATGAAGAAACACTTTCTGTCAAGAATGTAAAGGCAAAGCTCACATTTTGTTGATGAATGTTGTGCATTTTGTGTGTCAGAATGTTTTGTTTCCAACAGAACATCAGAAGCCAGGCACAGTCGTGCTGATTAAGACACAGCAAGGTTATTGCTTTCTGTGGTTTATGTGTTGTGATTAACATGGTGTGAGGTTGTGCAATATTAAAAAAACTGGTGTCTAGTTTATGCTAGATAAAATTTCAGTAAATTCTGCAAAGCAAAAATACATGTTTCTCTTTGATACACAGAGACTACTATAAGTGTAATAGCCCCAGTGCTTTAGTTTGTTGTTTTAATCTAGCAGACTCCTGCCACTTTAAGATCCTGAGGAGTCAGAGGGGTATTAAATGAAAATTGAGTGAAAAGAAAGAGATCTTTCTAGTCTTAAAGGCAACTAAATGTAATACTTGAAAAAAAAAATGTTTGGCTATGAACAGAATTTTGTAATATTTACCTTTCTGAATTTCATTCAAGCTTCTTTCTGCAAGGAGATCATAGAATCATAGAATGGTTAGAGTTGGAAGGGACCTTAAAGATCATCGAGTTCCAACCCCCCTGCCATGGGCAGGGACACCTCCCACTAGACCAGGTTTCTCAAAGCCCCATCCAGCCTGGTCTTGAATGCTTCCAGGGATGGGGCATCCACAACTTCCTTGGGCAACCTGTTCCAATGTCTCACCACCCTCACAGTAAAGAATTTCTTCCTGATATCAAACCTAAATCTCTGCTCTTTCAATTTAAAACCATTACCCCTTGTCCTATCATTACATTCCTTGACAAAGAGTCCCTTCCCATCTCTCCTGTAGGCCCCCTTTAGGTACTGGAAGGCTGCTATAAGGTCTCCCTGGAGCATTCTCTTCTCCAGGCTGAACAATTCCAAATCTCTCAGCCTGTCTTCATAGGAGAGGTGCTCCAGCCCTCTGATTGTTTTCGTGGCCCTCTGCTGGACCCATTCCAACAAGTCCATGTCCGTCCTGTGTTGAGGATTCCAAAGCTGGACACAGTACTTCAGGTGGGGTCTCACGATAGCAGAGTAGGGGGGTTCATTAGAAATCATAAGTGAAATAAGGACATCAAACCTGAAGTGTAGTAAACCCTTGTGAGGCTATGCTCCTTCTGGAATAGTGTAACCACAGTTGTAGTTCAATCCTCTGTAGTCCAAGAGGTGCCCTTGGTTATTGGTACTCTGGGCATACCAGGCTTGCAGAGAGAGCACCTGTGTGAGGAAGCCGAGGCATGCCTGTCAGAGTCACAGCAGCAACATGCGCAATATTCCTCTAACAGTTACAATTCTGTTGCCACGGAGATAATGACTTATCCCATGTCATTATTGATCCATCAACAGAAAGAGCAATTTTGCAGTCTGATATTGTTTAGCGAAGAGAGTAACATCTGCTGAACACTGAAAAACTGCTATAAATGTTAGAAAGGTTCTCTGAAGTCTTTGTACTAGGTTAAATAAAAAAAGAATTTATAGTTGCTTTCTGTAGTTTTTTGAGATTTGCCTGTGAGATAATATTAAGCTTAACAGAATGCTTTTAATAAAATATTTAGTATGGTCAAATGATTTTGGATTATGCAATATGCGGCACTCTATTAGTGGGTAAACACTCTTCCCTAGTGATAAGACAAAATGATTAACCCATGTACACTCTAGAAACAAAGAGATAATTTTTTGTTACCTGGTCCAGTCTTCTATTAGTCTAAGTGAAACTTCTTGTATTTTCCAGGTAATGATTTAAATCATCTGTTCAGAAGAAATATTAATGTGACTCCCATAAGACTCCTGACATTTTGCTGATGTACCTGTTAGAAGACCCATCGCCTCATTTTGAAAACAGTAATAAAAGCACAAGCATTCAAACTGCAGGGATCAAATGCTCACACTTACTCACAAAGTTACTTCCAGGCATTCTGCTGCTGAACACAATTACTAGTTATGAATTGGTGGCTTGAGATTTTTATATGGTGTGCAAGAAGGTAGATGTCTAAGAATGATAACTGTCAGCAGAAAGTTTTTAGTTTGTTTTGCTTTTAAAAAGGGGAGGGCTGAATTCACTGGTGAGAAGGATCAAAAGAAAAGTCTTATTTCAGCTTATCAGAACAGGACACCTCTTTCTGTCCAAGTCTGATATCTTTGTGCCTTTCTAACTTGTGATAGTGCCTCGAAATGAAGTCCCTTATTGTGCCTTAACAATTGAGCTCTACTTAGCCAATTTTATTGTTTCTTGAAGCTTTTTAGTGGGATGGCTTGAGATCTAAGTGTTCTGCATGATAGGTTAATAATTTCAGCATACCATCAAGGCAACATCTGGCAGCACCAACATATCCTCAATTTGAGGGCATTAAGCATGTTTGAAATGAACCTACGCTTCTGGACTGCACAGTTAAAATTTGTGTGGGATGCCTAAATTAAGAATGCTGAAGAAATGGCTGTGAAAAGTTCCTAGTTATTTTGACGATGTACTAGTTTGAAAAAGTCGAAGCCCCATGTTTAACAAATAGAATGGAATATCATGTTCAAGCTTGAATGTGGACCTTTAAACAAGGCACTCTTTATAAAGACTTCAAGCTTGCTGCTTAAGGACACTGATTTCAGTGTATGCCTCTTTGTAGTAATGCTCTGCTTTGTGAATTGTGAAGCTGTCTTGGAGCAAGGACATGTAGTATGACCTTAGTAATAGAAGAGTAGAATTATTTTTCGGGATAAGCAAGCTTCTTGCAACTATTCTGCCTGACCAGAGTTTGTTAGACCCTTGTTCCGTATTTGCAGATGGTAGTGGTTCTTGAGTCTTCCAGTATCACAGAGGAAGCATAATTTTATATACATCTAACTTACATGCAAAGCTGAGAAATGTTACCTCTAATGAGAACACCTCTTGCCTCTTTTCACCCAGGAGTTGTGAATGCCAAAGTCTTTCATGGGCCTGAAAAAAGACTGGGCAAACTCAAGAAAGTAAAATTGACCCGCTAAATACAAAGATGCCATTACCAGATCAAGTCTTGAGCCGTAGAAAGCTAGGGACTGGGATTATAACTAAATGCAAAGAACTGTTCTTTACTACTTCTGCATTCACTTTTGACCAGTCTTGCAGAAACAGGGTCTTGGGCTTGAGTTTCTGATTTAACTTGATATGGTAATTCGTACAAATTGTAATTTACTTAAAATGCTGGAAAAGTCTTCTTGTCTTTCAAAATTGTGGGAAAACCCTAAGGCACTCTTTGCCTGTAAGAAGCATTCTTGTACCCCGGCTAAGTTCTACTGGCATACTCTCTGTATAGCCATGATGACAAGAGTGCTGTTGTTGACATAGCTTGTTTTCTGAACGTGCAGTCGCAGTGAGGCAAGAAAAGCTCAGAGGAGTGTGTGTTTGGTGTCCAGGAGGGGGCTCTGGTGGCTGGTGATCTCAGAAGTACGCACTTCACGAAGGTGGCAGCCTGTAGTGACTGAATGCTTATTGCCTCTGAGAGTGATTACATCTGTTCGTCTTCAGCACTTCTGAATTCCCTTATCTATTCCATATAAAGTTAAACAAAAAAAAATTACAGTAAGGTGTTTTTCTGTCTCATTTTGAGAAATGCATCTCATGTTACAAAAACTTGCCTCAACTTTAATAAACATCACTGGCCATTTGATCTCTTCTGTGGCAGAAGACAGGTGGTACCAAGCATGTATGATCATACCTGAGTTTTGACTGTATGAGATACTTCTCCAAATAAAAATTCAAGAGTTTTGTACATATCACTGTATTTGTAAAGTAGATGGAATTATTATGGAGAATCTTAATTAAAAAGTTCTTTTTAAATCTTAGTATTACTAAACTGAGTACTATAATATTTCAATAAAGATTTTATTTTTTCATCACCTAGCCTTTAGTCTCTTTTTTTTTTTTCTAGGAATGTATGTACACATTTTAAGGAATTTTAAAGTTCTGGTAATGTTCCTTTGAAAAGGAACTATAGTCTAGCCAATGCTGTAACCCTAAATCATGTGAATTGCTGTTGTTTAATTTTTGCTTGACAGATCTGTATTAAAGAAATTCTGAGGAGCCTGGAAACGTTTTTGTTAAAACATTAGTCTTCCATTGCTAGTGTTATCAATGTAATTTTATATTAGATGTAGTATAAATAAGCTTTCATTACTGTAAAAACATTGAGGGTAATTCTCAGCTATATACCACGTTTGTGGAAGTGCAGTAGTGATATTTTAAAAGAGGATGAAGAAAAGTAACTAAACTAAAACTAGTTATTGTAATCAACGATACATGTTCTAAAAAGATGTTCCTAGTCCTGCTATTCTGTAAAGTGGTGTGCAGAATAAAATGACCCTCATCTCACTTGGTTACATCTTTTCATATGGATTGGAGCTTTCAAGTTTTTATGCCAACTGGAATTATTTAGACTAAAATTTCCCACAGGCGTTGGGCAATGGTTTATGCTCTACTAAAGAGAACTTGAATTTGGATGAGGCAGATGTAAAGTGTGATGCTTCTCAGAAGACAACTGTGGTGTGGAATTTGAGGGCTTGAAACTTTACTGAGAACTGATCTTTGACAGGAACGTGCGTGGGAATCTGCCCATGTTTGGCTGTGGTATGAGGTTCAAACTCTTATTTGTATATGTACAAACTAAATTGAGCTAAAAGTATGCTAAGTTTTTTCCTTACTGTATGAGATACTGTCCCTGTATTTCTGATTTTTGGGGGGCTGGGCTAGAGTCTGTTTCCAGTGATGAAAGTAAGGAGAGGGTGAACAGAGGTGTGGGAACCTGGGGCTCGGACAGGCGGAGGGGAGCTGTACTTCTCACCTGATGCAGATAGCTACACAGGTGGCTTCTAGAGATGGATGGGATAGTGTCTTCTATCCAAGCCTATTCCAGTCATTGTCCCTCCCTTTCAGAGGGGGGAGATTCTTAGACCAGATGTGTAACCTAGCAAGAGACACTCGGACAGGGAGTATGGAGAGGGAATCGGATTGACTAGAAACATGGGTAAGGCTGTAGCAAGTAGGTCTGCTCGCACAGACAGCAAACTGTTGGAGCAGTGCTGGATAAAATCTATAAAAGAGGAGTTCTGGGTAAAAAAAATAAAAATTGGGCTCTGCCATGGATAAGATGGAGGGGGATAGGACTGAAAGGGCTAAAGTTGAGTGATGCATGCAAAGTAGGCTTTCTGAAGAGTACAGAAATGAAACCTCAAAGCTTTTAGGTGAGACTCTAGCAGCAGTATGTCTCAGTCTTCTCTGCTGCTGGTCACCTTAGTGACCACCTTACGGTCATGAGTGATCTTTCAGTCACTCTCTGTATAAGTTACCAGAGTCACATTCTGATCCAAGATGGTTTGTGCAAGGATCAATGTGAATTTGCGTTGTGAAAATTTTTGTTGTTTGACTCCTAAAGAAATAAGCATGGATGCATGTTGTTAAAGGAATGCTCTTAAAGTTACACAGTCAGCTGCTCAAGAAATGTTAGATTTAGTCTGAACAGCTTTCAAAAGCATGTGCATGGGAGGTCAAACCAATATTTTCATTATGACGTGAGATCTCTTTCCACAGAAGCCCTGCATATTCAATGCATAGGCATTAGTTTTCTTGGTGTGCCCTGAGGTTCGTAGGAAAGAGGGCTGCTTGCAGGAAGGGAGTATCAAAGCCTTTAATATGCTGTCCTAAGATACACATTATTTCAATCTCTACTATGGAGGGAAACCTGGAAGTTGGCTTAAAGCACAGTCCTCAACAGTGCTCACAGTTGGTGTTTCTCATTGAGCTTTCATGCTGATGTAGTTTGAAGGATGACTTGGAAAAGTTCTCAGCTGTTGCAGTGATAACTAGAATCAATAAAGCAGAGAGTGTGTGAAGTTGGAAAATACAAAGTACTGCAAAAATTATTGTGAAAAATTGGGTGTCTTAAATTGGGTTTCTGAAATAAGTGGGTGCTTTGGACTTGCTGTTTTAATCCCCATCACCTGACCACACATTGATGGTAACCTGTAAATTTTGAGCT
The DNA here is from genome assembly GCF_964106895.1 of Numenius arquata. Classification (NCBI taxonomy): domain Eukaryota; kingdom Metazoa; phylum Chordata; class Aves; order Charadriiformes; family Scolopacidae; genus Numenius; species Numenius arquata. Next base: position 10,923,371 of record NC_133581.1, read on the forward strand.
CCTGTATGTGAAGCTCTCTGAAAAAGTGTCCATGAGTGAATGTGGTAGGAATATTTTGGATAACTTGGTTTTCAGAGGAGTTTTTCTCTAGTGTGAAGAAAAGTAGACCCAAAAGACTAACAAAAACTTCAAATGGGAGAGGAGGATTGTGTGCTGGCATACTTGCATTTGTAATATATGGACTGAAAGCTCAAGAACAGACTCAAAAGTATCTCTTCTGGGAGGTAAACATACAGATTGAAGAGGCCAGAAAATTGAGGTTTTAGATCTGATCTCTACAGTTTGCTTATTTAACAAAGCAAACAAACAAAAAAAAAAAAAACAAAACAAAACAAAAAAATCTACTTGTAAACCCAGAAATGTCAATATAAAGATGAGGGAAGTTTGTGTGTGTGTGTGTATATTCTGAAGTGGTTTTTCTCTCCTTTTGTAAAATATGAAAACCTGTATCTCTTGAAAATCTGACTGTTCTAAGAACAGAACTACTTGAGAGAGCACTGCTAAATGCCCCATATAAATATTGTGATTGTCTTGATTCTGACTGTTGACATGCAGTGTTTTTAATGCTCATACCACATGACACAAACATCCAGGTTGGTTTGGTGGTGGTTGCTAACCATGCACTTCTAGAGGGCAAGCAGTTCTTTCACAGAATAAATAGCTTCTCTACAAATAAAAATGTATGCACCTTTCCTAAATTTGCATTAAAATAATTGCATGGAAGATCTCTCTAATTTTAATGCTTACTTTTAAGTTAATTTCTTGCAATTCAGGGATTGAAGTTTCAGTGCTGCAGTGCTGTTAGCTCTTCCTCTGAAGTTTGTAGTAGTCTTCATCCCTTGCTGATGTCCTTGGCAGCTGAGATTGCTCAGTACTGTACTGTACTTGTACTCTAAAGTTGCGTGCCATTTAATTGTAGCGCTTATTGGGCTCGTACAAAGGCCTGTTTTATAATCAGCTTGATTCCATTTAAAAAAAAAAAAAAAGAAAGAAGAAAAAAAAAAGGCTCATTTGCACCCTGTGAACAAAGGCCTGGGAAAAAGCTCTGAGTTTTAGAACAATCACTTTTCTTGTGACAGTGGGGTGCAGATAACTCTGAATCATCCTTGGATTCCCTTCCCTATCAGTAGCCCTGTTGCTCTTTGTCCAGAGATTTGTTTGGATACTAGTTTTCAATTGCTGCTGGTCCTGGGACGCATGAGGTGACCAAGGTACATCCTAACAGCTGCTTTCTGTCACTGTACTTCAGTTTGAGACCTCGATTGGAGGAAGCTGATCTGCACTCTTTTGTAGTTTCATGCTGGACTACTGTGGTGAATAATTTAAGGTCCACATGCCATGGAAGTAAAGCTAAGTAAGACGAAAGTAAAACTAAAGACTACTCCTAGAACTATAGTCTTTTAAACACTGGCATACAAGAGTTGTTTTGGGTAGCGTGTGTTTCCCATCCCTTAAAAGATTAGATGCAAACAAATAAATTGTTTCAAAAAGCTGGCATATGTAGAAACAGGGAGACTAATACAGATGAAAGTGGAGGTCCAGACTAATGAGTCTCAAGGAAATCAGAATAGCAAAACTGTATTTGTGGTGTGAACGGGAGCAAGGAGAGCCATGTATAGTCACGTGTGATTAATTTTCACAGTAGAAAGTTTATGGAATGTTATATTTCAACAGTTATCTTTGTTGTTTATCCAGAGGATTCCAGAGAATATTTTTTTAAACCACTTTCTGGCATGTCCTTCTGTAACTTAAAAAAAGAAAAAAAGTATGTGGAGAGGAATGAGGAAGAAAACCCAATCCACTGGAGCTGGAGAAGATTTGGCTTCAAATTCTGATTTTTCAATGGGCCTTGGCTTCCCCTGGCTTGTCTCTTGCTGTAAGATACGAAGTTTAGCGCTGCATACTCCTAAACATACAGCCTTGCATTTTTTGCTGCTTCCTTCACACTTTCAAAGCAGAAGTCAACATAACCCTTCTGTCATCTGCTTTCTGGTGTGGCTGGATTGTTGCTGCTCCAAAACATCTAGTCTCTTTCTCTAGGCATGTTCAGATTCTGTGGCAAACTGTGCATCTGCCTGCAGTTGGAGATCTCTGGGTGCTACCACAATACAGTCAGTACACCTTTGTTAGTCTGCAGAGCATTCACAACATAAATCAATAGTTGCGTAAAGTCTGAGTCTTTGTCAGCTGCTGTCTTAAGAAATATTAAAAATGCTGCTTATATGTAGGATTATTATAAGCCTAATTAATTTTCATACTATATTTTTTTAAAAAAGTGGATGAGTATTGCTTCTTTTTTTCCTGTTTAAATACAGTATAAAACATGCAAAACAGATAATATCTTTCATTTCAAAATGTAGGGAGACATTTGGACTCATCTTTATTCCTATATCAGTTTACCATGGATGTCAAGTCTATGTTCTTTTAATTCACTTTATTATAAATTAGAAAATTTTTGTAGATGAATAACATGAAGATTTACATCTAAGAAATTGTTTCTATAATATACCTATAGTTAATGGGATTTTTAGACTATCTTTCTCGGCATTTGTAGGCTCGCATGGGATTCACAATGTGTGCTCTTTAAGTGCAGTGCTCCAAACCACACAAGCTTCAGCAATCCCACTGTCTTATCTCATCTGGAGGGAGACATGTTGTATGAGCAGGCTTCTCTATTTGTCTTTACAAGTGGAGAAAGTTTTATATGTTTTTTTCCCTTTATTCTCAAAGATACTTTTACACTCTACTCCAGTTTCCAGCCTCCTCCTATTTCCATGTTAGCTTCCCTTCCTAACTTAAATAGGCCATAGAGGACTGTAAAGACACACAGGGGAAAAGAGAGCTATGCAGAATAGTGCATTTTAAAATATATTTGAGGAAGGTAGCTGAAACCAGGGGAGATTTCTCAAAGAAACAAAGTAAATTCAATCTTTTGTTCTAGTTGCAAAATGTAGACAAGTTATAAACTAGATTTCATTCACAGCTGATGCCTAAATGTTTGTCCTGGGTTGAGCAACACAGGACTAACTTCTCTCCTAATGCTTGGGAAGACTGCACTTTTAGAAGACTCCAGTGTCCGAATTCTTGAAAATACTTACTTTATAGCCAGCCAGGCTCTGTGGGATTCAAGGTCTCAGTGTTTTTGAGCCTTGTCAGGTGCAGGGACGAGGAGGAGCGAGGCCTGGGCACTTGACCCAGGCTGGCCAACAGGATTATTTCATACCATGAATGTCACATTCAATATAAATTAGAAACTTTGCTGCGTAGTCTCTCTATCCCTTGGTGGCTGTGATCCTAAGAACTTCTTGCCCCGGTGCTGGACCCCTGAGCCCTTCCCTTCCTCCTGAAGCCACAGCGCTCCCAGTGTCCAAAGTTTGCTCCCAGTGTCCAACGTTTGCTGTCCCCTGCTGGGAGTGCACAGCTTCCTGACGATAGAATGGGCTAAGTATAATTCTTGTATATCCTATATTAGTATCGGGATTAATACTGGTTCTTTAGTATTATTGTTAATTATTTAGTCTTATCCTATTAAATCTATTTATATTTCAACCCTTGGGTTTCCTTGTTTTCTCTGATTCCCCTTCCAGGGTGGGGAGGGCTCATCAGGTGATAGAATAATTGTCTAAATGACAATAAATTGTTCTGGGTTTTCTCAAACCATAACAATGTTACGACGTCAATGAAAAAACCCCAAACTCAAGTCACCCTGCGGAATGGCGGGCACAGAGAGCAAAGAGTGTAGGATTTCATAGCCCACTAGTGAAGATGCTTTTCTGGGCAAGGACAGTCGTCACTTGCGGTTCTGTCCCTACCCCATCTGGGCCTCTGACTTGCTCTATGTCTAGTTGTTCTCTGGTTGACACTTTTGCTTGAAGAATATTTTTTGAAACAAAATAATCACATTGGTACTCAATACATAGTCTTATTTTTTTTCCATATAGAAACAGTATAAAAAAGCTTCCTTTTAATAAAGCCAATATAAGGACTTTCACTATTGTGGATACATCAGGAAAACTGCACCAGTGTAGTTAAGTCTACAACAACCTTTTACTATTGTTTCTCTGTTCACTAACTGTGAAGTGATACTGTCTCCAAAGTTTGAGCCTGCTCTCTTTATCAGCTTTTAACACCTCTAGTGTATTGTTTTGGGCATTGAGTATTTCTCCATATATTTAAGGAGAAAATTAAAGCTCTCTGAGTGCTTGCAGACTGTTAAAGATGTGTAGGCACTGGAGTGAGAACAAACGAGCAGAGCCTGCGAGAACCTACAAAGAAAACGGGTAGAAGAAATAATGATGCTCAGGAAAGGGAGAGTTGCTGCTTTGCTCTTGGGAAAAAAATTTATATCAACATGGAAGTTGAATGTTATTTATGAGTCATTTGATAACACTGGAGGACTCCAGTATCATCAGTGACAACTGCTCCTTTAGAGCGTATGTTCCAAATAATATGGTGTGATTCAAGCGAGTGTTGTTCACAGGAAGAATCCTGATGTCTAGACCACGTGATACACACAGTCTGGTTTGCTTATAAATAAATGGAGCAATTGCTGGTTCATACTGGCCTAAGTCTCTTTGAATTCAGTGGACTTACATCAGTTTTTGTCTGCTAACCTTGCTCCCACGTTCTTTTCACTGTAAGGCTTGCTTCTATCCATTGCAGAAGCTGCAGAGATCTGAGTATCTTGCACCTAATGGAGAACTTGAAACAAAATTCCTCTGTTCTTAATTGCATATGCTTACTGCAGTTCTGGCAGTGATATTGGGAGTGGTAAATCCAGATTTAAGCATCTAACATACTGAAGGCTCCTATTTTCAGAAGGGTATACGGGTGTAAAGGACATGGTTTACAATAATTGATTTAATGGATGTTGTTAACACTTGTACTTAACGTTGTGCAAACTCCCATTTTGACTGCACAGCCTTCTGTGATATTTGTTAACTTCCAGTTTGAGATGAAATTCCAAATTTAAAAGCTAATGAATAAGAGGCACCAAGAATCACTTTTCTTCTGTTTACGTGGAAGCATACTGGCACAAAAAAAAAAATCAAAAAATCAATTAATTCAGAATTTGCCTTGTAGAATCCGTGCTTCTATTTCAAGTGTCCTTGGGGGATTAAAATATCCAAGTCTGCCCATGAGTTGGAACTCCGGTGAATAGTAAATTTTTAACTATGGGAGAGCATTTGGGCCAGGGGTGCCAGAATTGACACTGTAGCACGAGGTCCCACTTCAGTCTGCCTGTGCCCAGGATGTAGAGTCTAATTAGACAAAAGTTAAATTTCAAAATATGCAGCAGGGAGAATGTGAAATGCCAGGTTAAGTCCGTATGACCTCCATGTGAATACAGGGCAGGAAGTTAGCCTGGTTTACTGGTGTGGTCCTTGTCCTAGTGCTCCTAAAGGTATGCTGGTTTGCCATTTAGAGTTTATGGCTCTTCGTTCTGCACCTACTGAGGAGAAAGTTCTTCTGTAGCAAATCCTACCACCACCCACGGAAGCTTTCTGTCAAGCAATGTGCAACTTCTATTAGCTATAAAACAACACCAAAAAATCACCCCACAACCCCCTGAGAAGCCCTAATGTTGAAACCTGTCGTGCTAAAGACGTATATCGCTGGTATGCTGCACACAAATGTTACTGTGCCAACAAATGCTGTTCCTCCCACCCCAAGACTGCCACGTGACTCATTTGAATAACAATTTTAAATTGCTGTACGCAAGCAAACATAAAGGGAAACATCTTGTATGTATCTTGTAATAGTTGTTTGTCGATGGTTACGAGTATGAATAAATGGGTGTGTTACAGTAATAAGAGAGAGAGCAGCTACCCTGCAGCATTGTAAGTGCTTCTCTGTTGCCCTTAAGATATCGTGCAGGTCCTTCTGTAGAATAAACCATGCCAACCCCATTGTTACTTTTGCAGTATTTGGTGCTTTCCACCCAGTCTCTTGGGTATTCCTCTCATCACAGGAAATGTCTCAAAATGCTGTATGTTCACTGACAAATATTCGTGGTTTGGTTTAGAGGCTGAGCCAACTGCTTCTAAAAATATATTTCTTTCTTCCAAGGAAAGAGAGATAGATCTGCTGCTCTTTCCTTTCCAGAAGCTCCTCCACCCTTCCATACTGCTTGCAGTCACTCTAACCTTTCCTTTGTTGTTTAGGTGTGGTGTGTGGGCAACTTTGTATTGTTTGGATAATGCACTGAATGCTCATTTACTTAATGCCTGCTGTTTGCCTGTGTATATTGGTTTTTCTAACTCAGCATGTACAAAGCTGTTTGAGGTAGTAAAATCACAGCCATGAAAGCTTCTGCATAGGGAAGTGCAGAAGAACTTAATGCAAGCAATCTTTAGATCCAGTGGTGCATTGTCCAACACCAGCAAGCTTTTTGAATACAAGGGGTTGTTTTTATTTTGGACTTAAAAGGTCTAGCTATACAAAGTGATTTCCCAGGGGGTGGTTTCATAAGGAATTAATTGCTGACAGTGAAGGTTGCTCATACACTCATTGTGGTGACTGAGCCAATTTTCCCAATGCAAATTCACAGATAAGATTTTCTGTTCTCTATCATCTACCTATTCTGGACACATTCCTTTGGAGTCCAACCCTTTTGGGTTGTATCCAGTTACTCACACTATTCCAAAGGTCATTAAGAGATAATCAGCTCTGAATTACTATGGGTTGCATAGCATAGATTCAAGTTTACATGGTGGTGATATAAACTTTACTCCAAGTAAATAGTCTGTTAAAACCATGCTAGTGAATAAATTAGATTTTGCCAAATTAGATGACAGGCTTGTCCACAAACAGAGATTACATACAGCATTTGGTACCTCTCTCAGTAACAACTTTAAAGGTCATAATCACCCCAAATTGTGCCACTCCAGGACCCACTGTAGGCATTCAGAGCTTCAAGGTCAGAACCACCTATAAAAGCACGCTCCTCACCATCAAGTTCTGATAAATTTTCCATTTACCTTTTCCACTGCTGGTGAGGGATGGCGATTCCTGATGGTTTGGGAACAATTTAAATAGAGAGCTATTCCAAGTAAAGCTGTGTTGACACATGGATGGCAGATCACCTTGAATACCTGGCTGTGGGCAGAAGTGAGCCCATGAAGGCAGCTCTGGCTGATGCAGCCGGATAATGCTGTTGATGTGGGCCAGCCTACCCCAGCTGGCATCGGAGGGTGGAGAGCAGTCATCCCCTGCCTCTCACAGGTTCCAGGAGCTCACCCTCTTTCTGCTTTTGAACTACAGCTCTTGAGGCTCTTGGATGCAGAACGGTTATGTGTGGTCGGAGACTTTTATCGCAAATGGCCCGTTTTTCTGCTCGTTAGGCACAAGTTCCCAGCAGCAGAGGGCAGCAATATAACCTCTGCCAAAGAATATGTTTTTGTGCCTTATGAAACACAGACTTCTTCACATGCTCATTCAGTTTGCTTACATTATGTTATTGTTCAAATACGAAGAAGCTGTTCATTCTTTCTTCCTTCCCTCCCAGTGGCTTGATGCACTGGCTTTCAAGTGATTAAAACTTTCTGATGCTGCAGATGGAGTAAAAGATGTTGACGACACTTTGGCTTCTCTCACTGGGCTACAGAACCAACACTGTGGCTGACAACATACCACCACTGCTGCTACTCTTGTTTCTAACTCATTTTTCCAGAAAAACTTGAGTAGACGCTGCAAGGTTTTTGCTTGGTTACAGAGGAGAGAGCCACTTGAATCAGACTACAGTTGGAACAAGGTTTTGTTTCCTAAGTTACTGATTGTTGGTTGTTTTGGTTTCTTTTTCCCCCAAGTGTCAACTACAACACTCCACGTGTCCAAATGAATTCCTGTTCATACTAACTGCGGTGAGCTGGGGTTGATTCATTCATGTATACCTGCTGAAATAGAGGCCGCCTTCTTGCTTTCAGGGCATTCCAAAACACATGAAGAAACTTGCCCACGCGTTGGCATGGATCGCTGGTGCTACCGGCACCTGTAAAGATGGCCTGTGGCTTGTCACACATCTCCTTTGGTGCCACCCGAGTCCCCAAGAATATGATACTGTGAAAAAGTCAACTTTTTCTCTTCTAGTGCATTATACTCTGCTAAAAATAGTGGAGTGCTGGTGCTTGGCTGTGGCCTGCTGCCGCCCAAGGACAGCCTGCAGGGCGCCGGGCCAGCTTGGCCCCTGGTCCTGGGCGAGGATGGGGCCTGGCCGGGGCTCCTGCCCCGCCGCCGCTGGGGCTCGGAGGGGGCTCCTCTGGGAAGGGTCTCTCCCTCACGACGGCTCCTCTCCCTCGCGACGGTTCCCCTCAGGGCGGGACGGCGGCGCCGGCCGCGGCCCGGGTTACATAACGCCGCCCGCCGGGCCGCGCCGCCGCGGCGAGGGCGGGCCCTCGGCGCAGCCCCTGAGGCGGCGCGGCCGGTGCCGGGCGGCCCCGCCGAGGGTGGAAGAGCGTCCCAACGAGCGAGCGAGTGAGCGAGCAGCCGTAGCTGTTGCCGTTGAGGGGTGTGTGTGAAGAAGCACCGCGGCCCCCTTGGGCTGCCCGCGGGGGAGGAGGCGGCGGGTGCCGCGGCGGTGAGTGGGGAGTCGGCCCGCGGGAGCGGGTCCGGGGGGGCCTGTTGCCGGTGGGAGCTGACGGGTCGGGGGGAATAACGGTGAGGCGGCGTCCCAGGACCGTGGCGTCCCGTCCCGTCCCGTCCTGTCCTGCCGGGGAGGGAGGGCGGCGCAGGGGAGGCTCGGCGGTGCTCGCCTCACTGACAGCCCGCCCGGTGCCCATTGCCCAGACCCGCCTCCTGTTGCCCGGTACTGCCTCCCTCCCACTCCCCCCCCGCCCTCAGCCCCGTCCCGTTCCCCTCCGTCTCCGGGATCGGCGAGGCGGGCTGAAACGCCGCCGAGACAGTGGGGCGGTCGGCCCCGCTCCGGGCCCGCCGCCGGCCCCCGAGCTGGCCGTCCCGGGGCCGTCCCCTGCCGCCCGGGTCGGTGGTGCCGCCGCCGCCCGGTGTAACGGTCGCGACAGGGAGAGATGGAGCCGCCAAGCAGAAGGGCTCACCCTCGCCAAGGTAGCTCCCTGGGCACTGTGAGAGCTCCCTATCTACTACTAATATATGTCTCTATATAATAACCTAGCTGCAGTAATTGCAACGTACCTCCCTAAATAACACAAGCTAAACGGGTAAAACCTTTTACTTAACTTCTTTTTTTAAAAAAAATAAAAAATAAAAAATAATCACATCTCTGAATGGGTACTGGCCTGGTGGAAGTGTTCAGCTGCATTCTACAACTTTTCCTTCCCAGGTGTCGGGCTCTTGCCAAAGCCGGTTGCTCAGCGTTACTGTCAAATTCCTTCGTCTCTGGGTCCCTGCTGCCAGGACGCTGCTGCAGTTTGCAAGCTCCTTGTTTCTGTTCTCCTTCCCCAGCCTCTCTCCCCTTCAAATGCATCCTAGCTCGCCTCTGATTCCCCTTAAGCAGGTCTGACCGTGTTTCCCTTTTTCTTCTTAAACGGTTAGAAATGTTTCCCGTTTTTTCTGTGATAAGAGCCGTTACCCTTGTTTTTTAGACTGTGTATGACTTCTGTATGTAAACACCTCCCTACCAATGTGTAGTAAGGCTTCAGTTTCTCATACGCTTGTTTCTACCATCTCTTTCATTCCCAAATCCTTACTGGTTTGACCTGTGTGAATTTAGGTCTTTGTCCAAGAAAACTTTGTTCCTACAAAATAGCACTCGAATAGGTTAACAGACTGAAATTTGCAGGAATTATGGATGTATATGATGATTAATTGTGAAAATTATGGTTGCAAGACACTGGGTTTTTTTGCAAGTTCGTCGGAGTGGGATGCCTGTCTTCTCCTTTGCCTCAAATCTAGCCTGGTTATCCAAATCATTAATGAAACATAGTATCACTGTGCTACTCTTACCAGCTCCTTGCTGCTACTATTGCATGTTACTTTTAAGCCCTTGGCATGCTATGTGCTGTTTGAAAATCTTTGTACACAGTGGTTGTTTTCTGGGGAAGGAATTAAAAAAAAAATGCAACAGAACTTTACAAGCTGATTGGTTGCCTTCAAATGTTTTCCTTCTTTTTCTGAAAGTGTCTCTAATCTGTGGGTTGTTGAAATGCACATCAACTTGGCACAGTCTTCGTGGTTGCCAAGTATGAGCCAGTTGGATCTCAAGGAAATGTAACTCGCTGCAATCAGTCCCGTGGTGACTTTTATTTCAACAAGAAGCAAACATCTTTTGGTGAGTCATGGGGCATTGTTCCCTACAAACTAGCTGTCAGGAAGTGGAGTCTGACAAAGCTGATGGGACTCTGTAAAAACAGTTTTCCCCTACACCCAGTGCTGTTTTCACATTCTTCGTGAACCATCAGATCCGGAGTCCTCTCAAATTCCCAATGAAGGCAGAGTTAGCTACCATTCAGGGTGCGGTACTGTGGTACTTGCCTCTCTTCTTCTATTTCTTCTTCTGATAGTCCTAGTTCTTTCCTGCAGCCATGTATTTCACTGCTATTTCACTGTATTTCACCATGTATTTTCTTCCCATCCTGGTCAAGACTTTTACCATGCTTCCAAGTCTGTTCCTGGTGCATATGTCCTCTGTGTGGCCTTCGCGCACTGACCTCATTGAAAAGAGTGTCTAGCCTTTCCCCTTCTGTAAGCCATTTTTTCTGTGCCCCTCCGGTTATCTGTGGCTCCCAAATCATCCTGAAAACCTCTGTGTACGCTTGTGGAATGCTCAGCCTCAGGATGTGGCTGTACCTGCAACCACATGACTTTAGAGAGCAATGCCACTGCCTGGGGGGGATGTTCCAAAGCTAGCACCTGTATCACAGACTCAAAAAGATAGCTAGCCTTCACCTTTTGGCATAGCTTCTGTTGTAAACAAAGTTTATGCCATCCGTTATTATGTGTACACACATACATCTTGGTATTTGTCCCTTAAATAATATTTTATTGCCATTTCCCAGTTCCAGCCAAGTGTGATGTAAGGAGAACAGCTCCAAGGTATTTAAGTTCTTGCAAATTTCGTAGAAACAAACCAACAGGAAAAACCAAGTCTAGAGTCAGACACTTGCCACTTTTCTCCAGTTTTTAGGTTAGTAACTGAGTGATATCCCCATTATGTGACTGGCTCTATTTGGCAGTAAGATATTTGGCGTAAGTGGAGTTGTAAAGAGAAAAGTAGCGTTTTCTGGGTGAATGTCCCTGAACTAGCATCTCACTCAAAACTTCAAAGAAGATAAATAACTCTGATTTGATACATCACATTTTGAACATGGAAGCAGAAAATCTTAGTATAGTTCAGTGTAAACATTTAATTAACCAAGGAATGCAGTTCTGAAAGAGATCCGATTTCCTGAGTTGTGCTGGTCACAAAGCACTTTGTTTTTATGTCTCTGCATCTCTGGGGCACAGCTCCTGTCTTTGTTCTGCCAGGCACACATTTGCACAAATATATCAAGTACAGAAGGGCTATGATCTCAGCTAGTGTCTTTAGATCTATTTTATTTTGACAAAATTGGCCGACAGTTTCAAGACTTACTGAATGTCATCATGTAGGCATAATTCCCTTGAAACAAAGCAAAAGTGATGATCACTCATCCTGACTCAGAATAATGTATTCCTTGATGTGGCTGGTAGGGCAAATCCCAGATCATTTGTAGCAATGACAAGATATTGGTTTTTTGGTTTGATTTCTTTTAACTCTTAGTCCTTGTCAACTGTAAATGGGGTTTCATGGTACAGCTATGACCTGTCCTGGCAAACCTGTTCTACCATATAGACAGGTGCAATGATATTCTTAGAAAGAAGGTCCCTTTACAACTGTATCAAACGTGTCCGCTTAAATACTGTGGGCTAAGTGTGAATCCTGGCAATTCAGGCATGTGAAAGGAAAAAGCCACGTGGTAACAGGAAAAATTCTTGAGCTCCAGGGACGTTAACAGAGGGTGTAACTGTCAAAGAAGTTTTTTACTTGGCACAGTTATATGAAGACAAAGGTATTGAGGCACCTGAGATCAACAGGAATAAATATCAGGTTCATAAGTATCTCTTTCAAGTCTGGCTAAAAACCTCCCTGCTGTCTTTGGAGCTTAGGCAGTGGAATGCTTGTATTCTTCAAGGAAAATATCTCTTTAGGTAGTACTTACTGATGGTCTGCAATGTCTCAGCTTTCTCAGGCTTCATTTGACTGCAATTCTGTGAAATTTAAAAATACCAGATGTTCAGAGTCTATTTTGATCATATGGGTCTGCTCTGCAGATAACAGAATGGTAGGATTTGTGCCTTTAATTAATATTGATTAAATAAAAGTACTCTGAAATGACACAAGAAAAAACTGAAAAGTCTTTAAAACTCAGTGTTTAAATTTCAGAACTCAGCCTAATATTGATTAGTGATAGGCCCCAAACTACACATCCTTAAATTTTCCTAAAGTTTTGGTCTGAAATGTAATTCTGCTGCCTGTAACTGATATTGGCATATGCATTTAGGAAGGTAGAATTTTCTTGCAATAATTCTTCTATGACTAACAGTATTGTCAGCATCGTTTTAAATACATTTTAGTTCTTTTGTTTGAAAATTTATTTTTCTTGCTTGTTCTCTACTGTTTGACTGTTTAGGGCATAATAGTCAGAGTTTTGAAGAAACAGAGTCTTTTTAAATGCAGGGCAAGCAGTAAACATGCTGTCTGTTAGACATTGCTGTTGGATTCACTGCTTCAACTTACTGTTGAAGCGTGAATCTGTTGCTTATCTTGGTATGTCCCTGTATAGCAAATAAATTGAATCACAAGGTGGTACTGCCTGTATTACCAAAAATGACTCATGGAGTTGTGAGCCCTGGGGTAATTAACTTCAGCTATCTGAAGTGGCCCCACCTCAACATTGAAATACAGATAGTAGATCTGACAGGGTAGGGCAGTCTCATTGACACCACATGTCAGGTTAATAAGCAATCTTTGATAGCTCGCTTTGTCTGTGCACACAGCTTAATTGTATTCCAAGAAAAATGCATTGATTTTAAAGATGATGTGGACTCATTAGTTTCCCTTCAGAACTGACTTTTCATGTCTCTGCTAGTACAAGCATCTTTTCTATGTTACACTTAAACAGAAGACATGGGCTTGATATGAAGTCCTTCATATCAAGAGATTTCAAGGGAATTTCTGCTTTGGCTGTAATAGGCTGAGGATTAAGTGGCATTCTGAGCAGATGTACGAAATCACAGAATAAATTGAAGGAGATAGTGAGAACCATGAGATTGTAATTTTCTTGGAATTCAGATACCAAGCTGTGGCTTGCTTGTTTTGTTCTTGATTGGTGTTTGTTTAGTGGTATTAAAAGGAAAAATAAGTGTTGTTATAGTTGTGCTATGCAGACAGCCTTTTTAGAAATGTGACAGTAATACTTGGGAGCATAAAATAAATGAGAGGCCCATGTGGGCTAGCTTGTGCTGGAGGACATACTGTTATACTTAGTAGATATAGTGCCTGGCACCAGGAAATCCTAGAAACACTTTACATAGGGCTACATGCTGCTTCTCTTGCAATTGATGATGATAATAATAAAATAGAATATTTCAGTTGGAAGGGACCTACAGTGATCATCTAGTCCAACTGCCTGACCACTTCAGGACTGACCAAAAGTTAAAGCATGTTATTAAGGGCATTGTCCAAATGCCTCTTAAATGCTGACAGACTTGGGGCACTGACCACCTCTCTAGAAAGCCTGCTCCAGTGTTTGACCACCCTCTCAATAAAGAAATGCTTCCTCATGTCCAGTCTAAACCTCCCTTGGTGCAGCTTTGAACCATTCCCATGAGTCCTATCACCGGATACCAGAGAGAAGAGCTCAGCACCTCCCTCTTGACATTCCCTCCTCAGGAAGCTGTAGAGAGCAATGAGGTCACCCCTCAGCCTCCTTTTCTCCCAACTAGTCCAAAGACCTCAGCCGTTCCTCATAGGACGTGCCTTCCAGGCCTTCCAGCCCTTCCACCAGCTTTTTTGCTCTCCTCTGGATGCATTTGAGTACCTTGACATCCTTCTTGAATTTGTGGGGCCCAGAACTGCTGACAGTACTCAATATGATGCTGCACCAGTGCTAAATACAGTGGGATAATAAAAAAACCTTATTGGCTTTAGTAGAAGAGCAGTCAGATCCACAGAAACCTTTGGGTGGTGGATATTACTGTATTTGTGGGATAGCTGAGCAAATTGAGGCATATGCTACTGGTGGGTTTTTGCCCAGCTGGTGCAGGAATTCATTGGCAGAGTCAGGAACAGTGACAGAATTCTGACTGGTGGTCCAATTTGCAGGCTTCCTCTGCTAGGCACGTTCCTCCCACTGTTGGAGAGTAACAACATCTTGTAACCTCTTTTAGTATCGTGCCTTGTGGGACTAAGTAACAGAATATTCAGGAAGTTGTTATCTTTGATGGAGTGAGAGATGTTCTTCAAGGCTCCTTGAAAACACTTGATTTTCAAGAATGAATGTACCCATAAATGTTGTTTTGATCCAGGCCGGCCTATACAACCAGAGTTCTCATGAATTCTGAAACTGGTTGCATAGTTTCTGCTGAGTAAACAGTGTAGTCATCAAGGCCTCAATCCATGACTCCCAAACAACATAGAGCGCATGTTGTTGAGCACATGGTTATCCTTCTTCTCTTCATGTGTTGGACTGATTTGGAAGAACTGTGTTCCGTGCCACAGGTTTGCTCTGTGGTGTTGAAGGAGCGTGTACAATCAGAGGTTTAAACTGGGACTGTCAGGTGCTTCATGTGTTGTTGAGTGTGGTACCATCTGTCTGAGGCTATGTTTGAAAGATAGATGCTGCTGAGAGCATCAGTGTCTCCACCTGTGACAAGGGGACACTAACATCTCATCTCATGGAGTACATCCAATGTTTTGGGCAACCGTGTTGTAGATACTAGGAGTACTAGGTTGGAGGGTGTCATGGGTGAGATGGAATAAACCACCCGTATTGGGTCTGGATACTTTGGTTTATTTAAAAACCAACAAGAATGGAGCTTTTACCCTACAAGATTATCTCCCACTGGCTCACCTACTCACTCCACTGGACTGACACAACAGCAGTAAAAAAATTAAGCTGCAAAAAAAGTGTAGGGTTACTTTTGGCTGTGTTTTCTCTTCACCTTACATAGAAATGATATGCAATTTAAAGCACTGCATACTTTTCTTTTGTTTTCCTGCGATTATAATGAGGCAATCCTTGCAGAAAGACACATGTTGCCTCTGAGGAGTAGTTTAAGAGATGTAACAGCCAGTCTTTATCTAAGCTATGAACCCTGTTGTCAGTACAGCCTGACGAAGTTCAGAGAAGGCGAAGGTGGAAAGTGTAGAAGCACTGGCGTATCCGCTGCATTTTTGAGTCAGTTAGGTGGAAAGGCAGGGTCATGTGAGGAAATATGCCCCTGCTTTAAAGATTCTGTGGGTAAATAAAAGAACCAGTCTTTGGAGCTGTCAGTTCTTCCCCAGGCTGTGCATTTCCTTTAGCTTAGATGACTGACTTTTCTTAATGCAGAAGTCTCTTTGCATGAGCGCTCTTGAGTCTCCGTGAGAACGTGGTAGTGGTTATATGAATGGCAGATCACAGCAGTTGACAAATGTAGGTGACGTTGCTTATGTAAGTCACCAGAAATGGTCTATAGCTGCAGTGGGTTAAGCAGAGGCTTTGTGTGAAGTATATAGCTAATAATGCTAGCTCAGTAAACACCAGAGAAGCACCTGGGTTAATTTAGATCTCCAGATAAAGAGAGCACCCAAGGAAAATTTTTTTTGTTACCTTGTCTTTTAAGTCCACAGGAGTCAGGGTAGAAATCTTGGCTCTGTGACAGTATTGCCCTTGGCTTCACCAAAGCCTGTGATTTTCCCTTGTATTCTCAGATTATAGACCTGTCGACTCCAGTAGTTGTTCTGTCAGCGGGTGCATGCTGTTGGTGTGAGACACCAATCTACAGAACACGTCTTCAATCTAAAAAAAAAAAAAAGAAAAAAAATTTCAAGCTTCTCTGGTTTTGGTTGGTTTTATTTGTTGGTTTGTTTTTTTTTTAATAGACAAGCTTCAAATTCCTGTCTTGTAGAACTTTTCCCCATCTCCTTGTATCCTTGTTCCCTAGCTACTATTTTTTTTTTTTTTTTTTTTAAGACACTTTCAGTGTAGAAGTAATTTCTTTACTCAGGCTTTTCTCAAATCCAACCCCAGGTATGACTGCTTCTCCTCTGAAGCACTTCAGTTGGAAGGCAATGCCATTGGCACCAAGTTCTTGGTCCAGAACTAAAGGTTCTTGTCTAGAAAAATGGTGCCATTATGGAGATCACCAAAATGATTGTTCCCTGCCCTGAGAGAAGCTCATGGATAAGTGTAGAATCAATAAATTAATAATTAGGGAGACGAAGAAGGAAGAAAAAGAATGATGGTAAAGCAGTGAGAGGGAGTTACTTCAGGGAGGTGAGGGAGCAGGAGCGTGTCCCTGGCATGGCCTGGCAGTTGCCTGCACCTAGGATGTGTGAGGCAGTCATAGCTGTGCCAGCTCCAGCTGTCCACAGTATGGGTAGCTTGCATCACTGCCCACCAGCCTAGATCTCACTGCCCACATCTCTGTTTTGCCTGCAACACCATGTACCTTCTCCAGTGCTGTAGAAGATGGGTAGGAACATCTGTCCATTTGCAAAATACCCCTTCTTCAGACATGCCCTTGGAGGCATCCCTTGTCATGATGCTTGTACACTATAACCACCTGATGGCAGTTACCTAGGGGCTACCAGCAACACTACAGCTATTCTTGCCTTTAGCATTACTTTATTTCTCCCCTCAGCTGTTTACTTGCCCAGAAAACAATTGTGAGAATACATAGTGATGGAGGAGGGCTGGTACTGTCGTTCTGGTCTGCAGAGCGAAGCACCATTTGCTATCTGATGAAAGAGCTGAAGGTGTTTACAAAAAACATTTTTGTAAGTAATTATTCTATGATTCTATGATTCTATGATTCTATGATTCTATGATTCTATGATTATATGAACACATTTAATCCCAATACTTTAAATGTCACACCCTTCTTCTTTTCTCTTTTTTTTTTTTTTTTTTTTTTAAAGCCCTGCTAGTGTTGAATAGTTGTAATTAGTCAGTGGTGAGGAATTTACCTGGCTGTTAACAGGCTGCTTCAGTGCTGCACGTGGGATTGTTTTCTATAGCGTGCCCTTCCCATGTCATGTATCACCCTGGTATTTGTGAAGTGCTTTTAGGTTATTGCTACTAGCAGGTTACACCTTAGTTTGGGTATTTGCAAATAGATTTTTTTTTTTTTTTTTCAGTTAAGCACCTATACCAGCAGCTGACACACATCTTGGTTCTTTTAGTCTTGCTCAAATCAGATCTGACATTTTTCAGGGTTTGGTTTTGTGTGTGGGTTGCGTTTTCTTGTGGGGTTTTTTGTTTGGTTTTTTTTTTTTTTTTCTTAATGCTAACTGGTAAAGTTTAAATATGTGGGTTTTTTTTTTTTTTCTTGAATGGGACAGAGCATAATGACTACCTTGGCCTGATCTTTCAGATGCTCAGCTTGCAGGTGGGACACATTAGGCTGTGCCTAATGATTAGGTTCTGCATAATGATTCATTATTTACACAGAGTGAAATTGTACCAGAAAGAGAGACCAAGAACTTGACTGTGCCAAGTCTGTGCAACCCCTGCCAGTACCTCCAAGCCCAGTACTTAGGACAACTTGAATGCTTGCTGTGGGTGTTCCTTTTCTGAAAAGTCCTTTCAAAGCAGTTCCAAAACAGATTCTTTGGGGAGTAGCAATTACATGGACAGTCCCTTTATAACAATGTTATTCTAATTCAGAATTAAAGTTTAGTTAGAAATATGATCTTTCCCAGAAGATGGAAATTTTGATTCCCATGCATCCCCAAGCTGCATTTCGTTTGCTACTAAGAGAGCAGCTTCCACCCTATGGCCAGCCTGTGATACCAACCTCCACTAATGCTTGGCATACTTTTACCTGAGCACTTTCATCCTTTTCCTCCCAGTCTTGACATCATATGTAATCCTTCTCAAATCCACATTATGGCCATCTCTCAGATTCCTCCTTAAAACTCTTGCTGCAATGTCTATGGAAATTTGACCGTGGTTAGGCAGCTGCTGCTCTGCCTGTGGCTTTTCACGCTGACTAATACCATTTCGTTTCTCCTGTGTGTGTCCCTTCTGTCTGTATCTGTACTCTGCCTCTTCTCTTCTGCCTCAGCAGTAACCTCAGCGAATTGGGGATGGCAGTGCTCCTCTACGTGAGCTGCTTGCAGCATGGTGGAGTGCTGGTTCACAGCTAGGACCTGAATCTCTGCCAAGTTGTAAGAGTATGTAACACAGTCATAATGGTCTTCTTGAAAGAAAATTTTTTATACTGCTGCTCAGTTTCCTACCTAATGGGTTTCATAGCTCTTTGTCAGAGCTCAGACTTCGCTTTATAATTTATAATCCTTGTAACCCTACTAGGTTACAACTTCTGTGTCCTAAACCATTAGTGGTCTGGTACATTACTGGCTGTTCAAGGATGCAGACAATTAGTGAGCAACGAGGCCAGTCTGTCCAGAGTATCACTTACGTATGGTAGGTTATTCAGTGGGGCAATGTAGCCATTTAACTCCATGGTCTGCGCCGGGTTTGCAGAAAGACTTTTCCTTTGCAGTGCCTACAGACTGCCAGGTAATCTAAGATCATCCAACTATTTTTCCTACAGGTGTAATTCAATCTGTATTTGAACATAGAAATGTCAGGCTAAAGAAGGGGCCATTCAAATGCTTTCCACTACCACAACAGAAATGATAGTTGGCCTGGAGTGGGAAAAATACTGTTCCATCCTTCGCTGAAACTGAAAATAGGCTTCTGTGTATGGGAAAGAAGGGGATGGCAGGTCAGATGCTGTGGGAACATTTGGAATATTTTGCTGAATCTGCAGTTTCCTTTTAAAATATGGAAAAATGTAAAATCAAATTTGGTCTAAAGGGAATTATGCGCAAGTGGTAATCTAGGATTTATATATTTAAAATATCTTGTGATAATAACTTACAGAAAGTTTTATGTGGAATGCTGCATTTCTGACTGACAGTAACATTCTGTTACTCTGATCCTTTCACTGCTGCCTCCAGGTTGTGGCTGAGTGCTGACCAGGGTAGCTGCTGGGCTCCTTTGCTTTCTAGGCTAGTCATCCAAAGAGACCACTTCTTGCTGCATTATAGAAGTTGCCATGTGAAGCTGTTGTTAGCCATATATACTCTGCTTCATCAGTTCTAGTAGTTCCACTCCTTTTTTTTTTTTTTTTTTTTTAAATAGGACTATGGCAAATTTACAGTCACTATGGGATTTACCACAGGAGCGAGAGAACAGGGGGAAAGCGCATGAAGGGGTTCATTTATAGCCCTTTTAAACTCTACTGTTCAAACAGCAACACAATCCTAAAACAACCCTGATTTGACTTTCATATAAATGGAGCATTCTCCAGTTTGCATTCCCCTAGGCATCATATAGTTTAGTCTGCAGGCTGATGTGTTTTGAGATGTTCTTATCATTTCTAAGGATTATTCATGTTTGCAAAAGGCTAACATAACTCCTGAGATGTTCCTCCTCTTCTGTCCCTTGGATTTTTTCACGATTAGTGGCAAAATTCTGTGTTTAGTTGACTGCATCGGGGTCACTATTGCACATGGGGGTCACAGCTAAGGCTACCGGTCTTCAGTGAATCCTCTGTATTAGCAACTTCACAGGGTTAGCTTACTTAAAAGTTTCCATCACATTGCTGTTCTTCCACCTAGATTTTCATCCCATCTCTGTTCCTCTCTTCAGTTTTTCCCCATGCTATTCACTTGTGCTGCCTGATTCTGAAATGGGTGAAGAGGATCATAGTTTTATCCCTGTTTGTATCCGTAAATTCTAATTTGGAAGTAGAATTTGAACTAACTTTTTCCCCCACGTTTTGTTTCCACTGATTTCTTCACCTTTCCTCCTTACTTTTATTGTAATCCTAGAAATGCTGCTCAGTGTAGTGCAAATTGTGATACACAGCAATTGTAAAACTAGAGAGATTGTTGGCTGTAAGGACTTGCTTTAGATTTACACAAGCTTGAGTGTAAGTGGTATCTGGTTTGGTCCTGGAGTATATTAACTAGATTTACACCATTAGGATGATGCAAATGGCAGCGGGTGGGTAGACCAAACCAGTGGGTTTCATTGAATGTCTAACAGCAGACATACCCAGCAGGATCATAAATAATTGAGGGAGAATGCTGCCTTATATTTTCCAATAGTTTGGAGGAATCGGGAATGGAGACTTCATCATGTGTTCCATCATGAGAGAGAGCTAACGCCTACAAAGTGTATTCCATTCAGCCAAATTGCGCAGCAGTGGCATTACCGGAAAATATCAGCTAACCTCTTGTTCACATTGCACAGTTGTAACTGAGAACAGAATCTAGATTAGTGTGCCAGTCTGTGAAGGGAATCTCCTGCTAGAGAGCCGAGAGGAAAAAAGAAGTGGAAGATATGGTGGGTAGAAAGGAAAATTATAATGTTAGAGGTTGAGCTAATGATTTCTAAAAAACTCAGCTCTGACATATACCTGTCTGCAATTCTACTTCTTGTTAGTTTTCATGCTGCATATTCTGGACTAATTCCTGTTCAGCAAATGTCTGTCAGGCATTATAATTTCAAGCATTAATCCTTACAGGAATTAACCAGCTTGTTAGTTGATGACCTGAACTAGACAGTTTCTGGGGATTATTGCTATTTAAATCTTACCTACCTTTCAAACAGTGGCAGCATGCCGTGCTGGTTTTCTTTTCTCTCGGTTTTTTTGTTTGTTTTTTTTTTTTTCCTCTGGGCTGATACGTCTTTAGATTATCATCCCCTTTTTCACTCCTACCACGCCGTAGGAGGCAGAGAGGAAATCCTGTGCTGCCTCTGACATGTGTAAGGAGGAAGCCGCTGGTTTCTCTTCGTGCCAGACTTGCTCGTGCTGCCAGCCCCGCTGAACCGCTGTCCTAACGCCCAGCAGAGGCCCAGCTGAATTGCACTTGCCATGCTGAAAACCCATCACGGGACTTTGATGAAATTGCCATAGACTTTTACCTGCTCTTTTTTTTCCAGAACTGCCAGGATTTTGGTAAGATTTTTGCAAGGTTTGTTACTTTTATTTGATAATGAAGCAAGATGGTCATGACTATGAAGTGTGTCTATATGTTTTGGCTCCTAATAACTTTTTGAACTCATTTTCTGCTTTCCATTAAATTTGCCAGAGAGTTAGAAGCATCAAAGATATTACGTTCCTTGAAATTTTAAGGATTTGAATTATAATGAAAAGGAAATAGAAATATAATGAAAAGGAAATAGAAATTAGTGGCTTGCTGGGGGATGGCTCCGGCAGCACCCGGCTGGTTGCTGGTGACACACACAGATCAGCACATGCACGTGCTTCTCTCCAGAGAAAGCCCTTGTCTTGTCTCCTGCTCGGTGCCTGTGCTGCAGGGGATGGGAGGATCCGAGGGCAAAGGCCCTGTGTGACAAAATAAGGCCTGATAAACTGTTTTGTGAGCAGCAGACCAGCATGGGGAATTCCTTCATGTAAAGCAGGAAAAAAGAAGTGAAAATATCCCTGCCATGGTCCTTACCACAAGGGTTGGAGATAAGGGGCAGCCAGTGAGATTAATAGGGAGAGTGTCTGTTGGGAGTGTTGCTGGCACTCAACACATGATAGCTTTCACAGCCCCAAAATGTTCAGCAAATTGGAACTGCTGAGATCCTGTCCCTGAAGTTTGTTAAATAGTGTGGGTTTAAGGTTCCTTATATGACTGTTGAAACATGACCTGGGTGCACGCAGGAAGTTAAAAAGAGATTAAAGAAATTAAATATTATTTTTTTTAAATAGGGAGTATAGTTTGTACAAGCATTGTTGTTTATGTTGTGCTCATTGAGCCCAAACATGGTCATTGGAGGCTCTGCTGTGCTGTGGTTTAGCAGTGGTCCCCTGTCACAGAATCGAATGCATTTTCCTCCAGGAAGGTGATAACCTGTTTCTCCTGTTTTCTGAATCAACCTTTAGCAAGATACCTACTGAGCCCTGATCTACAAATTCAAAGGGGAAATAGCAGGGGGGAAAAAAATCCAGTAATGTGAAATGCCTTTAAAATATAACAAGTGTTTGTGGCTCTGAAGACTGCTGAGGAAAGATTATTATTTCTTCTAGATCAAAGTTAACTTTGTGCCATGATGTATATTACTCCTTGTAGAAGAATTATATATTACTTGGGTTATAAGAATCTGTATCTTTACACCTTTTCCTTCTTTCAGGTGTTTGAGAATCGTTAGTGCTGTGACAAATCTGTCAGATGTTTGTCAAATACGCCTGTGTGTGTGTGTGTAAATCCTCAGCTGATAGAAACCCCTGTTGCTCTAAATGTATCTCTGCGTTAGCTCTCTGGCAGCCAGCAGCCCCAGAGATACGTCCCATGATATTTGGAGTGTGATTTTGAAAATTGCTGAGAAGAAGTAGGCCCTGAGGTCCCATTGGGCTCTAAACAGAGCTGAGGTGCCTGATCTTTTCAGATGTTTGCAGGAAAGAGCAAGCTTTGTTTTTTTTATAGTATTCTATTTCTAAAAGGTAATTAAAAGTGGGTGATGTAAGAGTGAGAAGAATAAGCATCGGCTTTACTCTCGCTGCTCAGCACGGTAATTATCTGTGATCACAGCTTTAAATAACTCTCTAGTTGCCCTCACTGGAGGTGGACTGCTGACAAACGTGGCTTACTGCTGGGTCCTGCTGCCACTTTACTGTTTGGTTTAATTTTTATTAATCTCAGGAGGAGGAGGTTCAAATCACCCTTAGGTTTATAAACTATAGGACTTCAGTCCTCAGTCAGGCTACAAAGACTACTACGAAGGCAGCGCTGCTTCATCTGGGAGGCATTCTTCATCCCTGTTGTGAAATCTTAGGCTATCAGAGCGCTGGAGTTGTGCCGATGCCGGTCTCTTTACAGAACCGAAAGCGCGGTGGTGCTCCCGCGGCTGCTGGGAGGGCTCTCTGCAGCTGAAAGCAGAGATGCAATCGTGCTCTTCAGCCCACAGTGCCTGGCGAGCACGCACAGTGGGAGGGTGACGAGGATGTGGAAACTGCAATAGTTCAGGCAAAAATGAGTCACGAGAAAGCAGGCTGTTTTATTCAATTCCAGAAATGTTCTCAGCTATTCAAAATTAATTTATATCCACCACTTTGCAGTGGTCTGCTTTGTTTCTCAGCTTGGGGATGAAGTTGCTGGCAGTTCCGATAATGTGTTTTGTTAGGACGCAGGCGGGCCTTGTTTGCCCACGGATTTGTCTGAACCCAAACCAGTGCCGTTTTGCAATATAAAGCCTGGCGTTATCAGCTTAATGCAAATATTACTTGAAAGTATGTCCAGAGTGCTGGCTGTTTAGGTCTAGCTTTACTGACCCTGCTGTATAGTTTTGACAGCATTTCAAGTATTTAGCTCTTGCAGTGGTCATTTTTCTCTTTCTTTATACAAACAGATCTTCCTGTTCCATACAAATTAAAATCTGCTAATTTTTCCATAATCATGTGCTTTGATCCCATGAAAATAACTCTTCTTTTAATCAACAACCTCAGTATTTAAAATTAGTATTGTCCTACTTGCTAACTACTTTTTTTTTTTTTTTCAATTCCAATGAGTCTCACTTTCACCACATACATATTTCATTAGTGTCATTGTAGTGATAGTGTTTTGAAAGATGGATCTGAGAAAGCTTATGCTTTGGGGAGTTAGTCCTTCAGCTGTTGCTGTAAAGGGGACAAAAGATACCATCCCCAAGATACCGTCCCCTTAGAGTATATTTGTTACATACTTAAAAGTGACTTTTTCTAACAAACATTTCTAGAAAATACTTGACTTAATGGCTTGTTAGTTTAAAAGCAGTGTGCTTAGTGCTCCCAGGTTGCACACAATTGCTCACTCAGAGGCAGAGGCATTTGACTGATGGTCAAATAAGATTTTAACACTGGTTTTGTAAGGGGGAGGAGGGGGAGGAAGGGGAAGTTGTATGCACAAAAACCCCCTAGATCCAAATGCAGAAACAGTGATGTGGAAGACGAAAGGATGCATACTTGAAGACAGATTGGCATCCTGTAGCCCTGAGCACCCATGTTACAATTGTAGGCCTCCTCAGGACATGGGATTCTTGCAGAAATCAATTTGTCCCACCTCTGGCATGGATCCTTGCTTGGAAGCACACCTCTCTCACACTGAGGCCCCAGGGAATCGCAGGGCTCCTAGTTCAAGGTGTGTCACCAACAGCCTGAGGTTCAGTGCAATGAATCCTCTCTCCTGGTGTGAGAGACACTTCTGAGTCCTGGCATGTTTGCAGACCCAGTGCTGAGGCCACGTGCTCTAGCAGGGCTGGAGGATCTCTTTCTGAGTATCTCTGGCTTCAAGGGGTGGGTGGAGGACTTGGGTGGTGGAACCCTGACAGCTCATACAGAGCACTTGAAATGCAGCTGTGGTCTCTAACCACCCTTTCTTCCATCCACCAGTCCGTGTCCCCAAGTATAGACTGGGGACTATAGACTTTGCTTTCATTGCTGACCCCCTTCTGACATGTCATCTGTAATCTCTTTGGGACAGAGGTATTATCCTTTTAACTGTAAGTCACTTGCGCTCACCACGGGATGCTGTGAAAGCACAATCTTTGCACATGGCTTAACACATTGGGGTCCTGATGATGAAAATGGCCCCCCAGGAGTTACCATGGGACAAACTGCACACAAATGAGAAGAGCCACTGTGCCAGCCAGCCAGGGAAAATGGACAATTTCTTACTACAGTTGTGATGCCAAAACCAAAATTAAACAGCGCAGCTGGGTTATTAAGAATCACAAGGAAGAATTTCTTGGAAATAGTCTACAGAGCAAAACTAATTTGCACAATATATTTTGCAAATAGTTAGGAATAACCACACCTTTGAGAAAATGACATTGTCCATACACAATATATGACCAGCAAAAGAGGAATGATTTATCAGATACATTATTCACTCTGATTTGTTCACTGCTGTCTAGCCAAGAGGCAGATACCACAGAGGTTTATTAGTCAGTATATCAGTGCCATGACTGGCACCCAGTACTGGGGGATCGTACAGTCTGTGGAGGACAAGTGGGAGATAATTAAATACATAAATTCTAGCCTCCAGAGACTGTGAGACTAATGCTGTTGGCTCGCAGTGGTTTTTTTATTGGCTGGCTGATAGTAAAACTCAGGCAGCTGAGCAAAGTTGAAACTTAGCCTATTTCAGCAGCTGGGGACAAGTTCACAAGATGTAGATTGCTGGTAAGCCTGCAGGTACCTTATGTGGGCGATTTCTAAAGCAGATTCCCTCGACCTGAAGAATCTCTGCTGCAGTTGTAGGGCAGAGGTGTTTGACGTGTGATTTTGCAGACTAAAGAGTCTGTGAATGGTAACTAGGAAAAGGAAGCCTCTTGTCATTAAGTTTAAAGTCACTAAACAGAGATCTGCATGTCTTTAGAGACACATGAAAAGGGGCTATGTATTAGAAAAGGTTGAAAATCACTCCACAGTATTTATTAACTGAATTATCAATTTAGTTCTTGCCCTTTCAAGTATTTCCTTATTGCCTAGAGGCAAGAAACAAAGTGCCTTTGAACCTGAGGTGTTATCTATGAAGGGGACAGAGATAGCCTTATGTCCCCGGGGGGAGGAGGGGAGGCTGAGTGAATAAATGCTCTAAAGCTTGTTTAATACCTCAATAATGTGGGAATAGAAGATAAAAATCTAAACCAGACATATCTAATATAGATACTCTGTCTGCTTGGTGATTAAAAGGAATTCTAGACCAGTACCAAAACCTGCATTTTACTTTTCTAATTGAATCATGGTAGACCAGCCTGTCTCCTAGAGTGACCTGGAAATGCAGAAGTGTGTGTGATGAGTGTATGGAGTGGGGAGAGATTTGTAATTAAGAGTCCACACCTATACTTTCTACTTCCAAATGACTTGAAGATTGAAATATAAAAAATAAAAATGCTGTGGTCAGATCTACTGATTGTCATTCCTGATACCAAAAGAGCCCCAGGACCCAACTCTGCCTCACTTGCACATGCAGTTTCCATTCAGATAAAGAGCTATTTTAAAATTTTAATCCCTTTTTTAAGGAAATGGCTTTTTAGACCTGGGAATTATATATTTTCTACAGCAGTCTTAAATAGCAAAAAGATACCACGTTTGCACTGGCTCTCACCAAAGTCTGAAATTAATCTCTAAACAACAGTTGAAAAAAAATCAGGCTTTTTTGAGAGCCTGTGAAGAACACGTCTCTACTTTTTCTTTTTTTTTTTTTTTTTTTTATCAAGTAGATAAAAAAATGTCAGGTGTGATCATGTTCTGGCAGAATGTCTTGCATTAGTTATAGGCTTCCTATGGATTGTTATGTAAGGGAAGGAAAGTGGTTATGATATGCATGAATGCTGTATGTACTCATGATCTTAGCATTCCTTGGTTGAAAGGGATGCTTCTAACTAGGATATGGATGTGTTTATTCAAAAAAAATGTTTATTCTCTAGCTCATTAATTAGGGCAAACAATTGCTGACTGTCATAAACATTGACTGCAAATAACACAGGAAGAGGCTGTGTTGGAAGATGGCCAAGGTGATAGAATTAATGTTTTGAGCCTCTAAAAGATTATGCTGGAAACAACTACACCTTTTATTTGAAACCTTGAGGGCTTCTGCACCTACTCAGGCAGTTTAAGTCCACTCTACGTGGGTGCAGCTACTCCGGAGGCTTTCAGTCCCTCGGCTGGTAAAGTATCAGCTACTTGTAACGTGATTCACAATAGCTCCTCCTGGAGTAGACCAAGAATATTCAGCTTTGGAAAGAAAACAGTAACTGCTTATCCTGTGATCTGTGCCAAAGACTGACTCTCTGCTTCAGTCTGAAGCAGACGGGTCAGAGCTCCCAGCTCTGCTCCTTCTCAGAGCTCTCTTTTCAGCTTCCCTGGATATTGTAAAGTTATTAAATTATCCCAGATACAATTCCCAGAACCAAAATTGCTTCCACACTCATGCATTTGTGTAAAATTTGACACAGTCCAGTGATTTTATTTTTTTTTTTCCACATTCAGTCCCAGAACCAAATGCAAAGGGTTATGAAAAGTTTGAAGTATTTCAATAATTGGAAAACGGTCTCCTTTAATGATGAATGATTTGAATTTCCTGGAACATTTTTGTACTTTTATTTTTGTAAGAACTGGGTTCTGGAAACTAGTCAAGTAGTACATGAATATGGGAATCTAAGACATATTGAAACCATTTAAAAGCCTGTGTTGTATAAATGTAGGGTTTAAAAGAATGTATAAAATGGGAGTGGTTGTGAGAAACGTTTTAAGAAGGTTTTTTTTTTTAAAAAAAAAAAAAGCAGCATAACTTGGCAGAGAGGAAATAGTACGTTAGGAAACATTGCAAAATAATAGGATAATCCTAACAAAAAGACACTGCACTTGCAAAATAACTTTAAAAGCTCTCAGTGGTGCATTACAAATATTAAATAAGTAAATCTTTCAATACCCTAGTGGGAGTTATTAGATGCACTAGAAAGACTGCTGAAGTAGCTGTACTTAAGGAAGAAGTGCTCAGAGAAATTTGGCCCCACAAGCACTGGGTGGATCACATGGAGGGTGACCTGTGCCTTTCACTGTGTCAGGGTCTGCTGTGGAGACCCAGGCATCTCCACGTCCTTCAATGGCACTGCTATGATGTAGTGGCTCCAAGAGCTGTAATGTAGAGCAGTCAGCTAATTAATTTATCTGCTCTTTCATGGCGAAACAGCTCCAAAACCACAGTTGATGCAAGGCTGTCTCTGTATCTCTTTTCTTCAGCACAGCCCAACACAAACAGGGCACAGCTGGGGAGCTGAGCAGACTTTATAAGCCAAACCCAGCTTGCTGTTGCTTTGGATCTCATTAATTCAAGTTGAGATATTCAGCCTGTGGCCAAGCTAGGGGGACAGCGCGTGTGCCCCCCCAGTGCCCTGCCAGCTGCCCCTTCTCCTCGGGGAGTTTAGGTCACAGTCCTCTGTCTCCCCTCCTGGCTAAATGGTTTTGTGCCTGGATGAGAGAGGGGGAGAGGAGTGATGCTGACTTGAGATAGGTGTGTGTCGCCACAGGAGTTCATCTTTCCCTCTTCCAAATGTGCAGATTTCCCATGTGTGGTAACCGAGCCATAGGCAGCCTAGTACAAGCCCTGTACCTGGTACAGCAACCGGGTGAAGGCTGAGGCATCGTGCCCTCTGGGGCACTGAAACCTGTGTGCCTGCCCAGACACTGCCAACCAGTGTTTTGGGGGCTGTGAGGGGTGATTCAGAAAAGGTAGGAAGGCTGGTGTTATGGGAGAGGTTCAGCTAAAGGGTTCTGGAGCTAATCCGTGTTTTACATTTTCCTGTTCCTAAAACATGCTTTTTACAACCTCTGGACATGCTGCAGGACCTGGCCTGGGTCATTTATGCTCAGCACACTGAAATGCGCTTCTTCCTTACCCCTACTATGTTATTGCATTTGGCCAAATAAAACTTGGTGTTACTCAGCATCTCATTATCTATGCCAGAATTTCTTATGCATAGTAACATATGTATAGTAACATTTAGTAACATATGTATAGAGATGCTAAATGCTTTCTGCAGTATAAATAAGCCTTCCACGGTATGAATTAATACACCAATTCAAGTGGCATTAAAATGAAAAGTAGTTTTAATAGCTATGTATATTTAGAAATGACTATGATAAAAATAATTTTGTATAAATTGTTCAGAGGATCGCACGTGTGATTAAGGGGAGGCTTTCCCTAGCTCAGTGGGTCCTGGTGACTGACCCCGTGGCCTGGGATGGGGGCTGTCACACCACAGTACAGGTGGCCTGCATTGATGCAGGTTGGTCTGTGAATGATGGATTTGCGCAACTGAAGAGCTCAGGTCTGTTCCAGGAGCTGGTATGTCTCCTTTGTATTTCTTGTACTGATCAGAGCCCCGTATTTCATGTCCAGAAGTATTGCTCAATCATTTAGTCCCAGTGATGCAGCAGAAATGGGGTAAATACCGTTGATTCATTAACACTTATCCAGTAATCATTTATCCCACCTTTAGGAGTGTTTGCAAAGAAATTACAGATATTGCAAATTTCAGATAATCAACAACTGCTCTTCCTCCAAAGAGGAGGCCTGTTGTAATATGACAAGGGGTAATGGCTGTAAACTAAAAGAAGAAAGATTTAGACTAGATATAAGGAACAGTGGTGAAACACCGATACAGGTTGCCCAGAGAAGTGGGGGATGCCCCATCCCTGGAAACATTCAAGGTCAGGTTGGATGGGGCTCTGAGGAACCTGGTCTAGTTGAAGATGTCCCTCCTCATTGCAGGGGGGTTGGACTAGATGGCCTTTAAAGGTCCCTTCCAACCCAAACTATTCTACTCATGCTAAATTTAATCCTCTTTATGGTGCTAGGTATAGGAATTACTTGGTCAAAATCAGTCAATGATGTTATGCAGGCAGTTCGAGTAGCAAAGTGTTTCTCTTCCTTTTCAGACTGGTGATCTTAATATTGAAAGAACTTTTTTTTTTATGGCTTCCTGCGTTAGTTGCTTACATGGAACACCTACATGTGGGGTGGGGGTCTGTGTATCTGTGGTTTTGGACAGAAAATCCTTGTGCTCAGAGGAGAACAGCGTGAGGGCAGAGTGTAAATGGGATTTCCTTCATGTTAGATGACAATAGGTTTTCCACTGCTTCTTAACCATGTTTGTTTGCCCTCTACTTTTTGTAAGAAATAGGACTGGGGTCACATAATGTTCTGTATTGGCTACTCCATGACTGGAGTTCTGAAGTAAATTTTAAATATGGTATGGATGTTGCCAGGAATAGAAACCTCTCCTAGGGATTGAATGCCACTCCTCATCAGAGTCTATCCAGGAAATGTACCATGAGTTTTTGTTTCACAATAGCATAACTGGTATCGCCACTGTTTACACTTGCACATTCAGAAACTATTTGCCTAGAAGTGTACGTATGTAACAAGGACAATTTTAGGGGACAGTTCCTCTATAGCTGCCAGATATGAGAAATATTAATGTGAAAATGAGTTGATCAGTCAGCTGCAGAGATGTATGCTCTTTTCTGAGGGTTGGATAATTGTAGTTCAGAAACGTCAGTCATAGTTGGAGAAGGACACAGCTATCTAGCAATCCACTGAGAATAACATTACTCCTTTAGCTGGCTTCATCCTTAGGACTCTTGTGATGCAAGTAAATTATTTTAGCTTTAATTATATATTCTGTCATATTTTTTATATTTGAGGGAGGGAGTAGCTGCCCCGTGCCACACCACCCTCACTAAATCCAGTGCATCCTGTTCTATTCTTTAATCTTTTCAAGGTGATGTCACGCTTTTTAAAACTGCCCTCTAGCTCAGAGAGTTACAGCTTTAGATTCTGCCCCGTCTGACATCTCTCACTTAGGGAGGAATTCTCCCTTCCATGCAAATGTAGCTGCACTTGTCTGCACATGGAGGTCTGACCCGTCCTCTGCTCCAGTAATCCCTGTGGGTAGCTGCTCTGTAGGTGCAGCTCTCTTGTTCTGTTCTGGGACCTGTTGAGCATAAAGCCTGCTGAAGGCTGGGAAGCAATAATTTAGACTATCTCTGTTGCCAGACATAGTGTTGTGAACATTAATGTCCTATTTGTCTGCTCTAATGTGGAAAAAAATGCATTGGGTGCTACAAGGGAGGACATCTAATATTGCATGAATCCATTTACCTTATGAACAAGAACATCAGCAGGATGGTGGACAGCTTTCTGCCAGTGGGCAGGAGAAGGATGGCTCTCCCTTGGAAAGACTAAGCTGCAGAGAGTTTAAGTGGTTACAAAACACCACTGGTCCAGCTTTGCCAAGAACCATGCTCTGCCTCTCACACCAAGCACTTTCTTCTACATGAATAGTCTCATGGAAACTGAGGGGGCTGCTGTGGAACTGAATTCTGTGCAACAAACTTGGGTTCAGTAATTAAGCCTCAAACTTTGTGCTGCAAAAGTATTTCTGTGATGAATAACAAAGAGGAAAAGTATTTTAATTTACAGGAGACGCTGACTGCTTGGCTGGCAGTAGTTGTAGGATGTGATCCAAAACCATTTAATGTCAATGGCTGCTCACTTCAGTGGAGCTGACCTACAGGGGGCTTTGTTATGATTCATCCTTATTAGTCAAGATTAGTAAGCAGCGCTTAAAGGCAAGCGTAGGATGGCTCTCCTCTATTGTACAGGCACAAAGGAGGCCATCTGGGCAGCAGAGAGCTTGCGTCTAAGCAGAGAAGACACAAGAGCACATCAACAGAGCAACCAACCATCATATCTTCCTGCTGATTGGGAAGGGGCAACAAGAGAGAGGAAGGGGAAAATTAAAAGCTTGGAGTATTAAAGTATGTAATAGAAGACATGGCAAAAAAATAAATCCATCAGTGTTGATATTCCTATGTGATGGCTTGTGAGTGGTTTGTCTTGGCAGTTGCTGGCCAATTCCCACTGTCTGTGTCCCAGACTCACTGCATTTGCATTCAGATAACTGAGGGCCTAAGTATCTGATCCGGATCTCACCAGCTTTAAAGGGTGTCTATACCTCTAAGTTAAGCATGTGCTGAAGTGCTCTGCTAGTCTCATGTCAGATGCTCAGTACATGAGCCTGGAAAGGCATAGGGAGAGTGTACTGACTAGGCTCTGGGAAGAGACAGAACGTGTTTGTGATTGCTGTAGTCAATCTGGAATACACCACGAACACCAGATTAATCTCATTTGAAAGCTTTGAATTAAGTCTCTTTACTGTAATGGAGCCTCCCACAATTCCCCACCTTTTTTTTTGTTTCCTGGTATATTTTCATTTGGAAAAGCTGCTGTGTGAATGAGCTCTCTGTGCTTGACTGAATCGCGATACTGATATGTTTTTTGGTATTATCATTAAAAAGGAAAGCCACAACGTCATTAGCTTTTCTCCCTTGTTCCTTTAGATTGCCTTGAATGCATTCATGTTCAGGTCTTAATCAAAACCTACTTCTTTGTTTCTTATCCTTTCAGCTTCTTGGAATGCAATGACTCAGAAGCTACAGGATGAATTTGACAGTAGCGTGGAGAATGCAGAAGCTTGGATGAAGGCCATCCAAGAGAGATTGAGGATCAATGACAACACCAAGGGACCTCGATCTGCCCTAGAAGCCAGACTGAGAGAGACTGAGGTAAGGGAGGAGTGACGTAGGGGTTCAGAGGTGGCTGTCACTGCAGCCATTGTTACAGCAGTTATTCCTATGAGCTCTGGAGTTACTCATTAGGAAAGCGTCAGCTGTCCCTGGTTGCTGGAATATTTGTCCTGTGTGGATGGACTTCCATCAGTATTCTTTCTAATTTTTCCATCTGCAGTATGTTCACAGACATAGAAAAAGAGGATCGCAATTTGGTATCACAGGCTTCCAAGCTTTTCAGATTGATTTGGAAAACTAGCAGCAGGTTTGACAGGTTAAAATGTTTATACTCTCCTATGAGCATGCTCAAACCTGAAACAATTGAGTCGGTGTTTGCATGTACCAGATAGTGATTTGCAGAAGTCCAGCATAAAGTGCAAGAAAATCAGATCATGTTAGTGTTCTATCTCCTACAGGACTCTGGCACTGATAGAGAAAGCTTGCAGTGTCCTAGTAATGGGTTGTTCTAGAGTAATCCCCTTGTCCTTTTCCATAAACCCTGATGGTAAGAGGGTTTACAGCTCTTTATAATCTGTCTAATGAAAAGGTACATGTTTTCATTTTTTTTCTGGTCTTACTTAATGTCTTGTATAACTCCTCTCACAGAGATCCCGTTGCAGATTGTGCCTGCTCTCTTACTGTGATTTCACATTCATTAACTTCAGTTTCATTAGATGTTATCTTGTTCTTGCAGTCTCAGAGAATGAAACATTCCTGTTTGTCCCATCTCTACTATTCATGATTAGGAGTGGTGATATTTCTATGATTAACATTGAAACTATTTTTATACTTGTATTACCTTTAATTCCAACTAGTCTGTTCTTTAAATTAAATGGCCAAATCTTTCCCATCATTATTTACCCAAAAGTCTTTCTGTTTGTCTACTCATGTTTGGACTGCCTCTTCTGAAGTTTTAACAACTCAAAAAAAATATTGCACACTTACATGGAGGGCGAGGTAGTTTACATGAGGGTACAGCAATGTCTTCAGCCTTTTTCCTTAACTGTGGCTCATTGCAGGCTGGATCTTGCCTCTGGCACAATGTAGAGACTGTTCATGCAGTGATGGATGACGGCTAGACTTGCATGTCAGTCATGGAAATCTGAAGTATTTCCTTTTGGTTTATAGATTCATTTTTGCCCTTAGATTATTTTCGCTCTTTCCTGTTGTCTGGGAAACTATATGTACAGTCTCAAAAAGAAAAAAGCGAGAAACACAGGAACCTGAGTAGCGAGAGTGGTAGTTTGGCAAAGGGGGTGCATTCATGGGAGAGATAACAAGATGTAAGGGTTAGAGGTTTGTGGTGATTTAATATGGCCTGAACTGAATCCCGCTGACTTCTGTGGGCTTAGGAGGAGGTCTATAACGTGCAAAAAAAAAAAAAAAAGTTAGAAGATTTTTTCAATTCAGACTTTGGAAATTAGTCATTCTAAAGAATAAGAAGTGTCTGTTCTCTCTTCCTGTGTGTACCTTATCCACCTCCGGCTCCCTCCTCCTGTCTTCTTTCTGGGCCTGGCTTCCCTGTCCAGCTCACGTCTCCTCGTGATGTGCTCGCTGCTTCGCCTATTGGCTGTTTTCAAATCCAGTGATCGTTTTTCAGTTCCTTTTTTACATCTGGCTTGCCTTTTTTTTCATGCTTCCTTCCTGTGGTTTTTTTTTTCTGTTAATTCATTAATGAAAATGCCAGCCAAAGATAGCAATCATTTAAAAAAAAGGATTTGAAAAAGAAAAAATGCCTGTACAGTCATGGCTTTCTCTCTGGCTGTTGTTTGCTTTCATTTGCTGGAAAAAATATCAGGCTTAGAATACAGCTTTTCTCTTAAATTTTTCCTGTCAGGTGATAGCTATGTCTTTTTATTTTCTTTCTCTGCCCTACCCTTTGCCCTGCTTTCCTGGATTCTTTTAAACACACTTCTCATAGTAGATAGTTTGTCCAAATGCCCGTTTGTATGTCACATGCAGATGTGCTGTGTACACGCCAAAAGAGCAGTCTTTTCCCAGAATGTGAGATGGGAAATGCAAAGGCCTGTGATTTGGTCTCACCTTTGCAATAACTGATGTGATTTTTTTGAACAAATCCCATGGGTCTAATCTTTCCAGAAATAGTTGCTGATTTTGAACCTCTCAGAGGCCTTTACCTTCACACTTGTGAGCCTGCAGTTTGCCGGGAGTTTGAGGAAGAACAGCAAGAAACCTGATGGTGTCAGAAATATGGATAAAGTGATACTGAAAGCTGACATCCAAATCAGGACATAATTAATCTGTTACATTTTACGGAAGTTGTGCTGGTTTTCCATCCCTGGGTAGAAAGAGTATCTCCTTAAAATTGTATAGCTTAACTTTCAGTCCCTGGCATTCCAATTTGTGCAAGATACACGTTTTCACCAATTCATAGTTTAGCAGTTTAGGGTCAAAGCAAAAGTTGGTAGCACGCAGAAAATTCCACTAGTTAATTTTTCTTGGCTTGTATTCTGAGCCAACTTTTATTTGCAATAGAAAGCCTTTTTAAAATGTTTTATGATTTCTTACAGTAGAGCTTAAAACTGAGATGTTGCCGTATACCCTGTGGAGATTGTCTCTACGCTCTTTGGAAGGTTGGGGAGAACAACTGGCCTGTGTCAACATAGTGCTATAACTTTAAAACCACAATTGAAACACAGCCTCAGATATTTGATAGAAGATGATCTGGGTTTTGTAGCTAACTTAAACGTTTTTCAATTGCTACATGGTTTTCAATTCAGTCCTTTAGGATGTTTAAGAATAAACAAATCTGAAGTGAAGTTCATATTTTCTGTTCAGGAGAAGCTTTGCAGCAGGGACTTCATGATTCCTGGATAAAAACAAAGTTTAAATGGCAACAATTACACTTGCTTTCTTTTCATGCTTTCAGTCTCATTTGTTTTTCTCATAGAAAATACGTGCACTGGAACCAGAAGGCAACTTGAAAATGGACTTGATTCTTGTGAAGGCAGATGCTGCTCTTCACAGCATTGGTGAGGATAAGAAGCATGAGGTACTATCTAAACTGAAAGATATTAAAGCCTTGTGGGAAGAGACAGCCATATACATGACTCACTGTCACAGGTAAGACAAGGGTACCCTGCACAAGACTGCTATTTGGTGTGTTGAGGCAGTTGTCTCATCCAGTGCTTTCATAAAGGGCTTCTTGCCTTTCTGTGCTGGGTGGGTTGTAGATGGCAATCACTGCTAATCCCAGTCCCACGAGCATGTGGAGGACTGTGCGGGGAGAGAGGGTCCATGGGACCTCAGTGCTCTCTGCCTTCACAGCCAGCCCACCTCATGGTCTTGAATGATGAGTTTGGCCAGCCACAGGGACCTTGTACAAGATATTTCCTCCCCCATGCAGGGAGGACCTGGGAAGAATCTGGACCCTCTGAAGTCAGAGCAGCTTAAAATTGCTGAGAACCTTGTCCTTTGCTTTGAAGGCCTTTTGAGCTTGTCAGTCTCAACTGCTCCCATCATACTTTCATCTAACTCATCTCTCTTGTTCTCCCCAACAGCCGAATTGAGTGGGTCTGGCTGCACTGGAGTGAGTACCTGAAAGCCCAAGATGAGTTTCTCGCGTGGATTCACCACATGAGAGTGATCTTGGAGCCTGACATAGAGTTGCAGCTTGGCTTAAAGGAGAAGCAGTGGCAGCTGAGCCATGCTCAGGTTCTGCTGAATGATGTCTTAAATCAATCAGTCCTGCTGGAAAGGCTGCTGGAGGAAGCTGCTTCCTTGTTCAGCAGGATAGGTGACCCCAGCGTTGATGAGGATGTTCAGAAGAAAATGAGAATGGAATATGAAGGAATCAGGGAAGAAGCTCAGGTACACCTATAAAGAGTGGGAGGTGTACAGGTTTCACCAATACACGGTACTGTTTGCTGTCTGCTTCCTGAGTGCTGGGACTTACCTGGTAGGACTGCAAAAAGAAACAGAGCTGAGGATCCCTGTTCTTTCAGTCAGTGGATTGTTTGCAATAGTCGGCATGCTCCAAGATAAGCTGTTAATTGGGATGCTCTTACACTGTGCTTTATAGTAAATTGTTGTAAAGTAACTGCAAGATGCTTGCTGTGACCCAGTGAATATTGGTTTAGGTCATCTCTGTATGAAGTTTGAATTGTTCCTCATCTTTCAGCACATTAGTGATCCTTGTACAACCAGATGCAAAGTGCCCATTCCCGGAGCCAGAGAATATTACATGCATGCACCCTTATTGTGCTGGGATTAGTTCAGATCCAGAGCTGTGCTCCCTATGTGCAGAACTGGGAAACTCGGACGTGGGAGTCAGCAGTGGCCCAACACTGAGCTCAACTAGCCAGTTCCAGTATGTGAAAGACTTTCACTGCACTTAGATACTAATTCTTGCCTGATGCTTATCTTACAGCTTGAACAGTTGTTAGATAGGCTGGTGTAAGACATCATAGTTCATCTTTCAGTGCCGTTGATTTCCTTTACCCTATTCCTGGGTAAAGATTTCAGATAAGGCTTATACTTTTCACTTCTAAACCTCAGGTCAAGACAGGAATGGACTGTGTGACATGGCTGAGGGACAGACATCTGCAGGTGGGCAGAAGGATTCAGTTTCTTACTAGCCTGTATCAACAGAAATACTCAAAAGGATATTTGAAATATATAGAGACACATCTATCCCAAGCACATAGAAGTTAAAAGCTAGTCTTTGTCTTACAGTGGCATCCAGGAATTCTATAGTCTGGAATTACCTGGTGCAAATACAAATAATTTGCATTACATTGGCTCTGCTATCTGCCTCTCTCATAATGTTGCCTTCTATTTGTTCTCACACCTACACCTCAGCCCAGAACTGGATCCTGACAGTGATGTATGCTCTCCTTCCCCTGGGTGCTGTCATGCAAAGTTAACTTCAGATCACACTGGAAAAACAACAACATTGAGATGCTCATGCTATTGCTCTGCTTGCTCTACAGATGCTTTTTCTGTTTTTTAAAAAAACCCACCCCAAATCCCAAAGCAATGAAAAAACTGCCAAGCTGGCACCTTCCATGAGTATGAAATTCAGATATTTTTTAAGCCATAAAGATAAAACTGCTGCTATAAGTCTCTCCAAAAACCAGAGCATATTTGGAAATTCTGTAACTGCAGCTGCTGCAGAGAGGCTGTAAAGCCACCAACAGGCTTGCACCTTAACATTGATTATTTATTTTTAAAGGTAGATCTCTTCATTACAAGGCAACTGGATTTAAGAATAAGAAGGTTCCTGGGAATTCAGGTGTTGTCTATCTAGACTGCCATTAAAATCCTCATTCACTCCCTTCTAACCAAGATTTGTCTTTGGTTTTGAAGCAGGAGACAGTCATTAGCTATTCTAATAAGGCAGTTCTTTCAGCCAAGACATTTGAATACTCAAAGCCAGAATGTGACCTCTCTGAGACTGGTTTTACATAGTGTAATTTCTCTAACTGAGTTGGATACACGCTGTTGTAAATGAGATCAGGAAGTGCCTCATAGTACTTAGATAAAATATGTCTTTATATCTCCAGCCAACTGAGATGCTAGAAAAAGCTTTTCTTTGGCATTGGTTACAAATACCACATTTCATAGAGGGATGGAGTGAGAGAATCCAGCTAAGAAGTTCCTCTTCCAGGAGGTACGGAGCAAAGAAGGGAGTTGGGAAACATTGGATTTTGCAGCTGAAGTAAATGCAGAGTTCATTAGCTAATGCCAAGGTTACAGGCATCTCAGGAATCGTGTTGGAAAGTATAAGACTAGTTAGAGAAACCCTGCCACCTTTTCCAAGGGGAGGGAGGAATGAATGAAAAAGATGGAGGGAGTTGTAAGGGGGTTGCTCCGGCCCCTCACATGATGAGAAGCCAGGCTAAATTGAGTTGCAGATGCCAGCTGAATGCCTGAGCTGCCTGCCAGAGGAGCCTCACTGGTGTTTGTAGATTACATTTGTGTTTGAAGAGTGTTTTTAGATCCTGTGCAGTTGTCCAGCTCTATCAGAAGGCAAGCTCTTGGACAGTGTTTCTTAAACGGTCTGCTTGTGACATTGCTTCTCTGGTATGAGCAAATGGTGGGGTGTTGTGTTTTTTTTTTTTTTTCTTTCTTAGTGCTAACATGTGTCCTTATCATTCCTAAATTTTAAAAGTACATAATCTTCTTTTAATTACATTGACAGGGATATATTTAGATGTGGCAGCCATTTCCTATGTGCTTTCCCTTGCCTGGTAAAATAACAATATGCAGAGGTAGATGGTTCTGGGTTTTACCATAAATGATGACTGAAGATGGTAAGAAAAGTTATGATATACAGTATGTTGATATTTAGTCAAATATATGAAATATGTCTAAACACATCAAATGAATTTTAGTCCATATTGTCTCTGTTAACTGAAACCTAGATATTTATAATTCCAATCCTCATGTACCCTAGAACTAACACTAAAAGCACCAGGAAGGGCTATAGGAACTTTCTGGACTCTACTTGAGATGCTGCAATGGGATTTCAAGCAGGAACTTCCTTTATGTGCTCCAGATTGCCTTCCGGTGGAGGCTGGTTTGCCTTTGCTGACTGTAAAGGGAGCTTAGAGGAGAGGGTTTTCTATGCCTCCATCCACCCTCCATGAGTACCCAGGGCTGGGCATATCCTGCCCAGACACATCTCTTCCTCTGCAGCTGATGGCAAACCCACTGCTTTCCTGTCAGTGCTCTCACTCTTTCCAGGACCATGTCTTTGCTTAAGGCTCCTGGCATCAACCAAGTGCATGTGGAGCTGGAGTTTAACACCGTCCTGCTCCTCAAACAGCTAACCTAACAGAAGCAAGTGATACCATATTTTCCATCATTATAAAGTTTCCCTGCCTAACCTCTGGGGGGAGGGAGTGCTCAGCCAGCTCTTGGTAGGCCTTTTGTTTGACAGCTAGAACAGTCTGTCCAGATCCATAGCATCTCTTCCTTGACCTCATAGACCAGCAGGAGTATCCAAACTGTGCAATCCTTTGTTTTGGCTGAATAGCCTGGCCAGGGTTGGGTCATTTCAACTTCTTTTTAAACCCTCTATATTTTAGCATAAGAATTTGGAGTTTAATAATAGCTCTGCTTTGTTTTTCTGACTTGGAGATTCTTTGAGTGATTCCCTTTGGAGATTCTGTGAGTGCAACAAATTAACCTAAGTCCCTAGAATCAATAAGCTTGAGCTGACTTGTTTCACTTCAATGTTTGGCCCATTGATACTGCTGTAAGATTGCATTCTTCAAGACCCCAACTTGAGGTCAAGGTGAGAATCTTTAACCTATATGGACCGCTATGGATTTCAGAATTGAGGCAAAGTGATTTAGCAAAGTGAGGTGTTCTGCTGGATACATCTTGGCCACAGAAGTCTGCAGTCATAATTCTGCTTTTTGGTCTCATCCAAACCCATGTTTGCATAGATGGTGCTATTAAAGGTCCTGCCGTAATAAGCATTTCATCCTCCATGGGAAGCAGTTTTCCCTTCGCTGTCCCTTTTTTGTCCTAAAGCAAGTCAACTAACTTTAGGGGAGTCACTCCTGGTCAGCAGAGATTGCAGTGGCAGTGTGGAAAACACAGACTGGTGTGGTGGCTTTGTACTGCACCATGGGCATAACCTGTCCCAAAGGTGAAGGGCAAAGTCTCAAAGGGACCACCACCCCACATCACATGGGAGATCCCATGGTGACTGATGCTCATGCCATCCTTCTGCTGTCCTGGATGGAGAAAAGCTGACAGGATGGCGATGGCTCACAGTCTTTCCTACTCTTATTTTGACAGATAAGCAAATTCAATCTGTTGTGTGCTCATCTTTGTTTTTAACCTGTGTGAGGAACATAAGTGCTTGTCTCCCAAAGTCAAAACCAGAATCAGTCTTCTGTTTCTTTTCTTTTTCTAATGAGAGAATAGGAAGGATCTGGGGGTGTTGGTTGACAGCCAGCTGAATATGAGCCAGCAGTGTGCCCAGGTGGCCAAGATGGTCAACAGCATCCTGCCCTGTATCAGAAACAGTGTGGCCAGCAGGACTAAGGAAGTGATTGTCCCCCTGTACTTGGCACTGGTGAGCCCCCACCTCAAGCACTGTGTTCAGTTTTGTGCCCCTCACTACAAGAAAGACGTTGAGGTGCTGGAGCATGTCTAGAGAAGGGCAATGAAGCTGGTGAGGGGTCTGGAGCACAAGTCTTATGAGGAGCAGCTGAGAGAGCTGGGGTTGTTTAGCCTGGAGAAAAGGAGGCTGAGGGGAGACCTTATCACTGTCTACAACTGCCTGAAAGGAGGTTGTAGAGAGATGGGGGTTGGTCTTTTCTCCGAAGTAACAAGTGATAGGACAAGAGGAAATGACCTCAAGTTGCACCGGGGGGGTTCAGATTGGATATTAGGAAAAATTTCTTCACAGAAAGGATTCTTAAGCATTGGAACAGGCTGCCCAGGGAAGTGGTTGAATCACCATCCCTGGAGGTGATTAAAAGATAAGCAGCCATGGTGCTTAGGGACATAGTTTAGTGGTAACTTGGCAGTGTTAGGTTGATGGTTGGACTCAATGGCATTAAAGGTCCCTTCCAAACTAGACAATTCTATGATTCTATTCTATGATTCTAAGTTTTGGAAAGGGGAGGCTAGAAATTCACCTAAGAAGACCTTGCAGTTTGTATCCTTAGAGACTAGCCATTGACAGCCTGTAGCACGACCCAGATGGGGACAAGCCTTTATGCCCTTTTGTGTCCTGTTTCTTGAGGTGAACTGTGAATTCCTATGGAGGCCAACTGCTATCAGGTCTCACGGAAAGGACTCTTGTTTATAAATTTTGGGTTACTGTAAAGGAAAAAGAGCCAGATAAGCACTGTCCTCACGGCTTCTGATGTTTCTTGTTACAGAGCAGAGTGAAACTGCTTGAAAAGATAACCAAGGAACATGAACAGTACAACGCTAACGTCAACCAGTTTCAATTGTGGCTGAACAGTGTGACACAAAAATTAAACCGCTGCATTGGAGAAGCAACCAAGTCTTCAGTAGAGGACAAGTTGAAGGCACTGAAGGTTCTTAAACAATATAATTCTAACTGGGAGCTAGGATTGTGTGTTCTTCATGCCTGTATATGTTTCTCAAGGGTGTGCTTAAGAAAAGAATTACACAAAGAAAATAATAAGGTAGTGATTGTAACATAAGCTAGAGGAGAAGAATTGTATCAGGTCCTAAAACTGTTAATTTTAGTTGGTTCTCCCAACTGTAGCAGGAGTCACAGGCTGGTCTGTTTTGTTTTTCTTAAAGCCTGATCTCCTACAGTTATGCGATTCTTTGAGAATCTTGCCCTTTAAATTTGTTTAAATGAGGAATATTTGGTAAACATGATCCAAGTAGAGCCCGAAGGCTTACGTGTTTTGGGAATTTAGAGCTGGTGATAAAAATACCAGTCTTGAGAACAGTGTCCAATATTTTGGTGCTGCTACTTAAACTGTTTAATTTTAAATCTCTCAGAGATCTATTAGTATTTCTTAATGCCTGCAGCTCCTGTTTTCTTTGTCAGGGACCTCAGCTGTCAAGCATTTATGAAAATCAAGCCAATATTTTCAGAATTGTGGCAGTTAGTGTTACTCAGAAGGCAGTCAGATGACCAACCCTGGCTTCTGATCACTTGAAAAAGGACATACTTTGAAATAGGAAGTGAAGAACAAAATGTGTGCAACCAGGAGAGGTGGTCTTTTTTTCCTACTGCTTTCAGCTTTTTCCCCAACTTCCCATTCCTGCAGCTAATCTTACTTTAACTTCTTTCTGCAGGAAATTGCCAAAAACATTAGGAACGGTGGAAAGAAATG
Source organism: Numenius arquata (assembly GCF_964106895.1). Classification (NCBI taxonomy): domain Eukaryota; kingdom Metazoa; phylum Chordata; class Aves; order Charadriiformes; family Scolopacidae; genus Numenius; species Numenius arquata. The sequence continues at coordinate 10,965,517 of NC_133581.1, forward strand.
GAAGCACCTTGAAAATCAGTGTGCAGAGGTGATTCAGAATACTTCCCCGCTTGGAGCTGAGAGAATGAAGGATGAACTTGAAGAGCTAAGAAAAGCCTTGGAGATGTTAAAACTGCTGAGTAGTGAGGAGGAGGAGAGATTGCTCAAGATCCAAGAGTCAGAAAGTGCCTACGAGTCCCAAGCCAGACAATTAGAAGCAGATGTCCAGGAGTTGAGAAAAGATCTCCAGAGACTAGAAAATTACCTGGACCCTGGGAAAGGGGAAAAGACTGAAGATGAGTTTGTAACTCTGTGGAGAAAATGCAATGTAAGTTGATACCCTTTGTGTGCCTAAAACCGGCAGGATCAAGTGCAGTCATAGATTGAACGTGCATAGTCACATCCAACAGGGTGCTCGTCCCATTGGTTAAAGGTAATAAGGAAAGAGTACAAGCGTGTATGAAGCAGACTGAGGAAAACCTGAATAGTAACAATGGAGTCTAACCTGTATCTCACTCTGCACAGAGGGAGCAAGATTGGAAGATGTGTTGCAGTTTGTGTCTTGAGTTCAAAGGGACCATATGCAAAGAAGAGCACAATACAGAGCAAACAACACAATTTGGTCTACTTAAAAAGAAGCAGGAAAAATGATGCTTCACAGTACATACAAATGTATACATGCACACACACATATACATACAAATACACATATTTCTGGGGTATTTGGTGAGGACATTTCCGTATTATATCCTTAATCTATGTAAGGTGGGTAGCCATCGTCCTCTACTATCAAACACATCTTCATTCATAAGAAGTCCCAAGTTTTTAGCAATTCAATATTTACACCAAAATCAATCTGTGGCAAAAACGAGCAGAAAAACTTTGTCACACGTACAGTAGATAAGAATTTTTACCATTCGTTTTCTCTTGAGGGTTGGTTTTGCATTTATTATCGCTTCTCAAAATGCCTTTCATTGCTATTTGTATGTCTAGAACAAAGCAGGACTAACTGGGGAAAGTATATGCAAAAAGGATCCACAAAATACAGACTGGTTCAATCCAGCTACATTTGCATGGGTTTTGTTGGTTTTGTTTCCCAATCTCACCCTAGAATTAACATTCTGTATATGTGAGTTTTTGAGAAAGATCTGTTCATGCAAACAGATGCAGTTAAGACTGCTCAAAAAATGCATCTCATGTTATATACTGCTATCAGTGAACTGAAACTGGGCCTGCTTGTGATTCACTCTGTTCAAACTGAATGCTGCAGATCAGATGCCTGCAGAGGTTAGGCAGTAGGAGGAGAGGAGAGAGAGCCTGCAGGAACAAAACTGTTCCTGGGAATGTTTTCTGCTTTAGCAAAGTCCATATTCCTTACAAACAGGAAGAAAAGGCAGCAGAAAGGGGACTTGTGAATACCCTGAGAGGCAGCCTTATCTCTCATGTGCCAGACACTACAAACGTGTGATCTGTTCATTATTTTTATGATTAAGGCAACGAGAGCTGCTCTGGCTGCAGAAGAGTCCACGGTTGAGAGGCTGAAGGCTCAGCTTAAGGAACTGCTACGGTTTTCCCAAGATGTGCAGCCACACGCTGAGAGTGTTGTCTCTGCAATACAGCAGTATGAAAGGTAGTATCTTCTCTCAGACACTGAAGGGATTAACAAGGGCCTAAGAAAAAAACTGATATGCCGTCCAATTGCAAGTGATGGGTAGAAAAGAAAGGCTGTTGCTAATTTCATCCGCCTCCACATTTCAGTAAACCTGTAATTTTATCCATTTGCTGGGAGCAGCAGGCTGCTGGCCATTTTCAAGCAATGATCTTGCATCGTTAATGTTGTGTATGGTTCGAAGAAAATTAGATTGTTGGCAGCTAATTGGATCTTCTTAGCATTCTATAATAATAATTTATGTATTTTGCTTGCCTTTCATGACAGCAACTGGAAAATCAGGACAGGAGCTGTAATAGTAAATGGTTCAGAAGAATTATGGCCCTCCCTTATTGAGTTTGTTGTGGTGACTCATCAGCCTTAGCAATTACTTGGCAGAGCTTATTCCCCTTCTCCTGGTGGCATATATGCATGATTCCTGTTTTCAACTTGCCTTGGTTTGGAAACTCTGAAAGTTTAGCCTCTCCCCAGACTTCAGTGTTTCCGTTTCCAGGCTGCCTGGAATCAGGAAGTAAAGAAGCTGCAGCAAATTTTGCAAACTAGAAGAAAGGATCTTTTTTTTTTAAGGAAAAAGGTCAGTTGTTTTTTTTTTTTTACTGTATCCAAGCTTATTTTCCTCTGTCCAGTGCACAATATGCTGTCCTGCTGGAAGGGTTATAGATCATTATGGGAAAGGATTTCAGTTTAAAAACTAACTAGTAAACGATGTCGAAAGAGCAGCAGAGAAGGCTGGGGACTTGCCTCTGAGTAGAAAATGGCAGCTGCTCTTTTGCCAGCTTCTCTCCTAAAGCTTCTTTGCGAAGTCTGGCAGCTTCACGCTGAGCCTAGCAGGGGCAGCAGAGCAAATGGCAAAGGACATGCAATGTCAGAACTTTCTATTTACGGAGCTTTTGGCCTCTGCAAGCTTGCCTTTGCTTAGCTCCGTAACATCCCAGTGACACAGGTAAGATGATTGTTTCTGGTTTTACAGAAAGGCACTATTAATCTTGATTGGCATTTCTCTTGCCTCTTGTGAATTTTCAGGATACTGTTCCCATATGAACTTATAGTTTGGGCTGCATTCTGCCACATCAAATAGGATTCTGCAAACTGGGAGGTCAGGAAAGCTGAGAAAAACAGGAGGCAGCTGCACAGGGTGTGTCACTGCTAGGCCTTGTTACTCAGCTGTATTTTGGCTATGCCTTTAGTAGAGAAGCCTGAATATTTTTTGAATGTGTGCTGATTTTATTTTTTTTTAATAACTATGTACAAATACATTCACAGCTGTGTATGTATGTGTACTCATGTATATAAATACAAAGCTTTATCAGAATCACCTATATATTAATATAAATACAAGTGCAAAATTTTAAGAATTTATATCTGAAAAAATATGTATTTTCCTCTTTTTATAGGTAACATAGGGTGATCAAAGATTTCTTAATACAATTTTTTTTAAAGGAACAAAGACTCGGTAATAAGCAACATAATACAGGCAACTGCAGTTAAGTTCTAGACACTCTTGGCTTGTTCCTCCCATCAGTCAGTGAGACTGCTCTGATAATAAAATTTTTTAAATCATGATGGTGATAGCAGCCAAGAAAGATCACATACAAGGGGAGACTGCTGGCTGCTAGAAAGGCAAAGTAATTCCTAATACACAGTTGCACAAGAGACAAATGTGTCCTAGAGCGTCTAAATAAAGTTTTGTCGGGTGTCTCTGACTGACAGAGCAGCTGTCTGTACACAGCACCATGCTCAGACAGTAAAAGAGACTGAGGCTTTTGTGTTGGATACAGTTTACACGAGTATTGTGTTAATTCATGCTTTGATGAATAGGATGTTTGGACTTGGATTTCTTCATAATCCTTCCCTCGGCCGTCACTTTATCCTTGCAGTGTTAGAGGCAAGACATCTAAAATGAGCACTGATACAGAAACCCAACTGATAAGACTCTTCCAAAATCCCCTGCAAGATTTTGAACAGTGGAAGCCATCGGTCCAGATGCTCCTGGAGACTCCGGAGCCAGCGCTGGCTCACATTGAGGTAGCAAACCTGTTACTAAGTTCAGAAACTGATACTTGGTTTGTGTTTGCCCAAGCTTTGCCAGCAGCTGCCTGCATACAGCTGCCAGACAGCAGCAGCTGGAAGGGCTGTTCCAGAATGCCAGGAAACCCCACAGGATGGAGGTCAATAGTTAACTCTAGCTGTAGCAGAACATCTTATTTTCTGTCCTTCATTTGGTTAACTGGAGTTGTCAACTGAATAGGCTGAATTAAAGTGCTAGATGTCTTTAAAAATGATGATAATGTTTAACATTAGCCCAAATCTCCCTGAATGGGAGGTCTGTGGACTCTGTTAAGGAGTATGTAGTAATATAGTTGTGGGATTAAAATGCATGATTTCTGCATGTGCCCAGGAAGGTGTTTGTTATTTTGTCATCCCTGTGATCTCAAGAATAAATGTGTCTGTGAACAGGGACGAAGTTTATCCTTGGGATGAGCATTCAAGCTGTCCTTTCTGTTGGTTGTTTAGGCCTCTCCTCTGCACAGACAACTCTTTCCATAATACAGCTTTCCTCTATTTCTGTTCACAAAATGGATGCAGCCCTGGTGCTTCTAACATTATCAGGAAGACTTTTCCTTTAACTGGGCACTGTCCAGGTACCTTCTGTTACCCCTTGTCAGCCCAGCATGCTGATTTTACCTGGCTTTGTCATACTGCTTTAGTTGTGTGACTTGTGTGAGAATAATGTGGTTATGTGATTATTTTTTTTACTTTTTTGGTATGATTTCACTGGAAAAATTTTTCTCCGTTAGGCTGCCCTAGCTGAAAGCTCCCAGTTCAAAGAGAAGTTGATGACATTACAGCTGAAGAAAGATTTGCTAAGCAATATCCTTGGTGAGGAAAAAGCAAAGTCTTTCCTGCAAGAAGTAGCTGAAGCTTCAAAGGAGAGGGAAATTCTACACACGAGTCTGCTGCAAAGCAAAAGTAAACTCCAGGTGAGCTTCAAAGCCCATATACAGTCTTTGCCTGTGAAAAAGACAATGATCAATCTTTTACTAAGCCACTTTTATAGATATAAATTTAGTACTAATCAGCTGTGCCCAATCAATTTTTCAAAGGTGATCAAATATTCAAATAGATCTGTGATCTGTTGCATAGAGTAGCTTGGTGTTTGTTCTGAGCATGAAATGGACATTGACAAAAAAATAATGCCAAGGGATATATGTTGAATGCCGGTTTATTTTTTTTTCTCCCTTTTCCTCCATCTAGAATTTGATATCACAACATAAGGACTTTGATGCTGGTTTTGCGCCTTTGCAGAAGAAATTATCTGCCATCAAAGCCAAATTAGATCTAGAGAAGGAACCGCGGCCTGACCTCTTGGGTAAAAAGACGCAACTCCAGAGACTCCAGGTACATTACAGCAATGTTTGACCGTGATATTCTCAGTTAATTGCAGTCCCGTTTGTTCAAATTTTATTAGGATTAGGAATTCAGTATCTTGTCCCCTCAATTGATTGCGTGTTAGATAATTTCTTTTGGTCCAGTTTATAGCATGGAGTAAATGAAACTGAAGCAATGCAACTGAAGAACTGGCAAACTGGGCTTGAGGGAAGGAACACGCAGCTGGAAGCTATTGGTGCCACACCTTGGGCTAGTTTTACTGCTAAAGAAAATACTTCCCACTGGAAGTGAAACTGCACAACACAAGATAACCTGAACCAATATAACTGCCTCCAAAAGCAGGGAGTTCCCATTGTCCCACCTCCTTCTGCATCCCTCACTTCCTGCTCTTTACCTTGTCACAGCTTTGACATCTGCTGGATTTACTCCACGGGCTGATTCACCTGGCCAAGATGAGAAAAAAAATAATCAACATAAAAAGATGATAATTTTCCACTTGGTCAGTGTTTTGAACTGGTTCAGCAAAGGGTCCAACATGCAGTAGAGCCTGCTCGAGGCATGTAGTGGGACAACATAGCTGGGAGAGGGGAGAGAAGAGCAGGAGGAGAATAGAGAGGGGATGTGACTCTTCCTTTTCGCCATGGTGAGCTACGGTGATTCAGCTGTATGGTGCCACTTCACCCTTGGTGACCACAGGGGTGTTATCACCATAGCTCTTTGTAGTACTTAGCTCATTATACCATGTCTCCTCTGGCAGCTTCTCAGCAACTTATTTTATTTGTTATCAACTGGTAACATGTAAGGACATCCAACCATTTCTTTCAGAAACATAGAATCATAGAATGGTTTGGGTTGGAAGGAACCTTAAAGATCATCTTGTTCCAACCCCCCTGCCATGGGCAGGGACACCTTCCACTAGACCAGGTTGCTCAAAGCCCCATCCAGCCTGGCCCTGAACACTTTCAGGGAAGGGGCATCCACAGCTGCTCTGGGCAACCTGTTCCAGTGTCTCACTACCCTCACAGTTAAGAATTTCTTCTTAATATCTAATCTAAATCTATCCTCTTTCAGTTTAAAACCATTACCCCTCGTCCTATCACCACACTCCCTGGCAAAGAGTCCCTCCCCACCTCTCCTGTAGGCCCCCTTTAGGTACTGGAAGGCTGCTATAATGTCTCCCCAGAGCCTTCTCTTCTCTAGGCTGAACAACCCCAACTCTCTCAGCCTGTCTTCATAAGAGAGGTTTTCCAGCCCTCTGATCGTCTTCATGGCCCTCCTCTGGACCCGTTCCAACAGGTCCATGTCCGTCCTGTGTTGAGAACTCCAAAGCTGGACACAGTACTCCAGGTGGGGTCTCACAAGAGCGGAGTAGAGGGGCAGAATCACCTCCCTTGACCTGCTGGACATGCTTCTTTTGATGCAGCCCAGGATGCAGTTGGGTTTCTGGGCTGTGAGCGCACATTGCTGGCTCTTGTTGAGCTTCTCATCCACCAACACCCCCAAGTCCTTCTCCTCAGGGCTGCTCTCAATCCATTCTCTGTCCAGCCTGTATTTGTGCTTGGGATTGCTGTGACCCAGGTGCAGGACCTTGCACTTGGCCAGGTTGAACTTCATGAAGTTTGCACAGGCCCACCTCTCAAGCCTGTCCAGGTCCCTCTGGGTGGCATCCCTGCCCACCAGCACATCTACTGTGCCACACAGCTTGGTGTTATTGGCAAACTTGCTGAGGGTGCGCTCAATCCCACTGTCCATGTTGCTGACAAAGATGTTGAGCAGCACTGGTCCCAGTACAGACCCCTGAGGAACACCACTCATTACTGGTTTCCACTTGGACATCGAGCCGTTGACCGCAACCCTTTGAGTGCGGCCATCCAACCAGTTCCTTATCCACCAAGTGGTCCATCCATCAAGTCCGTGGCTTTCTCATTTAGAGACCAGGATGTCATGTGGGACAGTGTCAAACACTTTGCATAAGTTCAGGTAGATGACAGCTGTTGCTCTCGTCTTATCTACCAGTGCTGTAACACTGTTGTAGAAGGCCACAAAATTTGTCAGACATGACTTGGCCTTGGTGAAGCCATGTTGGCTGTCACTAATCACCTCCATTATTTTCCATGTTCCTTAGCAGAGATTCCAGGAGGATCTGCTCCATGATCTTGCCAGGCACAGATGTGAGACTGACCAGCCTGTAGTTCCCCATGTCTTCCTTTTTTCCCTTTTTGAAAATACGGGTCATGTTCCCCTTTTCCAGTCAGTGGGAACTTCACCAGACTGCCAGGACTTTTCAGATATAATGGAAAGTGGCTTAGCAACTTTATCTGCCAGCTCCCTCAGGACCCGTGGATGGATTTCATCGGGTCCCATGGACTTATGTACCTTCAGGTTACTTAGAAGGTCTTGAACCTAATCTTCTCCTATAGTGGGTGGTTCTTCATTCTCATCACCCCTGGTTTTGCCTTCTGCAACTTGGGTGGCATGGTTAGAGCCTTTGCCAGTGAAGACTGAGGCAAAAAAGTCATTCAGTACCTCAGCCTTCTCTATATCCAGGATAAACAGGTCTCCTGTTTCCTTCCAGAGAGGGCCCACATCTTCCCTAGTCTTCCCTTTCTCTCTGATATACTTATAGAGGTTTTTCTTCTTGTCCTTGATGTCTCTGGCCAGATTTCATTCTGTCTGGGCTTTAGCTTGCCTAATCTGGTTCCTGGCTGCTCAGACAGTTTCTCTGTATTCCTCTCAGGCTACCTGTTCATGCTTCCACCCTCTGTAAGGCCTCCTTTTTGCTTTTGGCTCTCACCTCGTGGCACCGCGTCCTGGTTGATGGCCACGTCTGGTGAGTGACTGTTGTTGGTGGTTACACCTTGTTTAAATCTGCTGCCACTGTTGCTGGTCCTGCCCCTGCCTCATCAGCCACCCTCGCTGCCGGCTCCCTGTGGGTCCCTGCACTGCCCTGGCCTTTTCCTCCTCAGAAAAGCTCAGGAAAACATTTACTCCTAGACATCAAAGTAATTAATTTTCTTAAAGACAGCTATTATTCTTGTGTTTTTTTTTTTCTTGTCCTCACACTGTCAAATGAATCTACCCTTAGTGTGTGTTTTGTGGAGGTCCATGCCACATTGAGCACATTACCCATATGGAATCTGTCTTTTCCTCTGCAGATGATCCAAGATGACTTGGCAGAGCTTGGGATTCAAATGGAGGCAGTAGAGAAGCTTGTTCAGTCAAATACCACGCACAGGCATGAAATGAACCAACTTTCATCTGACTCTCAGGCCCTGAAGAGGTCGTTGGAGGTAACATAAGGAAGAGTTTTTGGTTGCCTGAGGAGTTGTCAGTTGCCACTATTTAAAAATATTTAAAAAATCTTTGAGCATTTGAGATTATATGCTTTGAGTGACAGATATTTTCATTTCAGGGGAAGAATTCTTATGAATTTGATAACTCTTCCAGAATTCTGTGATTGTCTGTAATGTGATTTCCTTTTGGGATAGGACACCATCCACACAGATTTATATCTATATGAATTATTTCTGGAGTGGGCCTGAGATTTCTGACCAAAAGATCTCATACTTATATTATCATGGAAGTGCTTGGACATCTTCACAGATTCCTGAATAGTGGTCTTGTAACAAACTGTTTTGATTTTTTTTTTTATAGCTTTGTGACCTAAAAATTAATGAGAGAAATGAGTTGTCATTGCCTAAGTACTTGTTTTGACCTGAGGCATTTTCTAGTTTAAACATAGGTATAAAGTGACCTTCCAAAGCAGTCTCAGAAGAAGAGCTTGTAAAATTACAATTAGTTGTGCAGGTCACTGTAAAAATACATATGATAAAGTATTACCCTGAGATGCACTGTGGAATTCTAGTTTCGATCTCAATAATTCCATTTATTGCTGAAATGGACTTTTGGCAAAAAAGTCTGTACAGTCATTTCTGATTCAGGGAGTATAAGAGGTATTTAATATTGACTGAGGTATAAAAAAACCCAAACATATTATTTATTCCGTTTCAGCTGAAGAAAGCTATTCTAGTGCTTAATGCCACCCCCGTGTGGTTGAATTCAGGCCCGTAGGAGCTTGTAGGTGTTTTCTATGCCACTAAGGCTAAAGGTTTTTTGCGTCTGTCTTTTTTCCTTTTTGCCCATGAGATTCTGTGCCAGAAGTCACAGTGTTAGATCCAGTAATGAAACTGCTTTTTGTCTGTGTTTAGTTGCTGACATTTTTATCATTTGTAGGTGATGATACAGCAGAGTGAAGAGCACGTGCAGAAGCATTGGGCTTATAATGACAAACTCTCTGACCTCCAGCGGTGGATCACAGTAACTACGGAGAAGATTCACTCCTACCAGGGTGCTGATGGAGAGCAGAACACTGAGGGCAGGTTGGCAGACCTTGAGGTGAGGAAAGCATCTTAGTGTAAGATGTTAATTACTCACTTTGCAGCATTCAGACATTAAGGACAGGGGTTTTCTAGTGAGGGTTACTTGGTTGGGGAGAGTAACGATAGTTTGTTCCTCCTGCGAAAACTGTTGGTTGCTGGTGCCTCCCTGCTTTGCCCTCTGTTGTGGGATGTGGAGCTAAGAGACAAGAACAGCAAGAAATGGCTAAGAACTGTTGAGATGGATAAAGTACTATCAAAGGATAGGTGGTTTTAAAAAGAGCTCTTCCTGCCAAGGTGATCTTTCTGGACAATACCTACCTTTGCCTTTATGTACTCATCGATACACTGAACTTTATTACTGTGCTAGCTAACCTTATACTGTGTTGAGCTGAGCCATTCCACAGCTGCTAGCTTTTCCCTGTGTGGCAGTATTTTGCATGTTAGATTCACTCTGGCAGGTTACTTTAGTTGGCAGCTTTTGCCTTCATATGGGAAACCAAGACACCTCATGGGAAGGCTACAGAAGGGGTGCATTGACAGCTTGCACCCTTTAAGTTTTGCCATCAGCTGTTTGACCTATGTTGGCTCTTTGCAGAAATCCACAGCATATTTTTTTTCCCGCTAGGTATGTTCTAGCTAGTGCCAACAGAACCAGCATAGTCCTGGACTGAACATGGCCTTCAGTCTGACATAGCCTCTGCTTTACCCAGGATACCTAGAAGTAACTGTAAGGACTGTACGTTTCAGAAATGGCTAGCTGAGTTTCCAGATAAGGAGGTCCAGCTGCACCTTGTGGAAGCTCATGGCCAGCTGGTCATGGAGAATTCTTCCCCAGAGGAGACTGCCCATGTCCAGGCAGAGCTGGATCAGCTGAAGGAGTCATGGAGATCACTGAAGGAGATGGCAACTGGGTAAGTGTTCATGTACGTCTTCCTCATGTCCCTTCAAGGGGGTGCTATATGACCAGACACACTTGATGCTTTATGCTCTGTGCTGTGAAAGTGATGAGCTATGTTACAATGCAAGGAGCAATATGAGGTTTCGTTTAATTGTTTATAAACTGGAAATCGTTACTTTCAAGAAAAGCGTTCTGGAGAATCTGGGGACCAGAGCAGCCTATGAAGCTGCCTTTACCTCACGCTTGGAGTAGGCAGTGTCTCCTTGGGACGCGGCTCACCCTTGTACTGCCAGTCCATGTCAGAGGAAATAGGACAGAGACTGGGTGACTTCTGCTCTTCTGCCTCACCTTCCTGTTCTCCTCACTGACTGATCTGGAGACACCTCCAAGGAGGCTATATCTGTACTGGGATTTGTGCCTCTTGCAAACCTGCAAGAGTATAAACAGAGCTAAAATCCTCTTAGCTGGCAAATGTGGACTTAATTTATTTTGCCCTCACTGTGCAGTGTCAAACTGCTGCTCATATTTGCTAGTCTGTATTAAAATTTTATACTGTGCTACATGTGAGAATATATCCAGACATAGTGTCAGAATAGGCATAAAAATGAAATGACTAAATTGAGTAAGGCTTGATTGTACTGCCTGCTGTTACCAGACAGGAAGGCGCATTGTCATGGTAGTAATTTTTGGTCCCCTGAATAAAATTTTAAAAAAACCAACAAAACCACTTGGAAATGTTAGAACTAGGGGATAGGTGCTGCTTTGAGACACTCCTGTCTTGATCTTGTATTGTTAAAAAGATGTTGGAAATAACTTTAATAGCAATACTGTTATTAATAACACTGTTATTGTTATACTATTATTACTATTTCACCAGAGGTGTCCCCCATAGCCCTGCTCAAAATGTGAATGTCTCATCATTAGATGTTTCTCTGTACTGATATTTCTGGTTTTGTGTTTTCAAGTCTTCTCAAAAAGTGGCAGTTAAATAGACCAATGGCTGATAAGAAGAAGAAAATAGCATTTATGGACAGCAGATGGATGTCTGGACCTACCTTCCCTCATTTAGATATATACCGGAACCATAAACAGGTGAGAGGAGGACTCTGTATCTGTCTTCATATCAGCTGTACAAGAACAATTTTATTGGCTTCATCTGATATTATGGTTTACAAAGTTGGAGGTTAAGGTCTTCTAATCAGTCCTTCAGAGGAAACATCTGACATAACAGTAAGGGCTTTTTTGTTCCTGTTGTTCTGTAACCTAGGAGGCAATAGAAGGGCAACATCCGAGCAGCCACTTGAAGCTCCTACACGACTTTGAAGAGTGGTTACAAAGAGAAAATACCAAACTGACCAAAATTCTTGCTGTGACTTCATCTTCTGCAGATGAAATTAAGGCACGTCAGAGCAAACTGCAGGTTAGTGTTTAGGGGATAGAGATGGAGACAAAGCTTACAATTAGTGCAAATTTTTTCAGAATTTAAAACAACAAAACAAAACAAAAAACAACAAAACAAAATGAAAAACATCAAACAAAAAACCCAAAACAAACCAACCAACCAACCAACCAAAAAACAAAAAAACCTCAAACACCACAAAACAAACACACACCACCACCACCCAACTCTCCCCCCCAAAAAATGCCCCTCAAACACTACATACACTCTCTGCTTTAGGAGTCTCAGAGACTCTAGAGTAGATGAAGCTCAGTAATTTAGGACAAGTATTTCACCCCTTCTACTCAGAAAGATCTGCCAGAGCTGGAGTGGTAGAAAGGAAGGGAATAGCCTGGCATCTAGCTGTTGGACTGGAAATTTCTGGTATGGTATGGCAAAGGTGTTCATTAAAATAAGCTGATTAAAATCAGTGTCAGGTATTTGGCCTTACTCTTTCTCTTTGTGTCTCTGTAACCAGAGACGACAACAATAGATGCTGTAAGAAATTAGACAGAAATATCCAAGGCTACAGGAGTCCTTCAGATGAGCTGACCCTTTTATAGCATTTCAGGCCAAAAAAACAATAACAAAAATATTTGCGCTATTCCAGAGTACCCAGTAGTTTGATTTAGTACCACTGTTCTTTTGAACGCTAGATTTAAAAAGTATGGCCTTCTTGAATTCTGAATTGCTGCTGACCTCTTCTTTGCCTGCAGGAGCTGCAGTCTCGTGTGCCTGATGGTCAGAGTCTTTTTGAGGACCTTCTTGATCTTCAGCCTGTCATTGGAAGTTCTGAAGATCTGGAGGACCTGCGTTACCGATGGATGCTCTACAAATCTAAACTGAAAGAATACATGAGCTCACCGGTAGGTGACAGCACTCAGTTCACAGTTGCTAATCTCTGCCATTGCTCTTTTAGCTTGCTTCACATTGCTAGTCATAATACAAGAGTACGTATGTGTGTCTGCTTAATTAAAATCTCCCTTAGTAAATGCTATCAAAACCAGAACAAAAATAGCCATGTATTTATAAATACCAGCACAAATATTCTTGTATTAAAATACGTTATGTGCTATCTTTTTCCCTTTGTAAGCAATGCTCTGAATATTTCTCATTATGGAAGGTTTAAAATTGGCTGTTGTCAAAGATGCACACTTTTAGGGTCTGTGAGATGTTTGTGTGTGAATATTTTGGATATTACACCTATTGCTGGGCACATGGATTTCTGTTTCTTTGCCCTTTCTCCACACGACATTCTCCATTGAATTATTTTTTCAACAGTTCCTGTAGCAAGAATATATTCACTGTTCATTATTTGTGTCTCCTGCTGTGAGACAGAGTGATCAGGGTGATCACTGACTGAACTGACTCAAAAGGTAACTGTGCACAGAAGGACCCAGTCCTTTTTGGAATTGTCTTTATGGGCTAAGGATTTGGAATGAAATAAAGAGGAGGTATTTTAATGCAAGAACCAAATGAATAAAGAAATTACTGAGTCGTTGGATGTAAGACGTGCTATGGATGGCAGAATTCATCCCCATATATGAGATATTCCAGGGCATGCTAAAGATATACCCATGCTCTTAGCGTAAACATACATAATTATTAATTAAGATTTTTCTAGCTTAAGTACTTACATTATGTGTTCAAGATACCATAATCAGAGGATTAGACTTTACAGGTGTGCATTTGGTACTTTTTGTATGCAAAGTGCTTTGGAAGGTATCTGAACTCGAACACCTAAAATTTGAGGCATCTGAAAATTTTCTGCTTTGGGAAACCTTGTCTTCAAATCCAAAGCTTACTTAGAATACAAATCCTTTAAAGTGCGCGGAAGGTAAGCATGACCTCTATTAATAAAGAGCAGATTTCTAAGAATTGTTTGCCATTGATTATAATGAGTTAAGCTCTGTTGACCAAAACCGCATGTAAGCATAAATATAGTCAATAGGTGTCAGTAAAGTGAAAGCTATTGCTGAGAGAACTGCTCATCTGATTCAAATGGTCAAGAATCTGAAAATATTTCAGCTTTCTGCCTAATGTGTGTTAAAAAGCTCATTAAAAAAAAATATCTCCTGCTGGTTCACTCTATCCAGGTGACCATGGATTTGAAAGAAACGTCCCCTGTGAGGTGAATACTCATTTATAGGCTCCACTGGGATCTTAAGTTCATGATTATTTTCCCCTCTTTTTTTTTTTTTTTTTTTTTCTTTTAAACAGAGTCCTGCATCTTTGGAAGAACCAGACAGATTCAGAAAGGTATGAGAGTTTCCTATCATAAAGCTAAAAAATATTTGATGAGATATTTTTCAGATAATTAAGTTAAACTTTTCTAAAGATTCTTGAGATTAATTTGCTTATTAAGAGCCTCTCTTAAATAGAAGTTTATCTTCTCCAGATTTTAAAAGGAAAAATACTAAAGGGTGTTTACTCTTGAGCTACGCTTACTGTGTCTCTAGAGGCTAAAATATCCATCTCCTGGGAGAGTAGGGGAACTCAGTTTTTGTACCTATACATGTTATATTAACTTAATTCATTTTTCAAAAGAGACTAAGGGAGAGCCCAAATCTCCCTCTAAAGGATTTAGGGATCAGGTTCCTAAAATATTTTTGAAAATGGGACTTCTAATTTTTCAGACACTTCTGAAAAAATTGCTTTGGATTATTCAGCCCACTTACTTTCTAATGCAGAAAACCAGCGAAAGTCAAGAGATTTGTCTAATGTTATTAGACTAAATCCTTATTCTAAGCAGAAGAATTCCTCCTGTGAAGGGTTTTCTTTTGGCAGTGATGACATAAGAAACAGAAGCAGTACAGGAGATGATAAGGAGAAGCTTAAAGAAAACAAAATGCTGCCAGTTTCTTATTAAACCCAAGCAGCATTTGTCATTCCATTTTCTTAAAGTCCGCAAGTTTTTCTGTCGACCTGAGCAGTGTTGAACTGAGTCTTTTCTCTCTGTCACAATTTGCTTTGTTTGTAGACACTCTTAGCTTCTACTTTTTACTGTCATCTCACTTTCTGTTTGCTTTCAGAAGGAATAGAAAAAGGGTTTATTTGCCCAACACACAGTAGATTGGATGAATAACGTGTTGCAGGAACATAATCACATAATCACATAATCATCTTAAGCTAAATCAAACCCTTGATTTCTCCTGTTGCAACATCTCTTTAGAAGGGACCAATATTTAAAGGGTACAGTACAGTGCACTTCTTGTATGGCCAGAAATCAAGACTTTCCTCATTCTGAAGGGACATTCCTCCGGTATTCAAATGTTGAGTAGCATCTCCAATATTTTCCCCCAGCAAAATACTGACCAATTTAAGTTTAACTAGTTTTCATACATCCCCTGAATAGTTTTGGCTGCAGTTCAGCTTTCCTGAAAACCTCCAAAGAGTTTCTGTTCTTGCCTGTCTAGCTCAGCATTAATTGTTCAGTACTGTTGGGCATCCAGTAAGGTCACCAGAATTTTTCAGGCTGGAAAAATAAAATGGCATTTTAATGTTTGGCTGCCTCTACACCAAGTATTTTGTAGTGCTGCTTTTCCCTTAGAAGAGGCCTAAAGGGATATTCCAGCAGACCAACTGAGGTATTCTCTGCTTTCGTATGATTTGGTTGGGTCGAGTTGTTTGTAGGGGAAAAAACAAAAAGTTTTAGGCATAAGCCCATCTCCACTGCACAATTAGATATCACTTGTTAATTCATCTGCCCACCTGCCTCAGGCTAGGTGATATTTATTCCTCCTTAACTTCTCTGAAGCAATAACATAATGGCATACAGCAAATGTTTGTCAATTAGGCCTACAGCAAGAGCACTAAAAAAACCTTCTATGAGTTTTTAATAGCTGCTGAACACAAGCAAAGAGAAACAGCTCGGGGTGGGAAGGAGCGAAGAAGTGAAATACCTCATAAGCATGACTGAAATGGCTCCCATTGCACCAACAAGTGATTTGCAGTTTCCCTTCAGCCAGTACACATGTTGCAGTAACTTATACCTTGCTCACTTCAGTGCAATTTTGCTGACTTCAGAGCATTCAGTCTGTATTTAAACAGTGAGAATCCAAGTGCTGTAAGCAGAGGTGTCTTTTTTTTCATTCAGGCTAAGGCTTTTATCAGGATGTGAGCCTGTGTTGCCGTAAGATTGTTGAGCACCACTTAAGAGAACCAGAAAAATAGTGCTGATCCCTTTTGGGTGCATTGCTGTTCAGGCTGAGAGAAGAGGAAAAGCAAACCAACTGGAGAATTTGTGGCTTTGCAGTTTATTTTAAATTCAGATTTAACACCTAAAGTGTGGCTAGAAATGAAAGAAAGATTAGGCAAAATATTTTTGTATGTATTGAATATCCTTTCGAAACCATGGTGAAGGAAACCAACTACCTGAGAGAATGGCTGATCTTGGGAGTCAGTATCTGCAGAAAGTACACGTGGTTGGGACCTGCATCACTGTACTTGCAACATCCAGTGAGTTTGCATGCAATGGGATCAGGTTATCTCTAACTTGTCAGCTCCCTCATGCTTTTGGGTCACACAAAATCAGCAGAGGTGGCAGAATTTCACGTATTTTTGGACTGATCTCTGCTTTCTGCAACACGAGGTCCCCCGTGATTCTGCTTGTCTCTCCTGTTTGAGCTGTGAATATTTTGCCATAGCAGCAGATTAACCTGGAGAAGGGGAAGACCCAGCTGCGGTCAGTCTCCTTCCGTTGCCTTATGGTTTTATTCCACTTCTAGACTGCTTGGCCAAATGTTGGGTAGAATAGAGCCTGCTCCATGTATAGTAGTGTGTGCTTTTTTTTCCCCTTTTCTGATCATTCATCCTTTGCTGAGGACGTGCCCCTAGCCACTGGTGCCCTTAGGAGCAGTACAGGCTAATGATTGCGATGTGAGCGACTTCTTGTTGATTAACAAAAAACAGTTGCAGGAAATTGCACTGGCTGCAGTGAATTTTTAGCAGGTGCCAGTGACAGGGCAATGTAGATGGATATTTCTGCAGGGCACCTAGCACACCCAAGGACATAATCAAACAAACGCTCAATAATAACTATGATAAATGTTACTTTCAAAGGTTGGCTCCCAGCTACCTGAAAATATTCTGTGAGCATTCTTAGCATAAATAGGAAGTCAAAGGCTCATTATTTACAGGTCTAGGTAGTGCTGTTTGATTTTTCTCGAGTGCTCAGAGTAATTACACTTCCTTGCTAAACAAATGATCCTGGCTTTATTGTTTGTACAAACAAAATAATTAGGATTCATTGCATCAGTGGTCAGCTAATTGCTTCCTTTGAGATTCTGCTAAGAGTAATCTCCTGTAACACACAGACAGAAGGAACGTGTAATTTAATCTTATTTAGAGACACCATTGATCTGGAGTCAATCAAATTAATGCAGTCATCCAGGAAACTGCAAAGAAAGAGCTGCCACAGCTTGCCAGGAAGAAAACAGTAATGTGCCCAAGTGCAGATATGACAGGAATTCATAGAATCATAGAATCATCTAGGTTGGAAGGGACCTTCAAGATCATCTAGTCCAATTCTCCATGGCAGGAAGTCATATTACAGAAATGCACAGCATTGTGTGTTCATGCCTGTGTTGGTGGTGCCTCTGTATGGAAAGTATGTGGCTCATTTGTTTTCCTGAGTCCCGCTGGGTGTTAGCCACTTGAAATGTTCTGTACAATTAAATTCTTGGTAAAACAGAAAAGACTCATTAAAAGGTATCTTTCCCTCAGTTTTCAATATCTCTTTTATAGATGGAGGGAATATCTCTCCATATTTTTTTCATCACTGGGCCTATCTGCTTTAGGAATTATACCATGGCTGAAACACAGGACGATGTTACCATTAAAAATTAGCAGATAGACTTATTTTCCCTCAGCAGTGATACTTGCTCAGAAAAACTTAAGCAAAAAAATAAAAAGCTGAAAAATCCTTACTGCCTCTACCTAACTCTGACGCGTTGTTAAGTATGCTGTGCCAGACAGCATCATCCCCTTCCTTCTCCAGCAGGCCCCTGAGCATCCCTTCACATTAGTGCACCTTTGAGACTGCCTGCCTGTACCTCTCATCTTGTTCACCAATCTGTTATTACAGCTTTCCCAAATGCTAGAAAACAGGGACTCCTTTTTGGTCTTTTATCTGGTTCTGCCTCTTCTGTGCCTTGCTGACGCTCTCCCTCTATAGCAGTGCTGCTGCAAGATGGAGAAGACCTCTTGCTTCCCAGGACACCTGGTTCTTACTTTCTGTTAATGTTAACGTGGTATTAGCTAGGTATGTGGTTGGTGGTCCCTGCTTGCTTTGTCCTTCAGTAGCCTAGCATGTTGTAAAGTATTTGCAGATTTTCACCAAGGAGATACCTTGGAATGATTTTTCTCAGCAGATGTAATTTTACCTCTGAACTGAGAGGTAACGAGAGAGAGATTTGTTGATCAATAGCAGAATGAAACTGATTTTCAGTATATACTTGAAAAATGTTAAAAAACATGGTAGGAAAAATTCTTGTACTCAATACCTCAAATTGCATATGTATTAGCTTTTTAAAAGTAATCTATCACGTTTTTAAATTATTTAAGTAAAATGCAAGTAATATTCAAGTTATGCATAGTGACTGCTGAAATTTAAGAAAAGTTTAACCTTGACTTGAGAGAAGTCACTGGTAAAGGCGCTGAAAACATACTTTGTTGATGTGATAAACCATCTTTTGATATCAGTAGCATCTTCTACAGATTCCAGAACATGTTGGCTTTATTTCAATTTTTATTCTTTCTATGCCAAATTTAATTAATTTATTTCAAATTGCAAGGCTGAGTGGGAGTTGGAAACTGAGCAAAGTCGTTCTACTTCTTTGCCTTCCTGAATAAACGTAGAACACTGATATCTCCTACTAAATGTCATCCAGCTATCATTGCTGATAACTCTCCATCTAAAACTAGTACAGCATTGCTCTTGAGTACAAAATATATTTATTGGAATAAATTGTATTGCTTATAAGTGTATTTAAAACTAGTGGAGTATTCCTGTGTTTTTAATAGAATTCAGTTGAATTCAATGAGCAGCTCAGCCCCTCACAACTGCTCACTCACTCCAGCTGCCCTTGGAGTGGGATGGAGGAGAGATTCAGAAGGGTAAAAGTG
This sequence comes from Numenius arquata, assembly GCF_964106895.1. Lineage (NCBI taxonomy): Eukaryota > Metazoa > Chordata > Aves > Charadriiformes > Scolopacidae > Numenius > Numenius arquata. The sequence continues at coordinate 10,984,395 of NC_133581.1, forward strand.
AGAAAACTCATGAGTTGAGATAAAGACAGTTTAATAAGTAGAAGAAGGAAACAACAAAAAACAAAACCAAGGAAAACAAGTGATACAAAAAAACCCCAGTTGTTCACTGTCAGCAAACCAATGGCCATCCGGTCCTTGAGCAATGGCAGCCATGGTAAAACACACTCCCCGGTTTTTATTGCTGAGTATGTTGTCCTATGGTAGGAAATGTCCCTTTGGTCAGTTGGGGTCAGCTGTCCCGGCTGTTAGGGTGGTGTGAGGAGCAGAAAAGGCCTTGACACTGTGTACGCACAGCTCAGCAATGACTAAGACAGGGGTGTGTTATCAATGTTGTTTTCATCACAAATCCAAAACATAGCCCCATACAAGCTACTCTTAAAGAAAATTAATGCAATCCCAGCCAAAACTAATACAACTGGCTTAAAAAACTCTTGTCCATTCTGAAACTTTGGCAAATACTTCAGTTGTGATACTTAAGAAACTAAGTGTAACTCACTGCCTGCTGTTGGATATGAAAATGTGCTTCAAAATTACCTCACTGGAAGTTTGACCTTCCATATGCTTATAACATGGAACTAAGATAGTTTTAATGACCCATCCTACCTACTACTTTTCTGGTCTTCCACAGTACTTCCTAGCTTTTGTCACATATCAAACACTTTCCAGATAGAAAGAAAGTAGTTTCCACTGCTTATGTGCTGAAGATGGGACTGAACCAGGGACTTTTTCTGCTTGCTTAGGCCTGTAGAACTATAGAAATCAGCGCTACTTTAACAGATCAGGCTGTAGCCCTTGTCCTGTGGCATGCTTCTCCTAAAAGCTTATCATGTGTATGCACACAGAAGCTGCCCTTTATAAATTTGTTTTTGTCACAGTAGCACATGGCACAGTACTTAAAACTAAGCAACTTTGCAGCAGAAATTCTGAAATATCTGCCATATGTGACTGCTGAAACTCGGATACAAACTGCTGGCTTTTCCTTGTTTTCTGTTACTTTTAAATGAAGCCTTCATCAAAGATTCTAGCTTATAATCCAGCCGTGTTGAGATAGTCCACATAATCTCCCCTAAGGGAGATAACAAAGCCTGTAATTTGCCTGTATACTTACTTATTTACGTACATACACTTATGCTTTTCAGAATTGAAAAGAGCGTTAAGGTTGGAAAGTCAAGCAATCTGAAACTAGAAAATGCCAGAGCTAAAATTGCTTGTGTGACCTCAGTTAACCTCCCTTCAGCACCTTCATTCTGGTGGCTCTTTAGGAGACGGAGAATGATAAGCCCAGGACTCAAAGGGGTCCCAGCCATCCTTACTAATTCCTCACTGCTGGTTCCCTAACCCGGGCAGCGTTTGCATTTAGCAAAGTACAGTTCTGAACGCAGTGGCTCGGTGTCCTTTTGCAGAGGCTGCAACCTCTGATCAACAGTATCCAGCTCTTAGTTCCTGCTGTGCTGTGTGGGAATGAGCCACAGCTTTGCCCAAGTGCATGTTGGACACTCAGTTCTATGGCAACAGTAATATCCAACTCCTCCAAATTACTTCCCTCTTGAGAAGACCAGCTGTGATTTGCAATAGGTTGCTTATCTTACAGAGGGATTCTTACGGCTCTGAGTTGAGAACTGATGAGGAGCCCAGCTCCAAACTCTCTCATGTTTAGGTAAAAACCCAATTTGCTTTGGTTCGAGAAGGCAGACTGTGCTCCCCCTGAAACTGATCTCTTCTTTTTGGCAATAAGCTGACCCTGTGAGTGGCAACCGAATTAGTACCTAGTGGGATCTCAAGTGGCAGAAACCTGGGGCCTCGCAGAGGCAAAATATCACTTACAAGGCAATTGCTTTACCAAAAAAAGTGATGGTGCTTGATGATGGCATGCTCCTATTCAGAAAGAAAGGGACGTATGGTAAGCTGCTGCTACAGCCTTCCTGGCAGCTCTGTTTATTCTCAGAGGAATAATGAAGTGGTAGAATTGATACCTATGTAGGTGATGCTTTCTAAGGCCTATATGTTCTTCCTATTAATATGTACTTCCTCTGTCCCTGTAGCTTAAGCCCATTATGTTGTGATCTTCCCACTGTGGAGGTAGCCCTGGATTCATCCTGTCTAAGCGTTTAACTCGGGGGTTTACAAAATCATGCATGATGCAGGGAGTGTAGGTGGGGCTTGACTCTACATCTCTTCCACAAGAAAGAACTAGGAGCCAGGCTCAAAGCTAACACAAAGGAGCTGTTCTTCTTGCCAGTTGTTTGACCCGTGGAACTCCTTGCTAAAGGATATTGTTTAGTTGGTATAGGTTCAAGAGGAAACTGGAAAAACAATTGGAAGAAAGATTCGCTGAGTATTAACTAGATGGAGAAGCTACATCAGGCTCAGGAAACAGCCTGACCTGAAAGCAGTTGGAGGCTGAGAATGTTAAGGAGAAGTTATTTATGCTTGCCTTAGTCCCCATGCATCTGCACTGATTGCTGTAGAATATAGGATACTTGGGCTGGATACAGCACTGGCATGAGGCGACACAGCTGTTGGCATCTTTGTATAGTGTCTGTAGGACACTAGGACATTGGTCCCTTTATCCATGGAGAGAGCAGGAGTTTTCAGGCAGCAGTGCATTTCCCAGGATAGTCCCCCAGTGAAATGCTCTAAGGTAAGAGGAATGAATCCAGACTAAATCTTTTTTCTCTGCTGGCTCACAGTGCAGTGGTACAGGTATGATGTTTGTCAGGCATGCTGGTGACATACAAGCAGCAGCAAAAACCCACTAATGAGCATGGTATAAAACGTTATATTCCTCTTCTCCCTCAAGCAGCTAGATTAACTGTGTGTTTTCATGTATCCTGGAATGCGGTCAATAGCAAACCAGGGAGTGCACTGGTTTTTAGTAAAACACTTCAGCAACTTACACAGGAATATTATGTAGCAAGTTCTAAAGTGCTTTTCTGCTGTTTCCCATCCAAGTGATTTTTCACGGTGCATTTGGTAAGGAGTTATTAACTGCAAACAGATTTAAGTGCTGAGGACTCTCTAGATCTAAACCGATGCTTGTCATTCAAACGCCCCAACATGAATCAAGTACAAATGTGAATGTTCACAGCCAGTGCAGTTCATTTGGTAACAAGCATGCATTTAGCATTACACAAAACACAGCCGTCTACCCCTTGACAGTCCTTGCTTGTCCTGGTATTTTGAGGGAAAAGAGGGAGGACATTTATCCTTGATGGTGAACTTTAAAAGTATATTTTCTTTTTAAATGTCAACCTATTCCTTTTCCATGTGTGTTTCAAAAATGTCTCTGACACTTTGGCTCGATACCCAGGTATTCCAGTTGTTATTCTAAGATGGTGGAAATTAAAGTTCTGTTGACTTCACTGGAGCTTTGCCAGTTTTCCTCAGAGGAAGATTTGATTTCAGAATATTTTGTGGAGCCTAGATCTGACACACGCACTGCAGGCACTGTGGGTGCCTGGTAGTAGCTGTACCAATGCCAGTACCAATAGGGGAATTCCAGTGTGTAGCAAGGGTTGTGGTTCCCACCTTTGATCTCATATGGAAATGAAATGTTCAAACTGTCTTTTGCAAAGGTGGAACTGCATCAGACTGTCCTTTTCTAACCCACAATGATGTGCTAAAGGGTTGGGAGTGTGGTCTTGACTCCAGGTAGACTCGTACAGCCCTGATCACTCTGAGCCCAGCAGAGCAGAGGTTTGAACCTTGGCCTCCTGAATTCCCTGGTGGTGCCATAGTCTCAGGTCACCACAGCCTGCAAGCATCTCTCTCACAAAAATACCTTGACTTAGTCTTAGTAAAATTGAAGTGCTGCTTTTTTAACACTCAGAGAGGGACTCGGTGCCTAAAACCTTCCCTGCTTTTTCCAACTGTATGATCTCTTCTATTAGTTTGCTGTGTCTCCTTCAAAATTTTCTATCCTTTAACTATTACACCTGTAGTAGTACTAACACCAAAAAAAAAAAAAGTTGTATCACCCATTGTTCCTGCAAACACAAAGTAGCAGAACTAATGTAGGTTTCATGTGCACAAGAACACCAGAACCTGGGCATATAAGTAATGAATCCATTTTTAAGGGTATCTGCTGAACTCCATGAATAAGAAGTTCCCAATCCTGACTTTATTTAGTTGTCTCTGTGCATAATCCTGCTGCAGACACTGAAGTTAATGGTAAATCTCCCATGGATTTCAGTGTGTGTGGGTTGGGGCCCTCATATATTAAGAGCTTATCATTGCAAATTTGCTGAAAGCACCAAACCCTCACAGCTCCTGTGTGCCTCATCTTCAGTCCTGCAGAGACATCATAATACCATGTTTGTGATAGCAGAGTCATTCCCATGGCAACAAATGGAGTTAGAAATGCAAGATTCTGACCTTCCTGTGTGATCAAACAAAACAGAGAAGCTGGGCAGCAAAGACAAAAGTTCATCAAACACAAATGCCTATAAACCCAGCAAGCAGGTGGGAGAGAAGCAGCAGATAAAGACAAAATATTTTGCCTTCTCTGAAGTTCTGCCCTCAGGCAAATGTTCCTCCACAGATTTTTCTAATGCTAGGATCTGGTATGGGTAGCTGAGCATCTTACCCTGCAGAAAGCGCCAAGGAGAGCAAATGATAGCTTGTTAATAAAGCCATTTCACATTAATTCTTTCTGGAGGATGAGCTTTGACAAGCAATACTATTTTACAGCTCCTTCCAGTAGATCTAAAAACAAGGCACTTAATAAATAACATTTCAATCTCATCCCATTTCTTAGGGTTATATTAATAGTTTTTGCTTTAGAGATGACAGCAGAGTCAGTGACCTACTCTGAATCAAATGCTGGTGCAGTAAAAGAATTGGGGTTGGAAAAACATGAGTGACTAATTGGCAGTGTGGTCATCTTGGGAAGGCAACAACAAATCTGAGTGACCATGAGATGCCTGCTTCCTGGGCTGTGGCAGGAATGGAGATGAGGCACAACTGGAAAAGCCCACTATTTCCCACCAGTTCATAGGCAGAAGGAGGTAACTGGGAAGACAGGTGTTGCAGCTGGTCTGGCAATGAAAGAATAGTTTCAGATTCATGTAGCTTTCAAAACCAGCACTAAAGCATTGACAGCTGTAAAGGAAAAGTTTTAGATGCTGATAGGAAGACTGGCAGGCCTTCTCACAACTGTGTCGGTGAGAGGTGGACTTACAATTCCCAGTTTGAGTATCTGAAAACATTTTTGAGACCTCCAGCCATAATGAACTATTGAACAGTCAGTCACAGGATTCTACCCTTTAACAATATCAGCGTTAAGTCTTATTACGTCTTAGTTGTAGAAGAAAGAACATGGTTTGAATTGTCCCAAGGCAGAGGTGTCTCTAATCTGATCTTCCACCAACAGAACTGCAACTGTTAATAAATACAAACTAGTCCATGACTTCTGGAACCCGGAAAAGGCTTTTGTCCTTATAGATGGGACACTATAATAAACATATTTGTCATATTGCTGCATATTGCGGATGCAATGGAGAATTAAGAATGAGAAATGGTCAATGAAAACAGAAGCTGTCAGGGCCAGTACTGATTACACCAAGGAGCGGCTGTTTCATAGCATTACAGTCAAGCCCCAAAAGCTCTGACCAAGAGTTGTGGCTGCTGACCTTACGCGTAGCGGTTTTAGCATTGACTTTAAACACAGAAGCCCTGCAGATTTTGTTCAGCCCATAGGCTGATGAAATCCAGGGGAGATGAAGGATTTCAGGTTTGGGCTCCAGGACCAGAGAAGGGAAAGTCCTGTTAGTACAGCTACTTACCCCCTGGTACTTTGGCTTGCGTTTGAGAACAGGTCATAGTAGCAGCAGATGAGTCCTGGGATGCAGCCAAGTTGGCAAAGCTTTGATATGGAGGGTAAATGCTAGCTCTACCCAGAGAAGGTGCCCAAGGGTGCTTGAAGTCAGAGTCCTACTTACAACCTGACATTTACTCATTGCCCACTAACTCCTGACAGTTCCAATGGCCAAGGACCCGAGTTTTCACTGACCTTGACAAGCAAGTTATAACTCAGATACTGCAGGCCGGAAATGATAGGAGCAAGCAGCTGTTGCTCTGCTGCCTCTACATCTGCCTGAAACAATAATTAAATCTCCTCAGCCATTTGGCTTAGTGGAAGGAAACCAACTACAACAGAAGAATGATTTCACAGCACAACTGTCTCGTATTCTGTAACTGCAGCTGTATATTTGCCTTCATAATTAATTCTGTAAGCATTTACATAGAGCTGCTAGAGACAGAAATTCAGAAAGCAGTGGAAGAGGTAGACCCTTAAAAAATCAAAAAGAGTAATTACTTTCATCTAACAGCATTCTGCTCCGTATCTTCTCTCCTGATGTTTTCCACGGACTATTCACGATGATGCTGTAGTGTGTCCCTTCTGTGATGGCTCAGCAATATATGTGACTTTAATGTTCTCTGTGCTGTCAGCGTTGTGTTTTTTCTCATTCTCTTGCATCACATAAAAGTTTAAGGTGGGCATGGTAAAGAGGTATTGAGGTAAGCTGCACTGCATGGCCTTTTTGCTGGCTTGCAGCCCCATGGACCTCAAAGTCAGGGTCTGAAGAGCCCATTGCAGCTGGGGAGATGACGGTGAGGTGGATGAGCTGCAAGCTAAGCTCCTTTCTGCTGAGAGCAGAAGGCTGGCTCCTCTTTTCCAGGCACCAGCACTCTCATTTTACTGACAGGAGAGTTACTAACGCAGAGCTTCTGCGTCCTATGCTGACTGTGAGGAGACCAGTCATCAGCTTTGGTGTGAGCATTTGTAACTGGAAAATGGACGTTGTAACTGGGAAATGAACTTGTAGTCAATTGCTTTCTTCTGCTAGAAAGTCAGCAGTGTTCTCCTAGAAGACAGCATTTTGCAGCAGTGAATTCTGGAAGAGAGTGAAATATTCTCCTAAGAGAAATTGTTTCAGGACCAGTTTCAGTCAGCTGCAGCATGCCAAGCACCCAGGCTGGATCCCAGGGCAAGGACAACATGAGTTGTTCTACCCCTCTACCTGGCATTTTGATGTATTTGAAATGCACTTCCCTAGGTCTCATTTTTCTGAGTTGCTCTTTGGTTTGTGTCTTTCAGAAGCGCTCTGGAGGCGTGTGCTCATTCCTGCGTCGAGTGTGCTGGGCAGCACTACCATTCCAACTACTCCTCTTGCTCCTCCTGCTCCTGGCCTTCCTCCTGCCCCTGCCCTACAGCTGCTCGCGGGCCAACAACTTTGCTCGGTCCTTCAACCTGATGCTGAGATACGAGGGCCCACCTCCAACCTAACTTCTTGGTGTGGCACGAGGTGACTGTCAGAAAGACAGACTCTTTGTTTTTAACAATTGCAAGTATTGTAGATTTTAGGGCTTCTAACAAGGCTGTCATACCAATGGGATAGGCCACATAAATGCAAGATAATATTAGTCTACTTCAATCAGGTATTTGAGCAAAATTAATATTTTTACAATATTTTCTTACTATATTTATTATGTGTATATAGAGATTCTGTATGTGTATGTATGTACATATATATATATATATAATACTTATCTGTGGTCAAACTTAACATCCACCATCCACTGTTTAAAGATAATACTGCAATGTTTCTGTTTCTACCATCTTTCAGCCAGGAATACTGAATGATGGTTTTGTTGTGGTTTTTCTGGGTGATTTTTAAAAATCAGATTCTTGTTGACTACAATTGAAGTCAGAGAAAGTATGAGAAGATGTGGGCATGCACCAGAGTGCAAACTGGAGAACAGGCACAATAGAATCATGTTTGAATACAGTGGTTGACATTCAGCCCAAGGAAAATTGGGACTATTCTATTTGAAATCTTGAGCTGTGTTCAGTGTCTGGATGCCAAGATTGCAGAAAGTAATGGAAATTTTTCTGCTGACTTCAGTAGGAGTGGGGGTGGGCCTCCTCTTGTTCTCATTTTTTACCAGATCTCTTTTCCAATTACTGTGTTCTCCAGCCCACCTGGATCAGGAGAGGTAGAATACAGTAGGAAAAAAGCTGGGAAAAAAGGAATATATAGTTTTTAGCATCTCTATAGAAGCAGAACTTTTAAAATCAGGTCATAATTTTCTGAAAAAATTTGTGAGCGCTGAACAAAACCTTCTATCAGTGATCTTGTCTACAAAAAACAGTGAGGTTTTTTTTGCTTGTGGGATTTTGTGGTTTGGTTTGTTGTGTTTTTTTACTTTATAAAGAGGCATTTGGTAATGGATCATAAAGCCTGAACAGTGTGATACAGTCTGGCTCAGTGTCAGCAAAGCAAAAGTTGGAAGTACTTTAATAATACCACCCTGGAAACAAGATTCCTTCCTAGGATGTTTTTATATTAATGGTTTGTTAAACTGATATAAACTGATTGTATCAAAGACAGTCAAGCATAGATTTCTATATAGTTTAAGATGATGAAAACTTGTCATTTATTTACCTAACCTTATGCCTGATTTATCCAGTTTCTGAATGTACATTTTAACATTGCCTTTTAATGTAAAAGCAATTCTCACTTTACTGTGATGAAACCATTCATAGTGGTGTTTTATGTAATTGACTCCTGAGAGAAAAGGTAATTTCTAAAATTTTATGCTGTTTCTGAGAGCTCTCCCTTATTGTCTCATGTTTTTAGCTACAGTAGTAATCATACAAAAAAAAATTTAACAGAAGAAACAGTTACTTTTCCCACCCTGGCTGTGTTGCAGGAGGAACTTGCCTTCTGGGTATCAGTATGGTGTATTCAGTGTTGTTTTCCAAATAAGTTCCAAAATAATATTAAATCTGTTATGTGGGTAAATTATGTAGTAGCTGAGAGAATGAAGAAGGAAGTCATATTTCTTTAACAGAACCATGAAAGTTTTTCTAAAGAAGCAAACTTGAGTAGAATGGGGAGGCGTAGCAGTAAGTAGCTCATTATAGGCACAGAATGAGGGAGAACAGGCAGATGTGAAGAAGAGTAGCTAAAGAGAGATGTCCAACAATTTATAGAGCCTAAGAAAAGGATTCATGATGAATACAGAGGATAAGAATACAGGCTCTATGGAGGAAAAATTTCTGAATCTTTTTGGTTCCCTCTCCTTGCTATAGTATTGGTACTATTGCATATTAAACAGCTTTTCTTCAGTAAGGTGTAAATGGGGCAAGTAACAGCAACTGTACCAGTGTTCTGAGGAGACTCTTCCACTGCCAGGACTGTCACTGTGTTCCTAATAATGCTTCCGACTACACTGGGTTTACTAGAATTGGATAAAAATGCCAAAATTCTGCTAAAAGTGAAAAGGAAAGTGGAAATTGGAGGAGAAACAACAGGGATGGTGAATGTATTCAGGTAGACTGAAAGAGGAGTGTGAGGAGGAGCTGAGCTGATGTGGATTAAAACCTGGCTGTCAGGAGGTAGCAGAAGAGCTCTAGTGAGCAGGCAGAGGGGGACTGAAAGCAGAACGGTGAGGAGCGAGGATGTACGCTGAGCAGTAAGACATTCACATCTAAACGGGAAGCGAAGGAAGGCCTGTGATTTCTTTCATGAGGGAGCCAGATGGAGAGGAGCTATAATTCGTCAGAGAATGGGGCAAATTAATTCCTCCTTTGCAACGGTTCTTTCTGGCGGCAGAGGACATACCTCATTCTCTCCTCTGATTAGCTGTACAAGAGCCATGCACGTTCCCACAATGTTCCTCTAAAAATTGCTGCCAGCCCTGAGGGAAGAAACCCCCGTGGCTGTGCAGCAAGGAGCTAATCATCACGCACATTGCCATTTCAAATTAAATGCACCAGTAGAAAAGAAGTGTAGGGCAAGAGGGGCAGTAACAAAACCTGCTGGATGTGGCTGTGGATGTGTGTGCTTGTGCACACGCTTTTCTGTGGTGTAGCTACATTGCACTTCTCTGGGTTTTGCTGAGCTGTTGCAGGTGATGAAAGTAAAATGCTGGTGAGAAAGTAAAAATAATGAGGAATAATATAGCCGCAAGTGAAAATCAGTAGGGAGATAGACAAGTTTTTTCTATGAAAGCACAAAATCTCCTATCAGATTTCTTTCTGCCCAGCCTTTCTGATCTGGATGATTTTTATGGGTTCACAGAGGCATTTGACAACACAGGAGTGTGCAATTGGGGGAAAAAAATGCTACACAGAGGACCATAACAGAACAACTGCATCATCACCTTGATGTTTTAGTGTTGTGGCAGGTTTAAAAAAAAATAAATTAGAAACACACCTTTGCTGCTGGGTTTTCATTCAATTTATTCTGTAAGTCCCCTGTTTGTAATCTTGGAATTTTTTGCTTTCAATCTCAGCAAATCCATTCTTATTAACTTAAGTAATCTAAATCACACAAGTGATGAATCTTTCTACTTCTTTGCAATGGAAACTATCCACAGCACAGGACTTCTATGTTGATCTCACTTAAAGCAATTTAACTCTTCCATAATGTCATTGATCTCACCTGTCCAATGCAGGTGTGAGACTTTTCTAAGAAAGCAAGCATTAAAACAATCATAGAATCGTAGAATAGTTTGGGTTGGAAGGGACCTTTAAAGGTCATCCCCCCTGCAATGAGCGGGGACATCTTCAACTAGATCAGGTTGCTCAGAGTCCTGTCCAACCTGACCTTGAATGTTTCCAGGGATGGGACAACTTGTGCCAGTGTTTCACCACCCTCATTGTCAAAAAGTTCTTCCTTATATCTAGTCTAAATGTTCCCTCTTTTAGTTTAAAACCTTTACCCCTTGTACTATCACAACAGGCCCTGCTAAAATCACAAAAGTAATCTTGAAATGTAAATCCAAAATTTACTTTCTTTTTTATTCTCTTGGGTTTTTTCTGAAAAATTTGTGATACTGATTCCTGGAAGTGTGTATATATATTAATCAAGTCAGTAATTGGAATAATGAAAACCAACTGCCCCATTCAACTTCCAGGAAACTGAACAAAGCTCAAATTCCTCAAAACACAAGCTAAATCAAACCATTTCCAAATCAGTCCTTAAAATCTTACGCACTATTCTTTATGCCGGAATCTTTGCTCACACATGTTTTGGGGGTTACCCCCTCACTTTTGTGCCTATAAAATCCCCAGCTCGTACATCTGTGAGATCCGAATGTAACTGAGATGTGTTATAGCTCAGCTTTGGATCAGGGCCGCTGCCTTAAGACATTCCTTGCCAAAACCCTAGGATGCACAAAACAGGTAAGTGTCCAAAACGGAGGCCTTTGCACTGCTTGACTCTAATCCAGATCCAACCACTATCAAAGGGTGCTAAAACCTTCTAAAATAGATCAAATATGTTTGAGCTTGTCAATTATTTGTGCATCTGGCTCAGGCCACCTAACCTATACTACCTGCAAATACCCAGCCTGTTCACAGAGCAGAGCTCTTGGGCTCCTCTCCAAGCTCTTTTGCCTGCACTATTGGACCCAGTATTTGATTGACCACATTGATGGCCCTTTAGTGTTGAAGGCAAAATCCTGTACTCCAGTGCCCGTGCATTAAAGTAAGAATTCTGCACAGCCCAAAGGCACGCTTCAAACCCAACCTTTGGAGTGAAAGCAAGCCTAATTTATAAAGTGTAATTGATTTTGTAGCCAGATGCTTTCAACAGAATTTTCCATGACTGCAATACAGTGAGGTAGAAAATTGCTATTGTGCCACATGTCCATTAATAGCTCTTTCTCAGATTCAAGCTAGCAATTTAGATTGTATTACATATTACTTATATATGCCCTCTCCAGAAATGTCTGTATGAAAAACACATTCAGTTCTATGCACACACATTTAAAGTGTTGTATTCCCCTGTTAGTACAGAATCTCCAGAGCAATCATGATTTCTGCCAAGAACTAGTTTATTTGCCCTGACTGAGATACTTAACTAAACTCAAACATTTGTGGCTGAAAACTACTAGCCTAACTAATAAAACCACGTAATTATCACTGAATAATATGCAGAGTTTTTAGAAGGGCTTTCTGCTTCTCCTTAATCCTTTTCATTGGGATAGTTGAAGAGCTCAGAGAGAAGGCCTCCAAAAAATTACCATCACTAGATAGGCAGATGGTAATCTCTGCATGTCAGAAGAAATTGTATTTTCTCTTTAGTTGCTCTAGGACCTCAGGAGTTTGCTCCATCTGATCTCCTCTTCAGTATTAAACAGAAAATGTTTTACTTCGGTATGGGTGCATACACATCTCATTGGCACTAGAGATTTGAAGAGTGAGTTCGTATACAGGAATTATTTTAACTTGTGTTGACAAGAGAGTACATTGTCTTCTTTTCTCCAGAAAAAATAAAATCACTGTATGTCAGAGATTCCCAGAGCAAACAAAACCTTTAAGAATAACAGAAGATTACAGACTGAAATTAAATTATCCACCCTAGTAAATATTTTTTCCTTTCAAGAAATGCTGGTATAAATACCCCAATAAACATGTCTTTGCCAGGCATCATAGGTGTCTTTCAGGTCATAAGTTATGTACCCAGATGGCTATAAGAACTGCTTTTGGAGACTTTACTATCCATTGGACAGTATCAGTTGCTAGTCTGCAGCTGAAGGCACGTTTACCCAAGGAACTATATCAGCTTCTTCCAGAGTTGCTGGGGGCTGTTGAGGATATTCTTAGTAATTCTCAGATCATTGACTTGCTCTGAGCCGTTACAAGTTTATTGCATTAATCTATCTGTCAGTGGTTGGCAACTCTCAGAAACCAGTTTATTAAAATACTAAAGATAATATTGTTTGTACAGACATCACGATTCATTCAGAAACCTGTCTTGTTATTTTCAGCATATTTAAGCATAATTATCTATTGGTAAAACTAGATTATAAACAGGTGAGTCATAGGTGTTGGGTAACTGTGTGGAATGTTCTAGGCATAAGGCTTTTTGACTTGCACACATGTTTAAGAATTGAGGGTTCATTTTGCACTTGCTCAATGATAAAACAGAAATTCTTGAATGTAGCATTTAACAAAAAGTATAAAGCAGGATGGAATAATCTGTCATACAGTTGATTTTTTAATTGTCTCTTGTCTATCCATTTTAAAATATGAATATTTATCTAACGGAGAGTTATCAGTAGATCTGGAAAGAAAAGGAATATCTATCAGGAATGTATCAATTCAAGCAGTAGCCTAAATGGCACCTCTGTTACCTAACGTACTTCGGCAAGTGCCGGATTTTAGCTCGTTGATAGCTGTGAGTTATCCATCCTCCTAGTAAACCATGGGCGAGATGAAACTGCGCAGGTGAAGGTACAACATCCCAGTGGAAGCAGCAGGAGATATTCAGTCTTTAAAAGGCAGCCTGGTATCTCAATGCAAGAGACATAGGTTTGGCAGAATGAGAGCAACCCAGGACTGATGACGCAGGAGCAAGGGTTTGCCATCCTGCTCTGCCGTAGTTTTGGCAGTGGCCATCAGCAGTGTGTGGTTTTGCATCCCGGTCTGTGGAAGGAGGCTCTCCTCAGGGTGCTTCACTCTAGTTGAGAGATGAGCCTTGGGAATGTTTTTTTCTTTCCATTAAATACAGAAGAATCTGCTAAATCAAAGCCTTCAGTGACAGATTAATGGTAGGTGGTAGGCGCTGATGCTCCAGGAAAAGATACAGGAAGTGCTATTGTAGATAGATCATCATGAAGGTCTGTCTTCAATCCTTAGGAATTAGAGGTTCATTATAGAACTGAAGTAGGAGGTTTTCTGCTCCTTTGCAAGTAAATGCCAAGTGGTGCCTTTAGTCTCCTGGATTTTAGGGTGAGCCTGTTCAGTGCCTTACTGAATGCTGGGGGCTTTCTGGCTTCAGAGCCATTCACAGCAGTGAGTTCCACATCCTTCTTATGGGTGAAAAAGGTATTCCCGTGAATTGGTTTTGAACAATCCCAGTCTTTTCTGCTTCTTTTCATCTTATAGCTCTTCCACACCCTTAATCATTTCTGTTACCTTCCTCTTAACTTTTTCCAGTGCTAGTTCTTCCTCCATACATGGAGCAAAATATCTAGTCCTTTTAAAATAAATTGAAATTCAATGCATTTTCCCCCTGTTGCAGTTCCTCCTGCACATGCTCTGCCTGTTTCTGCTGCCCCCTGTGTCAAAACAGCCTCCATCACTATCTGAGGGGATTCTGGTCCTCACCAGCCATCTCTTCCAAGTCTCCTGGCCATGTCCTGCCCTAATCTGCCTTCCCTGTTGGCTCGGGGACTGCTCTTGATATGCACATCTTCAGATGGGAGTGTGAGGGTGTCATTTAACAATTATTAATAATGAAAGCCCTGCCATTAGCATTGTTCATAGCCTGCCCAGGCCCTTTTCTTTTCTTCTCTCTAAGCAGGTTTTGATGGGTAATCCAATTACTGCATGCAGGAAAATGCCCCTTAATCAGTGAGGAGTGCCAGCGTTTCAGTCTCAGCTCTATTATCCTCGTGCTGCCTGTGTAAGCGCTCCCATGTGCTGCTGGGCCTGGGGCCTGTGCTCCCGGCTGTGCGCTTTTGGGCTGCTGGGGGTGTTTGAATGTCACTGTTGTACACCCTAATAAGCCAGGACTTCTTTCTGAGCAGAAAAAAAAAAACAAACCACTAAAAAAAAAAAAAACCCACAGAAAGAAAAAGAAAGTGGTCACTTTTAACAACATGATTTCCCAACTCATTTATCAAGCGCTCTAGCAAACCATTTATTTTAGCTCCTTTTTGCTCCATCAAAAGCTGTATGTTAAAAGGGAGAGGTGAATTTGGAGAGGCTGGAAACTGAAGGCAGGCTGCGGTGCTACCTGCCCTCACCAGCGTTTTGCTGGGAGGCATCCAGCTACAATTCAGGGGTAGGAGCTGTTATTTTTCCCCACCTTCAAAATCAAGTTATTTCTTTTGTCAAGTCCAATAAGCATTGAACACCACAGGCTTGGTTTCACTACAGATATGAATGAACGCCTCTGTACAGCACTTGCCATTGCTATGAAATATATGTATGTATATATACGTAACGGGGAGTGTAATTATTGTTCTGCTTAAAGAAAGGTGACATTCCAATTCAATGTAACTTTCAAGTGCAGCTTGTAAGAGAAACTGTGTCTTAAACGGAAGCTGGAAGAGTTTAGAGGTATGTGTTCTAATGAGCTTTAATGAGCTTTAATAAGCTTTGAGTTAGGGCTTCGGTCTCTAAAGTAAAGAGCACCCAGGATGATTTTCCCATCACCTTCCCAGATCAGACCTTCTAAGAGTTTAACCTGGGAGTCACTGCTTGAGCACTGGCTATTCCTGAAGGTTTTTGGATGCTGCACGTACTAACTGTGTATCTGTCCTCAAACACCAACCTCCAGTTTGTACACGTGCTTGTCTGGGAGGCAAAAGAAACATCTTTGTCTTGCTCCAAGACCGTGACTGTCGTTTTTGTCTCAGCAGATGTATTCCTTTTGACCAGTGTCACTCTGTCCATTTTTTTTTTCTTCTTTTAATTTGTGCTAGTTGAGTTTATCGGGTGATTCCAGGAGGGCACACTCCACCTGCCTTGTCTCAGAGCTTCCCTTCCAGCAACATACCACCTTCTGCTTTATTTACTTGGGTAAACTGGACCACTGTGAAGCAATTACACAAGCAATAAAGGGAGTGTTGCGTTTTTCTGTCATTGCCTTTTGTAAGACGTAACACTTCATTGACATTGAAAAGTGGTAGGAGACCCACAAGCTTCATTGTTGTTTACTAGCAATATAACCCATGTACAGTGCTTCTACAGGGGACCTGTCCTCACTTCTCAAAGCAGCTGGCTGTCTCAGGCCCAATTTAATTAACAAGGCTGGATTATAAACAATCTTGGATCCCTTCACCAACACTCCATCAATCTTGCTTCCATCAGTTTTTGTGCTTTTGTTTAGTTTCGAGCTAGAATAAAGTTTAAAGATCTGTGCTAAGACACCCATATAAAGTGAGTAAATATCCCATATATTTTACAAAAATTACAAAAAAGTGAAGGGATTTACTCTCTCATTGAACAGTATTAATAAGAAGGTCTAATTTGAAGCATTAAAAAGTTATTAAGAACAGCCTGGAGTGAAGTTTCTGCAATCAAACCATTCTCTGCTTTTAATTTAAAAATCAACAAATATTGAGGTATATTTTGCCACCTTCCATTAGAGGTGACCTGGAACTAAAATGTGAATCCTCTGGAATGAAAGGTTTATTGATGTGGATCTAAATTTTACCAGTATGTCCCATGTTAGATCACCCACCCCTGGGCAGAGAGGAAACTTAAGGCTGTTCACAAGAGAAACTCATGTTGTAAATTGTTTTAAAATTCTTCAGAGCTCTTGTCCACTTCCAAATGTCCTTAATGGGGAGGATGAAAAACCTCCCCGTGAACCCTGTGCATTTTGCATGTTGAAATCTTGGCTTGAATTCAGGTCTCCACCTCAGCTTCTTGTAAATGTTAATATTCAAGTAGAACAAAAACATTAGAAGCAATTACAGCATGAACATCTCCTCTTGTTTATGTATAGTAGCTGATAGCAGAGTCTGTAATAATAATCTGTGCTTATACATGTGCTGGTCAATGTAACAGTTGGGTACAAAATACCTTTTAACTGTCACAAGAAAATAACTGGATTGATGTCACTTTTTGCTTGTATGAATATAATTATTTGCCTTGCAGGGACCAGTTCCACTTTTGTCATGTTATTTATGATTTTTAAATACATTTGTGATGAATTAGGCTCGTTTCTAAGGTAAACAATACTGGAGCCAAGCAGCTGTCTCTGTACATGTGCATGTTATCACAGCTGATATCAAGTCCAAGTCAGACTCCTTGTCTTGCTTGGACCTTTCCTTGACCTTTCTGGCTTATTCAGGGAAATGCGGACCAGTCTATTTTCTTATTAAAAATGTGGGTTTTTGGAAAGCTGAACGTATTTTTTAAATCCTTTCTTTTTACAATTATTGATTCAGAAAGACTGTAAGAATCATATTTTTCTAAACTGCCAATTGCTTGTGTTGGGAAATGATATATCGATATATATTTTATTCTACAGATTTCCATGTAGTTTTGAAACTTTGTTTTCATATATATCCTCTTATTTGCTAGAATTATCTCCAAAAGCTTTAAGCTTCTGTGTACTGACTCTATGGAACTGTATGAAAATGCAGCTGCATAAAAAGACTGACTTCACTTTTGATTTCAATTGTTAGAGCTTAGTCATCCTTCATGTTAGGCCACGCAAGATGTACGGAAAGAAATCAGGTCATTGTTCCACAAGGCTGGACAGCGTTACGTGACACTTCCTAAAAAGTCTCGGCTGAAAGTAAGAAGAATTTACCGTAGAAATGGTGCCATTTCGGGGCCTGACTCTATAGCGTATTCACACAGTTTAGGACCTTATTTCACAAATGTTCCCATGAAATTTCACAGGAAATGTTAAAAATAAGAGCCTATGATGTGTGAAAAGCAGTGACAGAATAAGGCCCTTTTGTAATGAAGGACAAGGCCTTTTAGCTGGGGAAGAGGTTACATTTTGAGTATTTCAGGACAACACTTTGTGTTCTTTTCTGTGCTGTGAACTCCCCCTGTGCACTCTGGATTTATTCCATAGCTGAAATGCCAGATTGAATCGATCGAAGCCCCATGCACAGATGAACATAACACAAAGTTGCAGTGAAATATTGCAGAAAATGGCCTGATTTCATTCTTCAGAACAATAGTTAAAGTCGCTCACAGCCTTGGCTTCTGCACACCTGTGAAGCAGGCGCCCTTGGTTTGTACCTTGGTCGTGCTATAACATGGAAAGATTTCTGCTCTCTGCTTGGAAAATACTGTCTATTCCTCAACATTGTCAGAAGCATAATATTTTCTCAAGTAAAAAAAATCTGATTCTGCAAAACTCATCTGGGAGTTAAGAGCAGCTGGGACCTTCTGTGATCAGGCCACATTATTCTGAAAGTTTATCCCTCAATGACAAATAAAATATGATGTGGCTTTGCTGTTTGCAAGTAGGGTAAAGAGACTGGAAATTCATCACTCCAAGCCCTAGCCTTGTGACTGTTTTGTGATGCTCCACTTTTACCAATGAACTATGTTGAATCGGATTATAAAAGCAGAGTATTTTATTGCATGTGTCCTTTTTTGTAATGAAAATATAGTTGTATTTGATGTTGCAGTTATAATGCAGTAAATAAATACATACGTATTTCTTTTTAAGGACTTTTAAATTATTCTGGGGGGTGGTTTCACATTTTCGCTGTGCTTATTTCTTACTGTCAGAGTATTTGGACTGACCTAGAAACACCCAGAATTTGCTGGGGTGGGGATAAAATTTGCTGGGGATAAAATTTGCTGCTCTCTGCCACTTTGCTCATAGACCACTGGAAGAAGGTTGTGCTGAATGTACCTGCTTCACTCTAGCCCTTTAAGATTTAATAGAAATCGTCAGCTTTTCTGTGAGACTGTGCAGTTGTTTGAATCGAATTCTACCAGACCCAAACAAAACATGCATTTGCTAAATCATATTAAGATTCAGTATGATTTCTTATGCTGTTGGCCTCTGGCACTCTCTCTCTGTGGGTTTGCCCTCAATCCCAAACCTGCTAAGACAAAGGGGAATTTTTTGAGGACCTCAGATTTGAAGTTAACACCAATCACTTGTAGTGAGTGAGCAGTGTATTAGTCTAACCACTGCTTATTTCTCTGAAGGGTAATCACTGCAGCATGTATGTGCAGATGCACAACTCTCATTAGCATCCAGGTAATTGCTGGTTTCTTTCCTGAATCTTTATGAGATAGAGTCTGCCAGGATCTCTGACATCAAAGGGCTCCACAGGCAGTTACTTCTGAGGGAGTGGAAAACCACTACAATTTTTTGGTGAACCTGTGGGCTAGGCTCCCTGTTGCTTTTATGAACACACTGAGCTTTATCCAGGTCTTTGACTTCTCTCAGGTATTTGGACCACATAGTCCTGTGCCTTCCTACGAGCTGTCTCCCGCTAAGCCCCAAAAGTACAAATGCAAACACTTCGGCTGATCATAGCTGTGCCAAGATCAGAGCAGCAGCTCGAATCCCTCCCGGAAGAGAAAGGGGTGAAACGAGTCCAGGGCTGTAGGAACAGCAGGCTGTCATGGCAGGACGGTTACATTCCTGTAAAGGCTACAATCGATGCACAAAGGAAATTTCTGTTAGACTATTTTTTTTCTTTTTGCAATGCATTTTTTCATCTCGCAGTTTATCTTCTGTGGAGCCAGAAAGTAAGCTTTTTGTGTGTATCAGACCTGTTCTTCTGGAACTTGCAGAAAAAGTTGGGACTTGATTTTGTCAAAGACGCTATACACAGATCAGGAAAGACTCTTGTCCAGCAGGGACAAGAGAAAAGTGCTTAAGAATAGATAGAACAGCTCACACTTGTACGGTGAATTAGTATTTTGTTGACCAGGTTCAGGCTGCAAACAGCTCTACAGCTGATCAGTGGGAGCTGATACAGTCAATGAGAATTATTATAAACACTTTTAGAGGACAATGAAATACTTCTGGCAGTTAGAAATCTCTTAAGCCATATATTACTGGAGAAACACCTGTTTTAGATAGCAGCCCTGCTGCTAGAGGATGGAAGTATCTGTTTAGGTTCTAGGAGCAAAAGGTGGCAAGTTCAATAAATAAAAATAAGAGGGTAAGACCCTCAAGTGGAGTAAATCAGTGTAGCTTCATTGAATCTGTTGGAGCTAAATCAGTTTACAGCAGTAAGAATCTGGCTTGTGGTCAACAGGGATTTTACAGAATTCTTAAAACCTACCCATTTAGAGAGTTCTCCTTTGCCTTATGCCTGTGCACTAAATCGTATCCGCACAAAAGTCCTCGCCTGTATAATGAGGTCATTTCGGATGTGAGCGTTCATTATACGCTTAGGTAAATTAAGGGGAAAAAAACCCACATCATTAGCAAAGTCTTAAAGGATCGAGGAAGGTTAGCAAGTGAGAACTATTTAAATAAAATCAATCTCAGCCCTGGAGAGTTGATGGGGAGTGGCTTTCCATGGAAAAGGGCTGATGGTGTGTTGATGCTGCATGTAGAAGCCGCGTTCTACAGCCATGACAGATTAAAAGCAGGGACTGAAGTTTTTTCTAGGTTAATATTTCAAGCTTTCTAAATTTCATTCTTCAACATACCACGAATGCAGCCTTGGTTTCCAACTGCAGAAAAACACTCTGATAAACACATATTGCTGGAGCAAATGAAACTGAAGGCTCATCCGGTTTTACCGTAGCACTCGTGGTATTAAGAGGGATTGTAATATAATCCTCTTCAATGAATAACCCTAACAGATGTTATCAGGGTTGCTCTGTACGAGCCGTGGACCTCTTGCTAGAACTCCCTCTGTGGAAGTCCAGTTCATAAATTGTCCTAATGGGCTGCCTGCCTCGTCCCGCTGCTGCAGCAGCATGAAAGGGAGCTGCTTACCAGCGGCCTTGAAAGCCGGCATTATTCCCATCTGGTTCGCATTACAATGCTGCTAAATATTTCATGCTTTTTGTTTTACAAACAAATAAGAGCAGAACTAATCTTTTTTGTTTAATGTTCCTTGATTGACATTTCAGTGAGGGGAAAAAAAAAAAGTTTGGGGTTTGTTTTGATTTTTTTTCTTGACTTTGGATCTTAATGTGGCTCTGCAAAAGCTTTTAATGGAAGATAGAGCAGGTCGCCGTCGACTTTTCTGGTGGGCTTTTTATGGCACCATCGATACAGGAAAAGATAGGGGGGAAATTCAGATGATGGATGTGCTGTTCAATCAGCTGGGATTTCTGTGCTTGCAAGGAGATAACTCGATGAAGTGCCAACAGAGACAGGGAGCAGACGTTGACTGGATGTCGGCTCGAGACAGAACTCCCTCTGGCTGGGGCTGCTGGAAAACACAGCAGCTATTAGTCCCCCTTTGCCCTTTCACAGTGCCCTGTCAGGGGGTCCCCAGGCACTGCAGCCAGAGCCATCCATTAAAGCAAAGAGTCTGTTTAATCACCCCCCTGTTTTACAGGGACCCTGGGGGGGGGTTCAGCCGGCATTTTAACCTCGACTTCCCTAAACTCCTGCTGAGGGGGATGAGCACAGGTGTCCCCACAGGCACGTCCCAGCATAGGGTGGGCAGCCCACCTCCAACAGGAACCTTCACCCAGGGGAGAAGAGGCCATAGGGGGAACAGGTCTCTTCCCCTCCTGTGGAAATGGTGGACAACGGTTTCCTTCCCATCCCAAGCAAGGCCAGGCACAGAGCGTGGCCTCTCAGCCAATACTTCTCCGCTCAGCCGGTTGATATGGCCTTCGGACAAACACCTTCATCAGGGTGCCCAACGAGCTACGTTAGCCGTGAGGCCTCATCACAGGATGGGGTGGAAGGTATGAAATGTCACTCAGAAAGGGCTAAATGTTGAGAAAAGGTAAATATCCGCTTTCTTGGCCTGTTGCACCTTGGCCCTGCACTGGGGTGACTGTGTTGATAGGTGCAGATAGCTAAATCACCATGCCATTTTTGACTACGTAGTCATCTTTTTTGATATCGTGGCATGAACAGAAACGAGTTTGTCTGATTCACTCTCGAGAGGAATCCTTGGCAGTTATTGCAGGATGGATTTTTCCCCGACGGTTGACGCATCAATTGCCCCATCCCTTCCTCCCGAAACCGCTGGCCTGAACTCAGAGGCAAGAGCGAGCCCCGGGGACTGACCCCAACGCTTGCCTGAAAATAGGCTTCATGACTTACGCTGAACAAGACACCCAAGCAGTAAAATTATATACTGCTTTTTATATTACATTTCTTATTTTCCTAGCATTTTCCTCCTGAGGACCTCATGGTCTGCTTGCAAGGTTTAACTAAGTCTCAACAGTCATCTGTGAATTAAGTTATTTTTGCTAATTACAGCTGAAATACTATTGCCAGAACGGAAGATTGCTGTTCTTGAGCATCTCTCTGCAACAGCACACGATAGTTTCACTCAGGATTGTAAAAATAAATTGTAACTTGTAATTGCCGCGGTTCCTCGCACTCAATCATTTTCATTGTGGATTTTGACGTTCCACTTAAAAAATTTCAAATCCAGGAATAGTAAATGCCGAGTCATAAAAGCTTAGGAAATGGGTCGAATCCAGAGTGCAAGGCAGCATTACAGTGTCTGATCTGCTGTCTCTGATAATACCCTCACAAGACAAGGGTCTCTTTTTTTTTCATCCCTGAACAAATGAATTGCAGCATGTATGAAATCTCCAGAGGCCATCTGTGACTGTAATTCATTTACCCACTGTATTATGGAACAGATTTTTCCAGTGAGTTCAAAACTCGGGAAAGGGGTGGGGGGAAGGGAGTAGTATGATGAGAAGGATCTGTGATCCATATCTAAAAATAAAAATATTATTCAATTGTCATATTTGATGGATAAAGTGTCTGACGTACCAGGCAAAGCCATAGCAACTAGATAAATATGTTTAAAACATTTAATTTTGATACATTAAGAATGAGTTGGGGCAGGGGCTTATCGACGCTGAAATTAAGCAGACATTTCTAAGTTCCTAAAAGCCTCTGATTTTGTTTAGCTTGGAAGAAATTTTCCCGTAGATAACTTGGAAGTGTAAGGGGAAGTTGGACTTGGTGCACAAAGCAGCAGCTCTGACAGGTCAGGACCAGCAATTACCTTTCTTCTTCATCTGTTATTTTCCAAGTGCCAGCAGCCCCTACCTGATTTGCATTAGACCGCACGAGGCCCCTCGGCAAACCTGCAGACCCTTGGCTTCTGCTTTTACATTGAAATTAGTACGTTCATTTATGACCTTAGCTGCTACAAAAATATTTTTATATATAGGGCCCTCTCAATATTTCTGTAGTGCTGTTAACATTCAGTAATTGTAATTAGTAACACATCTTCACGAACAGCCAATTAGTTATGTGGCTGTAAGCGTCAGATTTCCTCCCCGAGTAATTCCAAGGAGGTCACTGAAGTTACAGCAGGAATGAATTCAGCCCACGGTGGCTGGCAGGGTTGGTGTTTACACTGTGTGTCATGTTGGTGCCCGCTGCAGGGTTTTACCTTCTGCACCAGCTCCTGTGTTTCTTCATAAAATGATAACATGCAGAAGAGGAAAACGGTGCAAACTTCTAAAAATTGTTTTCTGTAGACACCTGACCGAGAGCTATGGCTGAAGGAGGAAAATGTTCACTTCCACGCAGTAATTATGGGGGCTGTATCTGAGCGGGGAGGGGTGGAAAGAAGGTGAGAGAAGGAGCAACACCCAGGAGGAGCAGTGTAGTTTGCCGCCCGTCTGAACTCAACGGAAGGAGCTGCACTGAGCCTTTTGCCCGCAGCCCCTGCCAGCTGAAAGCAACAGTGTCAATTTTTTTCTCCTAAGGCATCAGGCCCTGAAATATCTTTCTTCTGAGCCAGTGCAGAAGTGAAGACGACACACGCAGCCACTTTCTTTTCCCTGAACTTCACAGGGTTGCACACACTCATCTCGCCTAACTCGCGTGGGTGCTGCAGGGCATAAACCGAGGGGAGGCTGGGGAGCAGCTCAGCAGGGATGAGCAGGAGCAGCCCAGCTGCCAGCCTCTGGAGAAGGATTCGCAGCTCTCCAGTTGTGCAGAGCAAGCCACGCATACCGGCTCGGAGTCTGAACGTAGCCTAATACTGCTAATATCGCTACGTTACTGCTTTCAACATGACCATCACAGCCCATTAAGGATGAAGTAGCTGCAGATTGTATTTCTTTTTTGCTTATGCCTGCATGTCTATAGCAGATAAAATGCTACGTGCAGCTTTTTGACTGAGAATTATACAACACTGGCAAAACATTCACTGACGGGACACGGTTTATACAAGCAAAACTGCATCTTTTTAACAACGTTATTTTTCCAGTGGAGAACTAAGTCATATTGGCAGAAATATGCTTTTACTGATACAACTATATCTATGACACAGGCTTTTATTTACATGCCTGTATATATATATATATATATATATGTGTACTCCATGATATGTGTGATCAGCAACATTTGTAGTCTTGGGCTTGCCTTGGTGAACACAGACACAAGGCAAGAGGCTGGTAAATAGAAGCAGTTTAGGCTGCTCTCCATCTCAGCTTTGCTCATCACTCTGCAAAAGCTGAGGAAGATGATGAGGTACGTGACCGCTTTGGCATTATAGCTTAATTTACACAGGGTAGCAATTTGACCCCAGAAAACTGAAATCAAATTCAAAGAAAAACAAAAATCATTCAAAACCCAAACTGTCCAAGACAAAACCAAGGAAATGGAAATAAGGGAAAGATGCAACAGCAAGGATAAAAAAAAAAGAACAGCATTTATGTATGGAAAATAAAAAGGGTAAATGACGAATGAAGTGACGGCTTTCTAACAAAGGGAAGGGGAAAGCGGGGAGAGCCGCAGATGGAAATGCTGCACCAGGGGGAAGAGGAGAGAGCCAGCAGGGAGCGGGAGTGGGCAGGAAGGAGGGGGCTACACAGCATGCCTAGCATGGGGCTGGCCCAGCGGGAGGGTGACACAGAGGTAACGGCTCAATGCCACAACAGGCCTTTTGCGGAGGCACTGGACGAGCCTGAGATCTCTGTTCTGCCTCCGGCTGGGCCATGGGTGTCCTGGGGTCACTGGAGGAACCGGGGTGAATTCTTGCTGTCCCATGGAATCTGGCTCACAAAAGTGGAGAGGAACGGGGCGGGGGTTGATATTTTCCACGACCAGCTGTGGGTACCTGACCTGCAGGAGACCCACAAGATGCAGGACTTGGAGTTGGAGCAAAGGCACAGCCTCAGGCATGGCCGGGTGCTCTGCAGGGCACAGGAGACACATTCTGCTGCTGCCAGGGGATGCTGGTGCCACCTTCCATCCACCCCGGACAGCTGAGGTGCGGTGAGACCTCCAGGAACTGACTTGTAAATAGGGGATAAACAGGGCTTTGTAATGCTTCTGATGAAATTTGTTGCCCAGCTACATTCCCTGAAGCAGAGCTGGGTTTCCCAATGGGAGCAGAGACAGCCAGGCTCCAGCCATCAGCCTGGAGGGGCATGGCCATGTCAGGGATCTGCTGCCCACACTTCAGCCTGTTTCCTCAGAGCCCAGTAGAAAAGCAAATTGCCTTCTGCTAAAAGTCATGTCTGGAGATACTTTTTAATAACATTTTCAATCAGGAGTCACGTTGCTCATGGTAGGAAATTCCAAACTGATCTTCTTCCATGTTCGCTGTCTTGCTGTGTTTGGCTCTCCAGCTCCCTCTCGGCAGCGAGCCAGGAGGAAGAGTGCTCCTGGCTCTGGGGGATGCCTGATCTCCCACAGAGGAGCCGGAGGCTGCACAGCATCCATCCCCTGCCCGGCTCATGGCTGGCTGGCAGGCAGGCTGGCAGGGAACCAGCAAGGCTAGTCTCCATCCGACGTTTGGCAGAACTAACCCATACCCACAGAATCCTTATAACCAGCAGTTTTCTCCTGGCTCCATTTTGCCTCCAAAACCATCTCGATGGCAAACAGAAATTGGCTTCTGACCATGCCCACTGCCGCACGGCACTCACAAGCCATGCCTTTGCCTCCAGGGCTTTGTCTCCAGCCGCCTTGGACGGTCCCAGCCTGCCCTTCAGCCCCTGCCAGGGGGTGGTGGAAAGGGGCAGCACAGCTGCCCACCAGCAGCACAATCCTCTCCAGAGGGCACCTGGCAAAGCTTGAGAAAAACTAGAGGGAAAGGTTTGTTGGAGAGTAAGGTTAAATTTCTGCACGAATGCAGTCAATCTCTGCTAGTGCCTGCCTGCCATGCTGGAAGGGCAGCTGGTGGGCCTGGGTACCTCCTTTCGCTTCAGAGCAGCCCTGAAACTTGAGATTTCATCCCAGGATGAGCAAGGCTGGCCACTCTTGTCTTCCCGGGGTCAAATTTTGAGAAGAGCTGTTCCTGCTCTTGTACATGTGGTATTTGCCCTTGATAGAAGCCTTGCCTTGCCCAAGTTATTGTTATGGTGTTTTAACCACTAAGTCATCCACCTTGGTTTTGCTGCGAGAAGAGCTAAATGTGGCAATTAGCAAGAACTGGTGCAGTGCCCCAGTACTTTGTGGTGTGTTTGGCAGCTCTGTCCCCTACCCACCTGACATGGCAGAGTACGTTACCCTGTGAGTTGGCAGGGGTAACGCAGATGGGAATGGCCAATATGGGCATTGCTGGGCAGTGACAGCAAAACGTTGCTAAATTTCCTATGGCAGAAAACAGGCTCATGAGAAGAAGTCTCATGTTAAGCAGGAGGAAGAGAAATGTAAGCATTTCGTTTGGTGCCAACTGGAAGTCAACATCTCAGAGAGCTGTGTTGGATCAAGTTGGTAATCCAAGGTAGCACCACACTACTGTGAACACAGGTTTCATGCTTTCAGCATCTGCAGCTGGATGTCACATTGTTCTGGATGTCTTTGCCTAAACTTGGGGAAAAACTCAGGTTCAATAAAAATTGACAGTAATTGTGTTAGGGCACAGGAAGCTCTTGCTTGCATTTCATTGATATTGGAGAGAGAAGAAAGCCAGAACATTTCTATTGGCACGTAACCAGCATCTAACATCTAACAAAAATCACACTCAGCGCTGCCCACTCTCTGCTCAGATAAGCGCAGGCAGAAGTACTAGCAGATGGCCGAAAAAGGATCACTTCTATTTTTAAATCCATTTGTGTTAGCAACTTACCTGCGAGGAGCCTGGGATCGCTCGCTCACTCAGTAGAAAGGTGCCAGATGAGAGTGGCTGGGACTGGACTATGATCTTCAGAATGAGAGATTATCTGATTTATTTGTTTATATTTTTTGAGGATTTGGGTGATAAGGCCCTCCTAGGAGAGCCGGTGTGCTGACTTTGGATGCAATCACATTCCTAGTTTCTATCTCCAAATTGTCCTGTTGCTGTGGGAAGCTCTCTTCAGGACACATGTGTGTGCCTGCTTCCCAGGGGAAGGGGACAGGCTCCATTTCCTCTGCCCCTTTCATACCACGGCCTGAAACATTTCTGTTTAAATTCCGTCACATAGTGCAAAACCTCTTCTGTTTCAACTGGCCAAAACCAGCTGCTATTTCTTCTTTTGTTTGAAATAGTGAACCAAAGCAGTGTTTACTTTAATTCCTGAGAGTGTCACAGATAATCTGTGGGATGGAGTCCTCATTTTCCATGCACTCCAAAACCACCGAGTGTCACGCACAGCTGTCGGTAGTACGAAAAATGAAATCAAGTTGCTCAGCTCAGAGAAAAGCAGATAAAAGTTCTGTGCGTTTTCCTGTAAGGGAAAAGGAGGAAGGGATGAGGAGAAGAATCTTAATATAAAAGAGATGTGAGGATTTTAGAGACTCACAGGAGGATAAAAGAATCTGAAATCTGCCAGTAAAGAGGGATCTGTTGCCTTCCTGAAGCATGGGGATCTAATTACTCTCCCTCCCCCCCCCCCTTCATTATAAAACAACTATTGCAGAACATAAATGACCTTGTAGACTCACTAGATACTCCTGCCAAAAAGGGTATCCATTATCAAGTAATACATTTTCTGCTTGCGTAGCTCCAGTGTGCTCTTTTGAAAAGCAGTAAGTTCTCTTCTGACTCCCTTATCACATTTCAGGATGCCTGTAGTCATGGGACCCTGCTTATTCAGTAGTTCATGTCAAATTTACTTCAGTAAGCAAAACTCAAAGTTCTTTGAGAGTTGCTTTCCTGTTCGCCAGTGAGAGAGGTGTTGGGCTTGCTTCTTCTCTCACTAAAATATGTTTGAGGTTTGCTATTGATTTCATGGAGGCCACGAAAGCACAAAACAATACTTCTCAAGACCAAGTCTCTTTGGAGCTATGCTAATTCACACCATCTGAAGTGTCTTTTCCCAAGAAATCAGCAGCAAAAAGAAAATTGTGTTTGGGACAAGGACTTCAAAAGGTAGAAATGACTATGGAAGTGGGTCTGCAGAATTTTAAAATGCATCACAGTTCAAATCATCCTGACTGGCTGGTTGTCTACACAACTTGCACATCGTGAAACCTGGGTCTCTCATAGGGAATAACTTTAGATTGAAATTAGACAAAAATAATTCTTGATAAACAAAAAAACCCCAAAGACTAGAAGCCATCTGAAATGGGGTGGTTGTACCCCGGTGCCTTTGGGAGACACTCCCGGCCAGCTCTCCTTCCTCAGCTGGTCCTAGCTCAGGACCGTGCTATTCGGCGTTGGCTGCAACCCGACCACGGACCATCCCAACAGGTTAACCACAGAGATGGCCACGCGGTGGAAATGGTCACTGTGAAAAGCAGTGCAGCTTAGAGTCCCACATTCAGGTAAGTACATTGGCCTCTGATGCTGAAACCTGGATTTGAGTGCTTTGCTTCATGATATGTTAAGTGCCACAATAATAAAAGATTATAGTTTTGTTAAGAGTGAAAAAATATCCACTATTTTTGGCTTAGAGAGTGAGCCTTTTTTTTTCTCAAAATAACTCATAAATGGTAATTTTGCCCTTAATAATATATCTACTCGCTTTCATTTAAGAAAAATTAACATTGGTATTGTTACTGTGTCCCACTTTGTAGTCAACCATAATAGCACTTGGGTTTTTACTATTGTAAAGCATTCAGGTATTTCAGTCCCATGGGTGATGAAACATCAACCATCCGTATGTGATGCAGGTTTACAACAAAAGAAAAAAAAAAAGGGTTTGCAATGAAAGAGTCCCAGAATGCAGGAAATTGTTCTGATTTTTTTAAAAGATGTTTCTTTTTAGGATCTGTCAGTTATGATAGCCCCCCCTGCAGTGCTGAAATACTGTGTGTCCCACATTCATACCAGGGTCATTAACGGCTGTCCCACATGCTCCATGCACCCAGAGGAAGGCACTTTCTCTCTGTGATTTTGTGGTTTCCCCAAATTCTGATAGGAAGCAAGACAAACTTGATCTGTTCTGCATGTACACACGTCAGATACTTCAGGCTTTCTCAGTGTAAGAAGTCCAGTGTCACCTCCGAAATGAGGTTCATGGCTCTTCCCAATTCCAGTCTCGCCTCCCACCCATCCTTTTGACACATGGAAAGAGGACAACATCTGAACATGCTTTAGTACAAGTCCAAGCCACTGCTCAACAGGCTGGACAAATGAAACGATGTGCATGAATAGTCCACTTCAGCAGCAAATACTTTGGCTTTGTCATGGTTACAGCTACTCTTAACTTCCCATTGCACATAAGACCAGAAAGTTCTTTTGCAGGATCTGGAGTGACCCATATCTAGCTCATTATGTTCCTGGAAATAATAATGAATATTTGAGAGAAGGTCCCCTTCAAGGTTTGTGTCGTTGTCCCCACTTACAGAGGGAAAGGAAGGGTCACAGGCTGCCTTGCACAGGGTTACCTGGCAGCGCGAGGACTTCAGGGTGACAAGGCTGGTGTGCTGGGTCCTTCCCAAGAAATACCACTTTGGGATTGCGAGGGCTTTTCCTGAGCCCAACACCCCTCTTGAGCCAAGATCGCCCCGGGGAGCTGTGCAGTTCATGCTCTAGGGAGAGAGATGCCCAGGATTGTGCCTAAATGTCAAATCCTCCTGCCCTCTGAGCTGTGCCGGAGCCCGTGGCTTCCCCAGCCATGGGCAAAACAAACCTGGTTTCTGGCTCACTTGAAGGAAGCAAGGGCTAAACCCCACCACTTCTGCAGGAGGGGGGCTTCTGGCAAAATGTTTAAGAGCCACTGTTTTATTGGGCCAAGGAGTCTCTAAGCTCACCACAAAGTTCTCTGTGTTGATCTGAGTGGTTAAAAATTCAGTATTTACAGCTTCTGTTTTAATTTGTGCTGATTGGTTCAAATTTTTCTTCTTGTTTGCAAAACAGGCAAGTAAGTTATTTTTAAGTGAGTTTTTTCCTACTGGTAGTGTCCTAGTAGCTTCATCTGGGTGGATGTGACTCCTGGGATCCTTCCAGCCCCTCTGCTGACTTGGAAATGGTACAGTCGGATCACCTGCAGATCCCAGGCAAGTCAAGTCTGTCAGTCTCGCTGTCCTCTAGTTTTCCCTTTCTGAGGCAAAATATAGTCTTGTATTAGATAGTTCCACTTTTCTCTATCCCTGGAAAACAGCTTCATGCTGAAGGAGAAATGGTCTTCCAGGTAAGGCAGAGGACTTGTTTGATATGAACTGTCTCCATTGCTTTGCTATTGATTTCTTACATGATCTGGTCTTGAAATACAAGTTTTCCCTCTCGTAAATTCTTGGTGGTGAATGGAATGAAGTCCAGTTGGCGACCGGTCACGAGTGGTGTCCCACAGGGCTCGGTACTGGGGCCGGTTCTTTTCAACATCTTTATCAATGATCTGGACGAGGGGATCGAAAGCACCCTCAGCAAATTTGCAGACGACACCAAGCTGGGTGGCAGTGTTGATCTGCTGGAGGGTAGAGAGGCTTTGCAGAGGGATCTAGACAGGCTGGATCGATGGGCTGAGACCAACGGGATGAGGTTCAATAAGGCCAAGTGCCGGGTCCTGCACTTGGGTCACAGCAACCCCAGGCAGCGCTACAGGCTTGGGGAAGAATGGCTGGAGAGCTGCCTGGCAGAAAAGGACCTGGGGGTGTTGGTCGACTGTCGGCTGAACATGAGCCAGCAGTGTGCCCAGGTGGCCAAAAAGGCCAACAGCATCCTGGCCTGTATCAAGAACAGTGTAGTGAGTAGGACCCGAGAGGTGATCGTCCCCCTGTACTCGGCACTGGTGAGACCCCACCTCGAGTACTGCGTCCAGCTTTGGGCCCCCTACCACAGGAAAGACATTGAGGTGCTGGAGCAGGTCCAGAGAAGGGCAACGAAGCTGGTGAGGGGTCTGGAGCACAAGTCTTACGAAGAGAGGCTGAGGGAGCTGGGGTTCAGTCTGGGGAAGAGGAGACTGAGGGGAGACCTTATTGCTCTCTACAAGTACCTGAAAGGAGGCTGTAGAGAGGCGGGGGTCGGTCTCTTCTCCCAAGTTACAGATGATAGGACAAGGAGTAATGGCCTCAAGTTGCGCCAGGGGAAGTTCAGGTTAGATATTAGGAAATATTTCTTTACTGAAAGGGTTATCAGGCATTGGAATGGGCTGCCCAGGGAGGTGGTTGAGGCACCATCCCTGGAGGTATTCAAGAGAGGAGTTGACATAGTGCTTGGGAATATGGATTAGTGTTGGGTGGTGTGGTGGTGTGTGTGTGGGTTGCGTGTGTGGTGGTTTTTGGTTTTGTGGTTTGTTTTTTTTTTTTTTTTTTTTTTTTTTCATTGGTTGGACTAGATGATCTTAAAAGGTCCCTTCCAACCTCTGTGATTCTGTGATTCTGTAAATAAAGATATTTATATGTGTGGCAGCTTAAATGGAAATATATATTGATGTTTTTGAGACTACTAGTAACACAAATGCCATAGAACAGCTTTATAACTACCTCTAAGCAAATATTCACATCTATCAGCATCAGAAGAAGCAGATCCTGGTTTGAGGTGAATTTGCATCTTGTAGCTGATTTTTTTTTTAAACTCAGCGGGCTAAAGCTGCAACATATGCTTGCAAGAGAAGACTTTATGAATGCCCCTAGCACCGGAGAGAGCTTAATCAGAATTACCTTTTATTACACACAGGATATGTACTTCATCTTGGAAAGACAACTTGAATGATGGGTGGATTTTTATGCCTAATAAAGTATTAACCGTGATCTAAACTTTTCCGGCAGTTAAAGTATTTAGAATGGCTCTTGCCTGTGTGGATTCTCTGATGTCTCTCTCTTCTACCTGGCTGCTTATTTAACATGGAAATTGCAGGAATATCCTGTCTTTGTGATTTCTACTCCTCAATCAAATCTGGTTGACACTGGTCCATGAGTTCAAAAGTTATTATGAGAAGGTCAGATGGAGATGCACAAACACGGAGTGTCATCACATAAGCCTTTTTATTCAAGCTAAAAATAGAAAACTGATGAAAAACCCAAAAACTACTTTAAAAGGTAAGGCTTGGGCTGGAGAAACTTGTTTCCATCTCCAGTATTAGCCATCAGTATTTTACCATCTGCCCTCAGTGTGTCTGTGGGGTGCAGGGTAACCTACTGGCCCTGGTGATAGTTTCTGTGATATGAACACTGGGAAGTTGTACCGCAACCTCATTACCTGAAGGACTAGTACATGAGTGCAACTGTTGCCTTTGGGGAGGAAAAGCTTCTGGTCCTTCCCTGTGTAGCACGGTTACCAAATCATCCCTTCTACAGGAGCCTCTCCAGGGAATGCCACTGCCCCCTAACTTACATATTTAGATATCACAAATAACCATGGAAACAGGATGAAGCCAAGACTCATATGGGAGTTTCTGACAAAATTTGGATCAAAATCCTCATGGTGGGACCCTGGGAGGGTTGGGAGCCTCGAGCATTGGTACCTTGCTGACACGCCTGTGAGGGTACATCACTCTTTCCCCATAAGACCTTCCCCAGGACAACAAACCCACCAGCCTGTAAAGCACCAAATCCACCTCTCTCGGTGAAGATGATGGACGCTGATGAATCCCAGTGGAGCGTGGCTTACCCAAGCCAAAGCCATCAGGTCACTTTATCACAGAGTAGCTTTTTGCAGGCACGAGACTTGCTTTTCTTTGTCTACCCAAAGCCTAGGGGTTTCCGGTGTTGCAGAGAACTGTTTCCATTCCACCTGCTGCTTGCCACAAAGGTGTAGTTGTGCTGCCACGCAAAATGGAGACGGCTGCAGAAAAGCACCCAGACTGCCTCAACAAAAGGCCCTAAACGTGAGGGAAACGTCAAAAAAAAAAAGCAGGGTAGCTCAGCCAATGCAAACATGTAAGAAACTGTGCAAGGGCTCAGAAGAGAAACCAGATTGCTGTTGAAATAGCTGGTTAACATTTTGTCTGGAAGCACAGCTTCAATAAAATAGGTAAGGAAACCAGCTAAGGACCCCCAATGGCAAACATATTTATTGAGAATCCAATAAAAGTCTCAGAACAAATAGCCTGAAGGACCTGTAGACACAGCCTCTGCTGTAATAAAAATGCAATACAAGGCATCAGGGAAATGGTAAGGGAAAAGGGCTGCTCCATGAGAAAACCAAACAAGAATCCCAGAGCACGAGGCCTGGAGACACAGGCTGGGATGTAATAAAATAAATGCCATTGGGGAAAAAGAAAGAAAAACAAAACATCTAACAAAGGCACAAAGAAGCCCCAGATACCCCAGCTAGTCTAGAAAATCAGCACAAGTTGCCGTAAAAACACATGGGAAAATAGGAAAAGAATAATGGCTGCAAAGTGATCGGCTCCTGCAGGTACCTAAAGGCAGCGCGCAGGCGAAGGTCCACAGGAAGCCATGTCAGCTGCAGTAAACTCTGAGGGGGCCTAGGAGACAAACCTGTAAAAGGTGACAAAACAGCGGCCTCGGAGGGGCTAAATCTCTGCACTGGAGAGAGATTGACATTAAATGCAAACCTCCACATTGCACGGAGCTGCGATTTTTGTTTTATTTATCTTGGTCAGTAAAACTTTTCTGTAGGTACAAAAAGATGCTAGAGAATTTCATTATAAGTGCACAGGAAAAATTGGTTTCAGGTAAAATTATTGCCTCAAAAAGTTCAATCTATATCCGCTTATTGTGAATTTTCATGTACCTTAAAAGCAGCCGGGAAAACGGGCAATTATTTATTGTCAAAGTCATTGTCATGTTAAGTACTGTTAATGAAAATGACATAAAATAAGGGTTGGTAGGAATAAGCAAGAAGTTTTATTAAGGCAAATGAGCAAATTGAGAAAGAAGGTGATTTTCATTTCCTGGCTTCAGTTGCACGCTGCAGGTTATGGCCGTAATAAAGCCGTTGCCTGTCACAAGGCAAGGACCTGCATCCTCGGGGTGTGCTGCTCCCTGGACCCCTGCCCTGCTAACAGAAAGTGTGTATGGACAGGAGAGGTCTAGGCTGGCATCTCAGGAGGACATCGTCCTAGCTGGCGGCAATTTAGCCTGCCTTGCTAGGGAGAGATGTTTCAATATAGGTGGGTCTGCCATTGCTACCCCTGGTTTTACCACCAGTGAGCCAGGGCAGCGTGCCATGGTTCTGCCTGGGCTTGGGCAAGGATGCCCTCAGGACAAGCCAAGGTGCAGATGCCACCTGATTCTCTCCAGATAAATGCCAGCCTTGGAGGAGCTGTAGCACACGTGCTACAAATAACACATCTCCGCAGTTGGGATTTTTGAGTCTCTTCAAAAATTCATTCAACCCATGCCTGGAGGTTTTGTTTTGATTTTTTTTTTTTTTTTTAATATATATACTTCTCCGGAACAACCACAGAGTTAATTTGCTTAGAAATGTGTAAGAAGTTGGCAGTACAAAGTATTTTTTTGTTTACAAGCCTCTGAGCTAGGAAACCTAACACTGACTATTAAGTCAGATCCATGAATTCACTTATCACGTTTTACTTTACATCGCTGGCAAAGAAACATGTGCTTTTTCAACAACTTTCCTTCCACCTGTTTGTTACCTCTGTTCCTTGCACCAATCCCTCTAACGCCACCTACACTCCTGAAATTGTCCTTCCTGAACTGGGCTTCCTGGGCTGCAACGGTCCTAGGGTTTGCTGGGCACCTGCTTTAATGGTAGAGGATGGTATTTTTAAAATTCCTGGATGACTCTTCAGTCGAGCAGGTGACAGGCTGTTCCTCACTGCCTAGATCTCTCCAGCTCCCGTCGACACCTTGGGGTGGATTTTGCCACCCTCAGGTTATTCACAGTGTCGCTCCTTGCCGAGGAGACCTCAAGTTATAGCCACTTTTTCCAGCTGTCAGGACAACTGGTGTGGGTTTATCTGCCATTACTGTGATGCCACAAAGTGCTCCGAGGACACAGGGGTGTCTGCAGTTCACAAAGCCATACGAGCAGGGGGTGCTCTCATCACACGCAGCTCTGGAAGGAAGAAAACCTGAAAAGCCCGGTTAGAGCAAAAAGGTTAAGCTGTTATTATGTCTGTGGTCCAAAAAAGTGGCGAGCTGAGCTCATTCCACCAAGTCTCTTGCTAATCTGGTGCTCTCATGGGTGTGAAATATTATCAGCTGTTAGAGTTATTAACCAGTGTTAACCAGGTAGTGCATGCACTGAGCTGTGTTTAAGGTTAACTGTGCCATTAAGGGCTTACAAACTCAATTAAAGATTTTAGTGCTCAACAGTTAATGGTTAATTTCTGCAGATGTCCTGTTTCCAATTACTATTCATATATAATGTAAGCAGCATGGCATCACACTTCAATTCAAGACAGACCGATTTTTTTTTTAATATATTTTATACCAGCAGAAGGTTTCACTTAATTGTGTAATACCCAATATTTAGTATTCCTGAAGTGTCTTTGAAATCTCTTTTAAATCCTGAGTATTTTCACCTTTCTTTTTCCATTATTATCACTGCTCCCTGCCTCACATGTGCTCATCTAACCCTGCAAGGGTGTGGAGGTGTTCTCCACGTTGTGCCATCACCCTGCAACCAGTAGGGAGGAGGACACACTGAGAAACACGCTCTGGCACTCCTGGTCCCCCGGTCACCATGAGAGACTCCGAGCTTTTCTTTTTTCTCTCTCATTGGAAATGACTTGGGAAGCTCACAACCCACAAACGGTACTGAGGAGCTCAAACATAGATCTAAAAGCCTAAATTTGAGCCCCCTGAGTTTGGAAAAAATTAGCAACAATAGCCTTCTTGTAAGACCAACTCTGATAAGGAAGCGTTTGACTAAATCTGCAGATGGAGTTAACTGGAAAGTTCCGAGTCCTGGAGTTACACCTGCGTGGAAGAAAAGCAGCTACTGTCAGTAAAGAGAAAGAGTGAATAAATCAGCTCTCCACTAATGAGACAAATAAATTCATAACTAGAAGCTGCATTCTTACCAACTCACCCATTAGGAAAAATCAATTCCTTTCTATACACGCAATTGTGATATTCCTCCTGAGAAATACTCTCAGTTCAGCACAGAACATGAACGCATACCTAACTCTGCACATGCGAGTAAATCTACGCTTATCATTAAATCGAAGTAAAGAATATAATTAAATTGAAATTAAATATGAAATGCCTTGGGAATTACTCATGAGCTTGAAATTCAGTCATTTAAATGCAATGTTGAACTGGGGCATCTGGGAGAAAAGGACCCAGGGAGACGCACAGGGCGCTAGGCTTGCAAAACTCTCTGAGATGGTTTCACAAGCACTTTCAGCCACCTGATGATTGCACTGTTATTAAAAAGGCATGCCCCACCTCTTCACCCTGTCGCGCTTCCCCAGCACAGCAATCATCCAGATTTTTTGGCCAACAGACTCAGCAAACTGATCCGGACAAAAAACAATCCCACAAAAAACCCAATCGTTTTTAGATGGGTGTGCCCTCCGATTGCTCTAACTGCATGGCCACGCAACTGCAGGCACTGGCTTGTGAGAGAGAGGGGTGAGGGTACAGGGGTGATCCCACCTCTTGTGGTGGCTGCAGAGTCTTCAGCTGGTCAAGCCGATAAGGAAACCTGATGTGCTCTGAGGGCCTGTTACAAAGTTTGTGTCATTTGGAAAGTCTTTGCAGTCACTTCTGATCTGTCCTATTGCATGTGAAATCATGGCTCTTTGAGTCATTCTTTCAGGTAGATGAGTTTTTTGGAGGATATCTAGAGAGATAATGTTCTTTGAGATTCACAGAGTTGCAGCACCAATGCCTCATATGGCTATATAGGCTATTGTTACAGTTCTGCTTTCCCTGCAGAAAAGATGTGGGCCACCCAATGGTAGAAATCTATCTTTTTTCTAAAATAAACATCAAGAGGAGTCACTAACCCCAGTGGTGTAAGTTCATGTGATGGCATATCTAAAAATTACCATGAATGGAGATAACAGGTGGTTGGGGCCCAGAATTTGTCTAGGCATCTCCAAAGTTTTGGGGTGAGATCCATTCTTCCCAGACGTACAGAGGTTTTATGGTACCGGTACAGCTGTTCTGGACAGAAGTCTCCACTCTGGTGGTTGTTCAGAAGCTGTGGAAGAAACTCCAGCAAGATGTAAGGTCCGTCCTAACCCTCGGTGCTTCTTGCTCCAAATGTTAGGAGCACTTTTTAACCTTGTTGTCTCCCACAGAAAGACAGACTATTGGGCACCTCTAAATTGCCCCCACCGAGTCCCCATATGGGAGAGACCAGCCCACAAAAACCTGTCAGCAAAGAGCAGGAATGAAGCATGCATGACAGATATTCATCAGGTCCTTTGTGGCATCACTGGATGAGATTCACATGGATCACGCAAGTATGAGCAGTATAGAATGGATCCGAAAACGTAAGATTTAACTATTAAAAGATAATGTGTGGCTAATTTTTTCTTTCATCTAAGCTACTGAAAATGCAGGAGCAGACAGTCCTGCTTAAGGATGTGTTTCCACTTAGTGCTGAGCACCTCACTGAAGACATTTATTTTTATCAGGCATTTATTTTACAATAGCGGTGGCACCTCTAACCAAGACCAGGCCACCAGAGTAGAGAATAACCCCAGCTCCCTACAAAGAGACTAAATCAACTGACGAGCTGAAAGGCTTTCTCAGACCTCATAGGATTTTTCTTTGTTTTTGTTTTTGTTTTTTTTTGCCTCAGTGAAAACTCAGAAAAACACTCAAGTGGATGGCAAAGTGTCTCACAAATATCTTGTATAATTTGGCAACCACCAAGTTTCACATCTAATTTCATTACAGCACATTAAATGTTTTGGGAGGTTTTATAATGGTTTTTGCACCTTTAACAACATGTTGATTATTGCATTTTGAAATAACTCACTTCTTTAAGAATAACTTAAGTGAAAATTTCATTTAGAATTGCAACACCTGGAGAAAATCAACATCATGTGACTTGTAGGCACTTCTAAACAGGAAATACTCCATTTATTTTTTTAGCTGTGTTTGTGTAATAAAGTCTAGCATCCAAGTGCGAGCAACACATTTTCTTGTTTTATTAAACAGCATGAAAGGATTTATTACTTCTTCACTGAATGCACTTCTGGCACCAAATGGAGCTGGACGATAATTGTCAGGCACTGAGTTTAACATTACGAGAAAACACCTTTGGTGCAGTTCAGAGTTTATTGTATAATGAAAAATACACCTAGATGGTGAGGCTTCCTTTGAGAATTTGCTTGGTGAGTGTAATCTCAGGTACTGCTGCTTAATAAATTGGATTCTTTGAAATAGAAATTAAAGTACTGAAATAACATCTAAGAAGGTTATTTTTCTTTTCTTCCTCCAGCTATATGAAGTTCCTTGAGGAGGAAAATAAAAATAGAGGGAACGGAGAACACTTCTTTTACCACTCAACAGGTTAGGGCCATGAGATGCTCTCAAAGAGCAGTGCACCATGCTCGGGACTTTTCTCCCCTTCTCCTCTGATCTCTCTCAACTGCAGTAGCTGCTCCTGTCCCTGTGGTCCTACCCCAGGCCAGAGCTGGGCATGAAGGACTTTTCTCTCTGTTTTTATTCCCTGTATTGTAAGGGAAACGTAAGGCAGGGTAGGAAATGTGCCCCCGAGAAGATGGGCTTGGCTGGAAAGAAGCTGCAGAGTCTTTTGCAGGTGTGCAGTGTTCTTGCACTCTCAGGAGTTCCCCAGAAACAGAGGCTGATGAGCAAAGGGAGAGATGTGGTTAAAATCCAAGTCCTGCTCTTTAGATGATGAGCAGAGGGGGCCAATCTGCAACACTCTGCTCAAAAGTCTCCTGCACCTCGTACAGGCAAACGTCCCCATGGAAAGTGGCTGGAAATGGGGCAACAGAGCTTTTATGCTCTCTTGACACTGTCACAAATGACTGCTCAAGGTCGAAATGAGGAAAAGACCCTGTATATCTCGAGTCCTGGACTGACAAATTCCCCCCAAGGTCTCAGTGGAGCATTGCAACACTCAACATACGATTCCTTTTCCACCAAGACTGGCGGTGCATGTGTTAGAGGTTTCGGGTTAACTACAGGAATGGGAAAATGCTTTACACAATCCCCAAATTAGGGGTTCCGAGTAATGAAAAAGCTCTCCCATTAACTGCCTTCCTCGGTGCAGGACAGCAGGCTCCGGGCACCGCGGCATGTCCCGGCCCCTGCCCCCGGGGGAAAGGCAGGAAGACGGGGAAGGAGCACGGGTGGGCCCGGTCCCCCCTCATGCAGGGAAACACTGAAAAGCTCCTTTCTGAGAACTACCACACTCTTTGTCTTTAACGCACACACACAAACACACACATCTTTAGTGATCTGTAAATTAGTAAGTTGGGTTATAGCCGAGAAACCTCACTTTTATTTCCTGCATCGTGTTATCCCATGGTGCGGGTTTAACACTCCCACCCCCCGAGCGCCACATCTCAAAAGCGTGCCCGGGCCACCCGAAGCAAACCGAGATGCTGGAAGGCGCCAGGAGAGGGCAGCGGTGCCCAGGGCTGGGCTGCCCCAGGGTGGGAGCCCTGCCCAGCGGCGGGGGGCTGCGGCCGGCTGGGCTCCCCCCGACCCGCTGCCACCGGCACTGCCATCCCACCCCTCCCCACCCCCCAAAAGAGGGAGGGTGCACACAGGCAATGCATTAAGGGTGATTTTCTGCATCAACCGTACGGACTTCCAATTTGCTTCTCAGCTGAGGTTCAGTGTTTCCTTTGACAGTGCATTACTCACCATAGAATCATAGAATCGTCTAGGTTGGAAGGGACCTTTAAGATCATCGAGTCCAACCATTAACCTAACACTGACAAAGCCACTGCTAAACCATGTCCCTCAGCACCACGTCTACCCGTCTTTTAAATACCTCCAGGGACGGTGACTCAACCACTCCCTTGGGCAGCCTGTTCCAATGCTTGAGAATCCGTTCTGTGAAGAAATTTTTCCACATAGCCATCCTGAACCTCCCCTGGCACAACTTGAGGCCATTTCCTGCTACTTGGGAGACATATAGAAAACCATCTTGTGATCATCACCCAACTGTAGTACAGGCAATTTCTTAAGGAGCTGCAAGTTTTAAGGTCAGGTGAGAGCTTTACAGTGAGACACTTCGCTCTCCTGTCTGAAATGAGCCTTGCATTGTGATCCCTGTGAACAGCACAGATCCCTGTGGAGAACTCTCCTGTGTGTTTGGAACGTGGAGCATGGTGGATGTGTAGTGGGAAAGAGGGGTCCTCCTCTTGTTGCACCTTTTGATTCTCCCAGTGCCAGCCAGTTCCAGGAGAGCACACCAGACAAGATGCCCCTCCTGCCTGACTCCATCTGACCAAGTCTGTGCTCCCATTTCTCCGTAGTGAAGAAAAGTTGCCATGTATGTTTTCTTTAAATGGTGTTTATTGGTTACTTTTAGTTGCTGCTTGTGAGTTTAAATGATCCTTTTCATTTGGGTGGACTGCAGATCCCATTGGCAATGCAGGAGAACAACAGGTGAAGCAAACTGGAAACAAAATAAAAACCTGTTGATGAGTCTCACTGCAGGAAATGCAGAAAATCACAGCCAGTAAATATAATTAAAAGTGAGATACATCTCCAAAACTGTTTATGCTTTTACACACTAATGTCTTCATCCAGAAAATAGTTATGCACATAGGTAATGTTACCACCATGATAACCCCATCATGGCACCTTTGCCATGGGTATTTGCATTTTTATAGAACTAGAAGCCACGAGAAGATCTTTCAGTTCTACCTCAGTTACACAAATTGCAAGATATGACATCCTTAAGAACGTGTAGAAAAATGACATTTTGAGGAAAATTATTATAATTAATAGATATTATAGGCTCAAGACCTGATTATAAATAACAAGGTCATTGCTAAAATGGGGATGCTTTCCAACCAGTTTTAAAATTGGTCTGGCAAAAAATAGGTCAGGCCATCCTAAGTGGCATTTGCAGCGTGGTTCCAGGCAGTTCTGAAATCAATTTGGAGGAACTGATTTAAAACCTATATGAGATGTATCATACAAATTACAACCTCAGGGAACTCATAGTGTTTTTATGAGATTCTGCTCTGAGCATGAGACTTTGGTTTCAAAAAAGCAGAATAATACCTGAACCTAAGAAATCAAATGTGAGAGAGAAGTGATCAGAAAATGTCCTGAAAACAGTCTTTCTCTTATACTATAGGTGTGTATGGGAAATGAAAGGTGAACTTTTGAAGCAGTTCTTAGGGCCATCCTCATTACCTTCATAACTCCCCCTCCTTACAGATCACAGATGTCTCCTTGCAATCAGACCCTGGGGTCACTGATCCAGGGCATCAAGCCTTCATTTGGCTGGGAAATTACTCCTTCTGAGTACTGCCGTTGCACACACAAATGTACACACTGTATGAAGCCTGTTCCTATGGAAAAATGCAGCTGGGATTCGAGCCATTGCTTATATTTATACTGTGTGTGCTTTTTCATAAAAAATATTGTGTGTGATACTGATGGCAATTCTTGGGTGACTAGACAGCCCCGTGCCCGGAGACTGTTTCCACAGACAGAAAAACCTAGCCTGATAACTCATATTTGGTGAAACTGAAGTCTGGTAGGAGTAAAAATAATTACAAGTATTTTTTAAGATGTGATTGCTTCCAAGTCTCTACACAGAAAGCTAGAGCTGGCACTCTTATCTCATGCTAACAGACGGGACATTGTTCCTGTCTGACAACTCAGCAAAGCAGCTAAGCATGTGCTTAGATATGAACGAGGGAGGGAGAAAAACACGATTGAATTTAGCTGTTCTTCCTAGGTGGCCTGGACCCCAGAGGTGTGTTGGGATGAGGAGGCGGTCATTAGAAATCAGGTAATTACATCAGGATTAGCAAGAAAAGATTCCCTCTCAAGAAGGGAGGGAATTGGGAAGACTCACATGGCATTGACAAAATGTATGACAATCTAAAACCAAGCCAATAAACCCATAGCCAGCCTCCAAGTCAAGTCCTCTCCAGCATCAACCCCATGAAACACATGCAGATGGGAATAATTCCATCACCCCAGTGTTTGGGACCTGTGCAGGAAGAGGTTAATTCCCTCTCAGCCTTTATGGCACAAAGTAAAAGCTCTTGTTATTTTTGTTTTGTTTTGGTTGTTGGTTTTTTTTAAGAATGGTGTGGAGAAAGAGGCAGGCTTTAAATATTTGCGTAGGCTGCTTGGCAACAAATTGCACGTGATCTTTATAAAAACAATGAGTTCTCATAGAATTTACATTGTGTTTGAACTGGGTGCTAAGGGCTCCCACTCAATGGATGGTTTGTGGGAAGAAACAGGGAGAGAGAGGGGAGATATTGTGCATTGTATGCCACTATTCCAGCTCTCCAGCTGTCAGAAGTTGAGGACTAGAGCTGAAATAAAGCTGGGGCTTTTGGAAAACATCAAATGTGTTGGGTGAGAACTGACACTGGCTGTGGTGGGGCGCTGAAGGCCACTGCTGTGGGGTGCAATCCATACACACAGCATGGTGCTCCCGAATACAGGTGATGGCTGCAGACCTGTCTCCCTTCCCCTTCAGGAAATCAGCTGCCTACCCAGTATTTTTCCTTCAGAGATGATATCTACTTGTCTGCGGTAAAGGTGCTATTAAACAGATTGTAATCCTTTCCCTATCAGCTGAGAACTGATTTAAAACTGATGTATCGTCTCTTCAGCCATGCAGAAAGGCAAAGCATACCTGCACTTTAGGTGCTCAAAGATCATTGAAACCCACTCAGAAATCATGAGATTTCTCACAACAGTAAGCACTACTTACTTTTTTCTTTCTTTTTCTCCCACCTCCCCTCCCTGCCCCCCCCCCCCATCCATTTTGTCCCTTTCACCTTTAGGATACAACTATATCATGTTTTCTTAGGTTTCTTCCACTACTACTGAAGCCAAAAACATACTTTGCCCCCACCAAAATTATCTTCCTGTTGGGAAAATGGACTTTTAAGCAAGTATCATTTGCAAAAGCAGGAAAAGAAACCAGTGATGATTCCTGGTACTGGGTTTGCAACCCCTCTCATAATCCGGGGAGGTTACACCATTTCCCTGCATGGATGGCCTTGGTTAGGACCTGTTGAACCATTCCCGGTGAGGGTAGAGGGGATAAGCACATGCAATACCAATGGAGTTCCAACTGAGCTTCCAGTCTTGTAAATAAGAAAATATT
Organism: Numenius arquata; assembly: GCF_964106895.1. Lineage (NCBI taxonomy): Eukaryota > Metazoa > Chordata > Aves > Charadriiformes > Scolopacidae > Numenius > Numenius arquata. The sequence continues at coordinate 11,027,478 of NC_133581.1, forward strand.
ATTTCAGAGAAGTTCAGTGCCTTGCACATGATCCTGTGTGCCCTAAGCCAGAGCCAAGGACAAACTAATGTCCAAATTTTCCAAATTCAGATGCTCTGAATTCAGTGAATGGTGATGGTAACTTCCTGTAGGTGTGTACTACTTGTGTTTTAACTCTCAGAACATACCAAAATGAAGAAAAGGAACTCTCAAAAAGTGTCACCCAGTAGCAGAGCACCCACTGGCTATCTGAGCCTCTCTCTGCAGATATCATGTGAGTGTTATGAGTCTTCATGAAGTTGCATGAGAGGAGCATAAGGCAGTGGCTTCTTGTGCACAGATGTGTATGACTGGTAGAGATGGCCCTGAACGAATGCAGATGTGTTCACATGTTCATGTTCTACCAACGCCACTCTTCTGTTTACTCCTATATTAATTAATTATATATATATGTGTATGTATATGTACATACATAGATAATTTTATACACGCTGGTGGCAGAGGGGACAAACAGGCTACATACATATGCAGGTATGAACGGTGCTATAACAAATATCTAGCAACATGTGCTTTCAAATGTTGTGGCAATAGTTTTGTCTATAAATGCAGGATAACCCTGCAAAAAATGGACTGTGTGTTTTAGTGACTGTCTTGCTGAATTGATAGCAGAGGATTAAATTATGACTATCAAACCATTCACCTTTGTCAATGGATCTAATCGTCATCTGTTTGATAGTGACAAAAAAAAAAGCCGTCTGACGGCAGCTTTGCAGCTTTGTGAATGAGTGAATTAGTTCCCACTGGCTGAGCACTAACTGCAAACTGTTATCACTTCGCAGTTGCTGTTACTGCTTTTCCTTTACTCAATAGCTTCATTTTCCAAGGTAGAAACCTGTAAGGAATGGAATTAAAACTCTTTGACCTAGTCTGTGTAAGAGCTGGAAAAATAAGAAGAAAAACAATACCCTTTTAAGATAAACCTCACAAAACTAAAGGCAAAGGACCATTAGACAGATCCTCTGATCTGGCTTTTATATTACAGGCCATTACACTTCACACAATTAACCCACTTTTGAATAAACTGTACTGTGTTTGAGTATGGCACATCTTCTAGAAAGGCATGCTCTCTTTCTGAAGACAGTAAGAGTTGGCAAATTGTCATTTCTCTGGATGACTGACTCACTATTAAAATCTCCTCATTTGGATTCGTCTTGGCTTCAGCTTCTGGCCATTGGTCTTTGTCTTCCTTGTCCCCAGTGCATTTAAAAACCCCTTGATGCCTGGTGTTTTCTTCTTAAGAAGAAAATTAACCATATGTGTGAAGAGCCCTGAACACTTTTGCCTCTTCAAGAAAGACTTCAATGGTATTTCAGCAATCTTCGTGAGAAAGAGCTCCTGGACAGTTACATATTTTTTAAACCAAATTGTGCAATGAAATGCAACAAGATGTGTAAAAGCAGGTAAAAATCTCTGAATACAAAAAGCAGAACTTTCTAGCACAATGGCATGTGGTTACACGTTCACCGCATCCTGGAATCTCAAAGAGCTCCCATAGAAGTTTGTTTGAATTAAATGGGATAAGCCATTGACTTGTATAAAACAAATATATATATAAAAAAAATAAATCTTTGAATGTTCAAGCTCTGGGAATTGGGCAGCCTTACTTGATCTTACCAAATCTAGGAGATTTGGCAGATTTTTACACTGGCACTTCTACAGTCTTGGAAACAGTTACTGCTATTGGGACTTCCATTCAAACCCATCACACACTACTGGGCTGGTTTTGGGAGGTAGGAGATTGCACCAAATGTCTTTTTTTTTTTTTTTTTTTTTTTCCTCACTAGTTCTTCCAAGGGGAAAATTAGTGTTTTCCATCCCCAAACTTTCTTTTCAAATTACACCAGTTGAATTTTGTACTGTGATATCATCTGCCAATTCAAGTCAAGGGAGTTGTAACATAACTGGATGTATCCCTGAACCTTTCTCAGAAGCAAAGTACAAACATTTCTATCAAAGCTGGCTAAAGAATATTTGCCAAGTGATGATCCCTCATACTCATGTCTTCCTCCTTAGCTGCTGTTCATTTTTGCAAAGAAGTTATTAAACCAGGGAGAACTTCATAAATACATACAAATCCATCCATTTCCTAGCCCCATCAACACTCATCTCTGCGATCCAGGCGTGACTGGGTGATGCAGGGGGAGGCTGGACATGGGGAGAGGCAACTTTAATGAAATCCCCATGATGAACCATTGGCAATTTATCACTTCAGCCTGCATTTCTCTGCTCATGCACAGACAAATACCTACAAACTGAGCACAGGAAGCTCTTTTTGGTGTGCCACACCCTGCAAACAGCACTGGGTTTTTTCTCTCCAGATTTTTCGGTTTAAAGGAAATGTTTGAAAGCCAGAGCTTGACTCTCATCTATTCTCGTCCCCTTTTACCAAATGCACAGTGATAGGAAGCAGGCAGCCACCTCCCAGTAGAAACACATCCTTACTGGGGTGCTGCTCTCAAACCCAACACCAAGGGCCTTGCTGATCCCAGCAAAGCAGGGATATAAAAATTTGCTTAAGCAAAGGCTCCACTGTGTTCTCTAACATGACTTTTAAAGTGTTCAGTCTTCAATGTCATATTGGTTAGCGGTTGATAAACCCTGATGCTTGCAGTTAACTGTGGTCAGGTGAAGTACCACTGACCATGACTTCTAAACCTTGTCTAACATTGGTAGTGCTCCTCAAGGTCATACTTTGAAACTGGGTAAAGAAAAACCTCAAAATCATCAGCCTCCTTTTGCTAAGAAATCACTGCTGGCTTTTTTTCCTCCCTATTTTCAGAGGCTTCTGGCAGAACTGTTACATTAAATATTCAGTGAAATACAAGTAAGGTTTGAAAATGCCTGCACTGAAAAAGCTTGGAATCATTAGTGCATCTCATACTGAAAAAGCCTCCGCCTGGCAGGTTATGTATCAGAGCCATCCACTTTTTACCTCAAAAAGAGATCAACTTATTTATCAGCTGTCCCTGGGGAAGTGCCCCTCCATTTGACTCATATATTTCTGTTACTTGCAAGGCTAATGTTTTTTGGGATGGTCAGGGAAGGAATCTCTTCTCAAATCTCTTTCCCAGTCAAGCTGACTTGACATTGGATGGAAAATTGAAACCACTTCTTCAAATAGAAACAAACAAATAGGGGACAGGTTGAAGTACTCCTGAAAGGAGCTGCATTGACAGGCGGTTTAGCTGAATGTGGCATTTGGAGAATATTTGACATCTCCAGTGCTGTGAGAGAGGTCAGGCAGATCAAAGGGAGCCTTCTTGCTTGCTTGCTTCTAAGAAACTAATTCGTGTTGTTATTATGATGAAGTACACAGAATAGATCACACATAATTCATTCTTCCACAAACATTTTATTGCAAAAATATGCAGGTTGTTTTCCATAATACAAAATATTATTTCAAGACTTGTAGATTTTGTTTCAGGCAGGTTAAGCCAGGAAATTACAGAAAATTGCAATATACAAGAGATTTGAGATGTGCAGATGGAAAGCTGTGTATAAAAGCCAGCAATGCTATCATTATTTTTACAGCATCTGAAACTGCAGTGCTTAAACAGCGTAATAACTGCTGCCCTGCTTCCAGTCCTAGTATTCGCAGGGTAAAATCCAGATCATTCAATCTCCATTTTCTACTTGAAGCATTCGCTTCTGGTTGGTGTTGGAGACGGCTGATTTATAATTTACAGTGTGTTAAATATTTGTCGTTTTGTCCAGAAATAGTCTTTGCCAGTGAATATTACTGCAGAGGCCTTGACTTGTATTTGCTGTGTATACAGTGAAAGCACCCAAAGTTTCTCTAATCAAGGTAATTCAGGCAGAAGAAGGTAACCTGTCCAGCTGGGGTCACCTGCAGTTGAACATTGTGCAGCAGAGTTGGCCTGCCCAGAGCAATGTTCAGCTGTGGCTGGATTGCTTCTTCCTGCATAGCTTCACCAGCTTACTTACCTCTACAGGATCCTACCAGCAGCCATCGCCATCTACAGAAATACCCACCACACCAAATCACCGCTGCATGGTCCCTCCTTCCTAACATGAAGGAAACCCCTACATGGCATAGGCTCTTCCGCTTCTTGGGTCATTGGTTAAGCTGCTGCTTGCACCAGGTTGGCATCACTGCCTTTGCACTGGGATTGGATAGGACAAAACAATGAAACTCACGTTGCCAGAGCAGGTTGTGGAAGAGTTGGAAACTCCTAAGAGACACTCAGATGCTCTCAAGATGAGAGCCTTAACTGATCGGTCTTTTTCCTGGCCTTTAGGGTGCTAGACAACATCTATACCTGGAAAAATGGTTCCCTTACTGCTACACATTGCAAACTTCGTTCAGTATCTACTGGCACACCAAATCTTTATAGTGTGCTGGAGCGTACAGAAGTGAACCTGAAGGTCCTGAATTCAGTTGGTCACACATGACTGAGAGCAACTGGGCTCAAAGGGGCAGAATTACACAGTACTGTCACATGGATGAGACCAGCTGCATTCTGCATCCATCAGAAATGGAGGAAAAATAGGAAGGGGAAAAAAGGGAAAAATAATAAAGTTTCCAAAAACTAGACCGAGTTTTTACTGTGTCAAGTCTTCTTGGAATCAAGGAAGGGTTTTCCCCTAGTAAATGGGGAGATTTTGAATTAAAGGCCCATGGCAACAGAAACAAATCAGCTCCACGAGTACATAATATTCAAATGAGTTTTACATAACTACCCTCCTTTTCTTCCAACTTTCAGACTGCATGAAAGAGTGGCAGAAAACCAAACTGAATGTAAGAAAACCAGCCTGCAGGCCAGGGAAGGGCCTTTCCCACTTCCTCTGTCAAATAAAGCACGCATGTTCTCAATAAATCACACCTTAAAATAAACCACACTCACCTAAGAAAATGAAAAAAGAGCAGAGGAAGGACTGGGAGTGACCCACATAATCCTGCTCCCACCACACCATCTGCCCCGGTGAAAAATCAGAAGGATCTCACCTGCACAGCTCTTGCACATGGAAGCTCTCCCTGATGTGACACCATCACCCAAAAAGACCAGGTCTTGAAAATACCACAGCTCACTGGAAAGCGTGTTTTGCTGCTGTTGGTACAAACTTCACCTTGGTAGCAAGCAAATAAAACAAATTCACCTGAAGCCATCCAAGTTAGAAGCCACCAGAACTCCTGGCATTTTTTGGAGACTGTGTGGTGAAACTTATCTTCAGCTCATAGAGACCTTCTAGCAAGTCCCATGGTCTACTTATTGCCATTACATGGCAAGAGTTGTCGTGGCTGATCAGTGTGGTCTAAGTGGTGGACTTCTGGGGATCAATGAAGGAGGAGGCACAACACAGTCAAAGAAGGGAAGCCAGTCAACATCCAGAGTTTGTATAAATGCTCAGCGGTACATTGAGGAAGGGCCAACAGTCACCACACCTCTTCCTCTCTTAGCATCTGAAAGGCCCCAAGATGAGGACTGGTTTAGTGGGGCACAGCACTACTGTTCCTGAGCTGGTATTCATTTTGTTGATTATATTCTCAATTAATTCACTGCTTGTTATTGAACTTTGGTTGGAGAAACAGAACACATAGTGCGCCCTCCCTTGTCTTTAAAGAAATAGTCATAAAGTTCTTATAGTTCTTACTGACCTTACTGATTTTTTTGCACATGACTGCCAGTTGCTTAATCCTCTTATTACAATATCTCTCATTCCTTTTGCACCTTTTCCTGAGTGTCTCCTGTTTAGTTGCTTCAATTAGACTGCCTTTTTTCTCCTGACTTTTTCTCTGTTTTGCTTTGAAAGTCTGTTTTACACGGTACCCCTCCCATGGTTTACATGTGTGTGGGCAGAGGAGCCAGACTAAGAGGTGGCTGCTGTCGGACAGGATAATAGAAACAAAATCTTCACTTAGCTATTCATCTGGCACAGCTAATGTCTCTTTTCTCATGGTTGGCACTCCTGGGTATTTCAGATATGGGCTAAACAAGGAAAATGAAGTGCTGATGAGATCTACGGTGGCATGATTATTGGCCAGAAATGGAGTCACCATTCAGGTCAGGTTGTACTGTATCTGTAAAATATGAGAGTTAAACAAGAATTTGGATTACTTTCCTGTGTTACAGAGTTGAACTTTCCTCCCTTTTCCTCATTCAGCTGTAAGGTGAGAAAGCCTCTGCTTTCAGTCCTCTTCCAGGAAGACTTCAGAAAAACTAAACGGATTGAAAATTGCGTGAGATCCTCACTTTCTCTGTAGCCCCTTTTTAAGGAGCCAGAAGAGTGTGCAAAGACTCAAGGGCTACGCCAGCAGTGTAGGGGCAGGACCCAAATGCCCAACGCCTTTCCAGAAATGCTGTTTGTCGTGGGCAGAGGAGCACCTGGCAGGCCTGCGGCGTGCAACAAGGATGTTCTGGGAGCACGAGCAGAGGGAGATCTAGCTGGAATCAGTGTGGAGACATTTTTGTAGCTCTTTGACCAGAGCAGCCAGGGCTGGCTAAGGCATGTCTGCATAAGAAGTTACGCTTCTGTGAGGTTTGGGGTGAATACACACATGGACATACTTACTGCAAGATAGACAACATCTTTTTCTAGTTACCATTGGTCTGGAAATGGTTTAAACAAAGCCAAAAAAGAATCCATTCCTGGAATGATTGTTCACATGGGGAACTCTGTTTATAAAGCCGAAGCAATTTAACTACAATGGCATAAATATCTTCCTTAATTCCATAAATAGCTTCCTTTGTGTCAGACACCTTCCCTTGCCATTTTAGCAAGAGCCACAAGGCACCCTCCATCCGGACAGGCACAAAAACTAGCTGTAGGATTTGAGGAGCTTGTTGCTACTGACAAACAATCTTCAAGTATAAATTTTCTTCTTAAACTGAGAATTCAACTCATTAAATCACTCACAGGTAAGATATGCAAAGGACGGTGAACTAAAAGCTTTTTAACATCTTTATTCTGCATACAGTAAAAAGAAAAAAGATGAAGGTGATGTAGAACAGTGGTAAGTTCCCCATGAACTTCCTATTAGACTCCCTGCCTTCTCATATGTGACCAAAATCTTTTTTTAATAAATCTGTTATTATAGTTCAGAGTCTCTGCCAAGTGTTTACAGTGTTGCCCTCAGTAACAAGTCTGAGCCAAGGGACTTAATTAAAGGTAACCTGCTTTTTCAGTTATGGAATTGTCCTTAAACATCAAAAGGCAAGTGAACTTTAATAATAAAATCTGCAATCACTTTTTGTTTAAGAGAAGTTCTTTACTCGTCACTGTATATAATCAGTTACTTCTTAGAAGGCATATAGTCTTTTCACATATAATTTCCCACAAGCATTTACAGATTTTATGACAAGTAACATAACGTTTGGAGTTCTGGCTTTATGTGAAAGTCTCAGATTTCATGCTTTCTTCTCGTGCTGATTCATAGATATAGGGAAGAATGTAAAAACTTAAAGAAGAATGTTTATAAAGGATGCCCCTTTTGATCTCACAATTTTTTAGTGTCCTTACAATTTTAGAGGCTTTGCTTTTCATTTTGGAGCACTTAATTCTGGATATGTTGCAATTTTTTTTACAGCCTTCTCAGAGGAGGTTCTACCTAGGAGGGCTTCTAAGTTGGTTCGGGGAGGGTGCTGAAGAGCTCTCTGAAAGTCTCGGATGGACAAAGGCAGGGGACACGGCTGCTGCCTCCCTGGACAGAGCTGCACACCTGCTAAGTGAAACGGGACCCGAGTTTTCATTCACAGTTGCTCATGGCCCAGCGCATTCATGTAAGACATGGTCCACACAGCTTCTACTGATGTGCTGGGCTAGAAAACAGAGTGGCCAAACCTGACAGATGGACCAGGACCCCAGGCCAAGGTTGAGGTCCCACCTGACTCACCGGCAGGAGAAGGCAGGCTGCGATGTTGATGCTCTTTTTTCCCATCGGTGCAGGACGAGGGGGCAGTGCAAGCCTGTGCTGCCTGCTGGACCACACTAGCCAGTGCCATTTTGCCAGGCCGTTCTCCTTCGGAGGATGGGGGTGGACAGAGCAGACGCTTTCCCAGGTAAGAAAGGTTTAATGCTTTTCTCCTCCCACTGCGTGGAAGTTTTAACTTCCGTGTGCCCACAGTGTTAATCATTTACAACATCTTAAACCCAGCCTGACCCTGAGACCCAGACTGTGCAGGTCAAACGCAGCTACCCAGCAGGCCTGGAGATGTCAGAGGCGCCGGGGCTGCACCCTCAGCCACCCTGGTCATGGAGCTGGGCAGCTCTCACACAGGGCCAGGGAGCCAGGTAAAGGGAGTAATTAGCCCCAGAAAAATATGCAGAGAGCAATGAATCATGGCTGTAACATCACACGTCAGGTGGGGCCGGCAGCGAGGAGTTACCGGATTGCTTCCTCTGACCTTTGCTCCTTCTGCTGCACCTTGGTGTGCACCTTCCACTGCTGAAGGTTACCAACTGTTCCACTTCTCCTTGTTGATTTACCTGCGTCACTACCTTTCTCCAGCTGGCATACTGACCATGGTAAGCAGTCACTGGGAAGTCTCACAGGCAGGCCAGTGCAGACTGGGACAGGAGATCTAGAGAGCTCACCAAACCTCAGCTCCTGGAGCATGCCCACACATAAGGAGACAAAGCCCCAGCTGTCCCCAGCCGGAGTTGGCAGTAGCCCTGCTTCGAGCAGCAGCGTGGACGAGGGACTTCCAGCCATCCCTTCCGGACAGTATTTCACCGACGCTGTGAAGTCATTCTCCTGCTTTTCCCACAGCCACACCAGCTGTTTCCAGCTCCACCTCTAAATGTGGTACTGATGCGTTCAGTCCGCTCAGATACCTCCTGGAAAAAAACAGCGCAAAAAGAAGTCAAAGCCTGGCACTGTGATCTGTACAGATCTGGCTGATTTCAGATGCTTTTTCCTTTTCACAAGCTGTTTCTTCTGCTTCAGGCAGAATTCAGGCTTATAAACTCTCCAGCACGGCATTCATCTGCTTTCACATTTGTGCAAAACTTTTAAGCCTTGACATGTAAACATCAACAAAGCTGTTTATTAATATAATATATATATAATATTAATAAAGACTCAGATTCTTGGAGACCGGATTGTGGGATAGCTGTCTGGTGTGTGTTATAGCGATGATGAATAGTTCACCTATTAGATGCTTTATGGATGACTTTGAGTTCTCACCATCTCCATCTGATTTTGAGCTGTAATAGAGAATCACCGGAGCGGGCTGTGGGAAGAGCGCCGCATTCCTGAGTTGGGTGAAACAACTGGTTGCGTGGAGTAAGCATTTACTTGGGATCACATAAACACTTCCAACTTGAAAGAGCCACAATCTCTACATCCCAGTTTGTTTATATTTAACTTTGTAGATCTCGGCTTGTGTGTTTTGCCAGTCTAACTAATGACGCTATACTAGTCTGACTGGATTGTGTCAAAATTTTCTGTTTACATTATGTAGTCTTCATGGTTGGAAAAGAAAACAGGCACAAGAGTACAAATAGTGGTATACTGTAATGAAATGCCTTGTATGTAAAGGAAATGCTCATGCTCTTCACCAAGTCTGTAGAGCGCAGATCTTAGTGATACTGAAGAGCCCTTGATAACAATTACAGCCCAATTTTAATGAAAAATGGTGTAGATGAAGATACGCGATGTGAAAATTCGCCACAAAGGAAACTTGACAGCCTAAATAGACTGGCAAGAGCAGGCTAAGTGAGTATGCAAACAGCTTATTAGTGGTTTAATTTATAGTGGGGCTTATTTCACCTTCACGAGGAAAACCCCTCTGCCGTCCGTACTTTCCCCTTCCATTTCGGCCGGGGATGGGTGACATTCGTGCCAGGGAAGGACAATTCTCCCGCCCCCAGGCACAGCAAACAGCGGGCAAGCGCTCGGTATTGTTTGCAGCCCCCCTACTGCCTCGGCAAGAAAAAAACGTTATTTATTGCGAGTGCCCACAGTGCCGCTCCCCAGCGGGATGGGGCGAGGGGCGGCGCGGCCGATGTTCCCTCCGGGGCTCAGCAGCGCCGGGGTCGGATCCGCCCGCGCCCGAGGGGGCGGCCGGTGCGGGGGTCGCGCTGCCGCCAGCCCCGCTCTCCAGGGAGGGGATGCGGGAGCTCCCCCCGCCGCCAGCGAGAGGAGGAAAGGGAGGGGGTCAGGCGAAGAGCTGCCGGCCGCCGGGAGGACACGGCCGGACCCGCGCCCCGCTCCGCCCCGCTCGGCCGCCCCCGGCCGGGCGGAGAGAGGGAGGGAGGCGGGAGGGAGGGGAGGACCGCGGGGCGGGGCGGAGAGGGGCCGCCCCCCCACGCCCGCCCCGCTCCGCGCCCGCCGTCGGTGCCGGTGAAGGCGGCGGTGGCGGTGCCACCGGCTCCCGCCGCCACCCCCCTTCCCCCTCACCGCCCCTCACCGCGGCCCCGGCCCCCGCAGCGGGCGGCCCCCGCGTCCCCATGGCCGGGCAGGAGTGGGACTGGTTCCAACGCGAGGAGCTCATCGGGCACATCAGCGACATCCGAGTGCAGAACCTCCAAGGTAAACCAACACCCCCGCAAGAAACCCCTCCCTCCGCCCCCGCGCCGCCCCGCTCCCCTTCCTCTCCTTCTCCCGCTGCTGGTCCTTCCTCCCCCGCCTCTCCCCGCGCCACGCCGCGGGGCTCCGCGGGCTCCCCGGGCAGCCCCCCCATAGCGAGGGCAAAGGAGCCAAAGTTCCCCCCCCTCGCCCCCGCGGGAGGGACGGGGCGCGGGGGATCCGCGGGGCGCGGGGGATGCTGCGGAGGCGGCACAGCCGGCGTCCCCGCCCCGGGAGAGGCGGGGGACACACACACACTGCCACCCCCGGCCTCCTGGTGAGGGCCGTCGGGCAGGGGGCTGCAGGCTCCGGCTGCCCGTCGGGGGGACCCCGCCGGCTGGGCGGTGCGGAGCGAGCGGTGCCGGGGCTCCCCCGGCCTCGGCGGTAAGGGGCGGCTTAGCCTTTCGTTCCCCCCGGAGCCTGGACGAGGCGTCCGGGGAGCTGGGTGGGGGGGCAAGAGCCCACTCCGACCGACCCTGAGATTGGGAGTCCTCGGCCGCGGTCAGGATGCGGCTCCAGGTCCGTATCAGCGCGATCCGGAGGGATGCCGGTGGCCGAGTACTCAATTTAATGTACCTTCTCACAAGCTGCTGTTGAATAAACATGGACGGAGCTTTTGGATAAAATTATCTACGAGATGCTCTCCTCTTCTGCCACAGGCTGTGCTGGCGGAAAGGATGCAAATACCTAGGTTTGAACGTAGTTTGGCACCTATCTAGTAGTTCCTCCAAAGTTAAGTTTGCCCCTCACCAGCTAACTCTTTGTGATGGACAAGGACAGCAAAAAGAAGAAAAAGCAGCAGTGGTTTATGGGAGAACAATTCGTTTAATGTAACATACCAATCGTAATCAACAGCTCACATTATACAGCAATGTATCTTCATGTTCCATAAAAATAATAGACTTGAATTATAGGTCATTATCTTTTCCTGTTTATGCATAATGATATTAAAGCACTGTCTACTGGCAGAGGCAGTGCAGTTGCTGGAAATTAGTTTTGGTTTGGCTTGATTATAGAAGATGTATAATTAATCAGAAAAGAAGAGACCCAAATTAGCCATTCTTTCAGCTCTGATGTTGTATTAATGCAGTTAACTGCTGATGGGGTCACTCCGCAACATTTTGCTGTGCATCATCGTAACCTCTGAAATTCAGATTTTGAGTACAGCCAGGGCTGTTGATTCCAGGTTGAACTCCCCTTGGGTTTTGACAGTCTCTCATTACAGTGTAATTCTACATTTCTGACTCCTGGCTGTGTCTCTTTCAATTCTGTATCTTGGCATGGATGGCCTGCCTCTGATCTCTTGTTGCTCCAAACTGTAGCGATTAAACTGGGTTTAATCCTTAATTCATGGGCTTTTTTTTTTTTTTTTTTTTGAGAAGGAATAGAATAGAAATCTGTTCTTTAAACAAATAACATGTTTTTGGCTATGCCTCTCAGTCATTTGTGGAAGAAGGAGTTAAATTCATTTCCCTTTCTGGAACTTAAAATGCATTTATACAGATGCACACAGCCTTCTCTAAAATTCCTATAGGCCTGTAGGAGAATGTCATCCTACAGGGCAAATTCCTTTGAATAACATTATGTTCATGAAAAAGCCCTCCTGTTCCCTTCTTACCATACAAGAGGAAATTTGAGAGATATATTAGTTGTCACCTTGCTTGTACTGCTAAATAGGATTTTAAGAAGTTTTATGCCCCTTGTGGGCTACTGTAGGGGAGAACAGGCTTTTCTTCTAAGGTGCTGCTCCAAAGCAAGTGATAATATCTATCACTTACAGTCTATATGATTTGTAACACGTAGTTCTCACACTATCTTCCAGAGATGAAAAACATTTTACAGATGGTGAGTCTGATACTTGGGAGAGTGTGATTTTTGTCACTCAGGAGCTCAGTGGCAAAGCACGGTGCTTCTCCTCAGTATCGTCTCTTGTAAAATGGCAGCATATGCTCTATGTTCATATGGAGTAATTAAACCTGCTTCTGCTTTATAAGCCAAAATTCATTCTCTCAAAACAATGCAAGCTGAATCACCGCTAGTATCCTTGTCTATCAGTTGCAGAATCAATAACATTTTGATGGACTAGAAAGTCATGAGTTTAGGGTGCAAAACTAGCTGAGAATGATGCAGAGTTTCCAGCAGCACCTGCAGAGCTCCTGCAGGGCCATACTTGGGGCCACATGAAGGATCTTGGGTGGTGAGGGTCCTCTGCTGCTGCGTCTCCTGCTCTCTTGCAAGACCAGCTGTGTTTAGGGTAGGTGCTATGAAGTTGGTGGTTTGCCTTACTGCAGAATGCTCCGTTTCAATGGGAGATTTTACATATGTGAGGGTGCTTCCCAGTCTTGGGGAACTCCATGAGATGTACTTAGACCCGAGTGGTGTCTGCTATGCACAGGGAGTATGTTGTAAGGAGAGGATGGGAGGCAGCAGCTAAATATTTGCAGATATGAACAACACCTGAAAACACTGGCATGTCTGTGTGCAGACCTGGAGACTGACCACCTTCCTCTGCTGATGCACGGAGCCAGCCAAATATGAGCTCTTTCAGGTCTGGAAGGCAGATAGAGGCGTTGGTGTCAGGCTGTGTCCAAGCCATCCTGCCCAGTAGCTGATGGCAGAGCCCAAGATGAGCCCAAGTGGTGCTGACCTTGGCGATGACTTGAGCAGCCTAGCTGGTGTTACAGTTTCTGCAGGCGTCATACAGCCATCTGCTGTAGCAGTTTTCCATACCCTTTTTGCTTTTTAAAAAAGCTAAAATTATTCGTTTCTCTTGAAAAGTTCTTCGTTATGTCTTAGCTAAGCGATAGAGCGCCGCTGACGTAAAATACTATAAGAAGATGGCATATGCTGTTTCAGTCTGTTGCATCTTCCCTCTCTAGTTTGGTAGTTCCACATCCAGGAAGGATCCAGTTATTGGGAAGTGTCTGCTCTCGCGGCAGCGCTTTTGCAGCGGTATGATCCCTCTGAATTCAGGAGTTGTTCTAGGTGCATGTGCTGGGTGCAGAAGTAGCCTCAGGAGCTATATATCCTGTCGTGTAACTGATGGGTGAAATTATGGCATGCATGGGGTTTTCAGCTTTTTCACAGAGAGACTAAAACTGACAGCCAGGGGTGAAATTTGCTAAACTGACTGGACACGGGGGAAAAAAAAGATGATTTTAAAAATGGAATTACAGCTGGATACTTAGACATAGGCATAGGATGATGGACTTTTATTTTCCCTTTCCATCAAGATCTGAGATTTTCCATTTTATTACCTTAAATGAAGGAAGCGATGGTTCAAAGCTGTTGCAGGTAAATGATGCTAAAAGCCAGGCGTGCTGCTTCCGTTCTCGACAGAGGTGATTTCAGGGAACAGAAGCAAAAGTGACAACCTGATTTCACTGAATTTCACTGAATTTTTTTTAGAGTTGGAAGGGATGGAGAAGAGGAGAGGGGGATGTAAAGAGGGAATAAGCGCCAGGTATGATGATGCTCAAACCAAGTTGCTTACTCCAGGTCTGTTCGGTTTCTAGATGCATTTAATAAACTGATATTTTTGTGCTCTTTGTTCTGTTTGTATATTCTCCATAGTGAATTTCTCCACATACTGAAAAGAGAAAAATGGAAAGCCTGCGCAGAATGTAGGAGAGCATCATCAAGCAGTGGAATGCTCAATAATTAATTTCCTGCCAGGAGATGGGTTTTTTTTTTTCCTCTTTCTTTCTTTCATTACAACACCAGAGGGAACATTTTGTTACAACATGAGAATATTTTAAAATCTTCCCTACTGGAAGCTCGATTTAGGATCATCAAAAATACACTCCCGTATGTGGTGAATTGCACTCACTCAGTAGAAGGAGGCAACATCCTCAGCAGGAATTACTCTCTTTTAAATGATATTTTGGTCCTGAATTTCGTGCTTTGCAATAGCCTGAATATATATTTAGCAGTACGTATCTTTCCTTACGTTCCTTGGAATGAAATACATGGAGACAAATCCTTGTGCAGTCAGATGTTTTCTATATGGCAAACAAGTACTATTACCACAATTTAAAAATAATTATGGTTTGAGTGTTCATTTCATATATTTATAATAGGGCACATGGTCCGGGATGATAGAACTCTACCATTCTTCTATCAGAGGACTAGACAAGGAGCCCAAAGTCCTGCTGCTTCCCATTTTGCTGCTCACTCTGGGTTTGATCCAGAACCCAAAGAAATCCACAGATGTATATTCCTTGATTTCAGTAGATTTAAATACTTTCCTGAGTCTCAGGCTGCTTTGCTGAGGGTTGCAAGGCCTTCCAACATGTTTGGAAGGCTACAAAGGACTATACTGCAGTGCAAAAAATGCAAAACAAAAGAAAAAAGTGATGACAGGTTGAAAGAAATAAAATGAGTGATACCAGCCCCATGGGCTCCCCATCCTTGCCCTAGTTGGTACCTTTGGGTGAATCACTTAGTCATAAACTCCCAGCGCTCTCTGATTTTGTGTGTCTTCCTGTTTGGATCCTTAAGATCTAGACTTTTATAAGCTTTGAACAGTGTTACTATAGTTGTTACTGATATGAACCTCAGCTTTCTTTGAGATAACAGGGCCCAAAGCCTGTATCGTAAGAGGTAATACGGGGGCTTAATTCATAATAGTTAACTCTTTCAGTAAGAGTATCTACATATCTTTATTTTGGGGGGCTTAAGCATCTTTCATGGACAACCGAAGGCAGATGCTCACAGTCAGTCAGGAACTCTTGAAAATGTTTCTCTATTTTTGTTTATTGTCTTCCATTTATATGTGAAGCATAAGTCTTATGACTGTTGCACTTAACTACCAAGAGTAATCTTTCCTTTTTTAGTTACAAGATACAGCAGCATTCAACCTGTTTGCTATAGCCTGACAGGCCTTTCAAACACATGGAAATTTTATAAATGGAAGGGAACTTTTTTTTAATGTATCCCTTCATTCTGACAAAAGTAAGGTGCTGTAATTGTTCCATTACTTTAATTCTTCCATAACTTGTTGCCATATTCAGCAGGATTTCATTCTGCATGTAGATATGTTCATTTCAGTGGAGTTCTTTATAGATTAAGGTGACATTTGGAAAGACTAAATTGCCTGAAGAACCTTAGACAAAGCCCTGTAGAACCACAAAGTGATCCTATTCTATATAAAAGTGAAGATAAATAGGCCTGAGAGTTATCAATGCGAAGCCCCAAAATAAAGATTCAGATCCAGGTATAAGAAACCAAAGATAATGCTGGAAACATGAGTCTTGTGGTGGAGGTGTTCTCTGTAAGGGCACCCTTATACCTGACAGTTTGTCAGCAATGGAAGGCAGACTTACCTGCTCCAGATGTAGGAAACCCTGGCAGTGAAATAAAGGAGCAGTGAGAGGTAAGACAAAGCACAGATTGCATGTTTCAGCATGCAGTTTTAACAAGGTCAATGCCTAATTTCTCTAACAAATTAGAAGTCTGGGCTCTCTGTCCCATTGCACGGATGAAATTACACCGAATTCAAATCATGCCCAGTAGCTCCACAGTCAAATGAACTCTTACACCCGTGCATTAACGCTTCATCGTAAGAGAGACTGTTTGTCTTCGGCATCGAAGCATGGACCTGACTCAAGGTATGGGGTTGGTGCACTGTCACTTGCCAGCGTCACCTTCTCTGTCTTCCTTTGGCGAGCTGTTATTCGAGCAGTGGCCAGCCTCAGCATTAGCAGAGCTGGTGACATCTCAGACCATATCCCTTGCCTGAAGTTGAACGGCGTTAGTTTAAAAATGACAGCCTTCAAAACACTGTGTTAAAACTAGTGCCAATTTGAAAATATAATGTACTCCTCATAGTTTCTCCTGCTGTTTTTTTGTTTTGTCCACTCAGCTTGGACAGAAAGTCAAACAATTTTCTTTCCCCTAAAGACAGTTTCAAGGTTATGTCACTTGCATCCTGAAGCATTTGTAGCCTTTACTTTGAAAATATTACAAAGAGATGACTTTGCTTCCTTTTTCCGTTTTAAAGACGGCTTTCTATTGGACTAGAAGAAGCAACCTTGGGCATTTTGGGTTGTCAATGTCCATTTAAACATTGTTTGTTTGTGTCCTATGCTGTTTAAACTTCATGTTATTGCAGAGTGATTGTTAAGGGGATATGTCTAAAGGGGAAGAACAAAATGTTATCTGTCTCTTCATGTAGAAGTCAAAAAGATTCTTAAGATTTTGTGTTCAGGAGAAGAGATTACCAGATGAGCAGTCACGTCTGTGTCAATGCTGGGGTGGTGAAGGGCATCACAGCACCTTTTAAGAAATAAGTGTCTTTTTCTACTTGTCTCTTTACCTGCTCTTCTATTTTTATCTCTCCCCCACCAGTTAAATAGAGGGACTGTAGGTGGAGGATTGCAGGATGGATTTTACTTCATTATAATTGCAGCATATTTCTGTGCAAACAGCTGAGCTGTGTGTTAGCTGGAGTTTGAGGCTTTATAGTCACAAACACAGGTTTAAATCGGCATCTTCTAAGGAGGCTCATAATAGCAACAGCCTGGATGTCTATAGTGTGAGTGCCTGTGGACATGTAACCTGCAAGCAGAGAGGATTTGTTTCTAAAACCAGAAATCCCACCAAATCTGAAAAGATGATATAAAAACCACTTAAGCAATAACTCTAATCTCTATGCCCATTACTTAATTTGATGGTGTGATTCAAGACATATTTGTTAAAATAGTGTAATACTTTCAGGGATTCTGTTAATTACTCAGACATATATAAAGCCATATTTTATGCTGTGGTATCTTGAAAGTTATTCCTCATATATATCAATGTAATTAAAACCCAGTGAATCTATGAACAAGTTACCCTGGTTTTTATACTTTTTACATTAGCATTTTTTACTGTTTGTAGTCAGAAATGAGATCTTTCTAGACCAGTGTTGCTGATTCATTATGATTGTTGTTTTATTATGGATATTTTTATGTTTTTCTCTTTTGCTAGTATAATTCTAGTTGTTTACAGAATAAATGCTCACTAAATATGTGCCACAGGATTAATTTCAAATAGAAATGTTTATATTCCAGTCTTGGTTCTCTTTAATGCATGTATCCCTTTGGATCTTCATCCTATCCTAATTAAGATGGGATGAGTGCACTTTATAGTGTCCCAAGCTGGGCATAGAAGTGTCTGCTCTTGCACAGTGTCCACTACTAGCCGTTTAGTGGCATCCCAAGTAACAAGCGATAGGACAAGAGGAAATGGCCTCAGCTTCTCAAGTTGTGCCAGGGGGGTTGTAGGATGGATATTAGGAAAAATTTCTTCACAGAAATGGTTATCAAGTATTGGAACAGGCTGCCCAGTGGCAGTGGTTGAGTCACCATCTCTGGAGGTATTTATAATACAGGTAGACATGGTGCTCACAGACATGATTTAGTGGTGGTTTTGTCAGTGTTAGGTTAATGGTGGGACTCAATGATCTTAAAGGTCCCTTCCAACCTAGACCATACAATGATTCTATGTCAGGGATGCTCTAGCCATACCCACCAAATGGCCCAGGTAGATCAGATTGCAACACCAGTGCCTTCATGTGCACAGGGATTTTAAGTAGAAGACCAAATCTTGTCTGTACTGGTGGGTTTGTGGCTTTTTGGGCAACTGGACTTCTCAGTTTTCTGTTTCATGTTTGGGTTGGGTTGGAGACTCTTGTAGTTTCCTGGTTGTGAAAAAAGTCTCAAGTGTCTAATTAACCTCTGTCACTGTGGATGCCATGGTGCTCCTATTCTTATACTGAGACCCCCAGGGCAGGTTCTCCACTTTTTAGCCAGACTGACATGGAAGCTCAGATTTAGGTCTTGTACTTGGGATTGTCCCTCTGAGGGACTGAAACTCTCTCAAGTAGTGGTTGTCCACAGTGGCACAGCAGTTGCAGTCTCTAGGTTAACAAAGAGCCCTTAAAAGAAAGCGTTTTGTATGTTGCACCAGGAAGAAGGTGCACCAGGGGAGAAAATGAACTTCAAATAAACTGCCTTCATGCATTTTTTCCCTCCCCACCCACCTTACCATCACTGTCAATGGTAACATGACAGCTCTTACTGTTTTGGACCTGTCCCTCAGGATAATTCATTTGTTAGTACTTCTGAAACCTGTGGAAGGTCTCTGATGTGCACTAATCTCACTAATGTCTCATAACTCTCAAGTGCTTATGGTAAGCCACATTTTTATTCTTCCAGCCTCTTTTTCCTATGTTTTCTTAAAGAAATCTAAATAACAGTACAATAAACCCTTCAACGATCAGGCGACCATGCGTTATTCCTATGTTGTGAGGGCTGTATCACAGCCTGAACCGTCCATTTCAAGAGACTCCAGCTGAACCTCTGAATTTCTGCCAAAGCACAAAGACTGGTAGCGTGCACAGGCTGTCCTGGGCTATGGTCAGAAGTAATTTGCCATTTTGCTTTAGTCTTTGCAAAGACCCCGCCTCATAGGTATCAATAGGTGTTTTGCTTATGCAGTCTGAGTAGTTCACAACTAAGGGCTGATTATGCTTCTCGTGGCTCAGTGAAAAATGGGAAGGGCAAGAGAGTCCTGGCACCACGACAAACGAGAGCAATGCCAATGAAGATAACTTTGTTAAAAACTGATCCTTCATATGACTGCGTCTGGACACGTGATTAAAGCTTTCTGGCTCTTACTGATGTCTATGATAAACATGAACTGCAGTTATAGCTTAATAAAGATACAGTATTTATAAATAACACAGTATGAAATGTCAGACATATTCATACTTATTGTCTGGAATATACATAAGGAAAGAAACACAAACCTGTCTGGGCTGTTTGCCCAGGGAGAGTAACCAGGCAAACAGAAGCGGGCAAATGGGGAAGAGCCATGGAAAAGCGGAGTGTCCGATCCCAGCTGCGTCGTCCTCAGAAACCTCACGATAGTCAGGAGGGACTGCGTCCAGCACCATCATGTGATACTTAAAATCAGTGAATCATGAAAATCCTGCCCAAATGAGAAGAAGAGCTTTTGGAGACAAAATTCCCATTGATTCTCCCTTTTTGACAAGGCACTTGGTAGGCCTATTCCTACAACAAATCCTGACTGATTACTGTTACTGTTCAGAGTAGCTGGGAAGAGTTTGGTCCCTGTCCTTGTTCTTAGGTTCCACACCACATAGGGAACTTCCCAGCCCTGGTTAATGCCAATGAACAGCATTTAGTTCCTGTTACTCTTAGTTGGGTTTTTTGTCTCTTCTTTTTTTTTTCTTTTTTTTTTTTTTTTTAAAGATCTCCCTGGATACAGAGCAAGGAGAGATCTGAAGTTACAGGGACTCTTGTGCGAGTTTTTCCATTTCTGCCCATTACCAAAAAAAAAGTTTTTAAGGGACCTAATGTTAGTTAAAAAGAACTTGTGCTTAGTCTTCTTCCAGGAGTTAATACGATTATTGACCTTGGCTGAAAGAAAACAGAGTATAAAATTTTGCTGGCTAAGCTGCATTTCTTCTTTTGAAGGTAGATGGTCTTTTTGATGTATTCAATGTTGGCCTTTCAAAACTTTAAAGGATTATTGTTTATCATCAGAAGGATCAAAGAAAGTAGGAGATTTAATTGTCTTCAAAAACTGTGTATCAAGAGGAAACACTATGTTTTGGTTGCCAGTAGAGCTAAGGGACGCTATAAAATTCTTCATCTGTGATGCTGCAGTTGACAGTATCACTCGTCATGAGTTTATTTTAATTTAAGAACTTGGAGGTTGCACCAGTGTGACTACTCTGAAGTCAGGAAGCATTTTTTACCCTGGTGATGGTAGCCCTTGTCTGCAGGAGAAGGACAGCACATGCTTCCCGTCCCAGCATCACTGAGAGGGGCCATACTCAGGTGCTGAGAGATCCAGGTGTAGCTGCAGAGGTCTGAAAAGCTGATACCCATCTGTCTCTCAAGACTGGTTTGCAACTAATTAACACAGCCAGTTACAATTAATAACTAATTAACACAGCCAGGGTCTGCACCTGGGTCAGGGCAACTCTCAGTATCAATCCAGGCTTGGGGATAAATGGACTGAGAGCAGCCTTGCTGAGAAGGACTAGGGGGTACTGGTGGATGAAAAGCTGGTTGTGAACCAGCAATGTGTGCTCAGAGCCCAGAAAGCCAACTGTATCCTGGGCTGCATCAGAAGCAGCATGGCCAGCAGGTTGAGGAAGGTGACTCTGGCCCTCAACTCATTTCTTGTGAGACTCCACCCGCAGTACTGCATCCAGCTCTGGAGTCCTCAACACAGGAAAGACATGGACTTGTTGCAGCAGATCCTGAGGGGGCAATGAAGATGATCAGAGGGCTGGAGCACCTCTCCCATGAGGACAGGGTGAGAGAGTTGGGGTTGTTCAGCCTGGAGAAGAGAAGGCTTCATTTGAGACCTTATTGCAGCCTTTCAGAATTTAAAGGGGGCCTACAGGAAAAATGGGAACAAACTTTTTATCAGGGCCTGTTGCAACAGGACAAGGGGTAATGGCTTTAAACTAAAAGAGGGAAGATTTAGACTAGACATAAGGAAGAACTTTTTTACACTGAGGGTGGTGAAACACCGGCCCAGGTTGCCCAGAGAGGTGGTAGATGCCCCATCCTTGGAAATATTCAAGGTCAGGTTGGATGGGGCTCTGAGCAGCCTAATCCAACTGAAGATGTCCCTGCTCATTGCAGGGGGTTGGACTAGATGGCCTTTAAAGGTCCCTTCCAACCCAAACTATTCTATGATTCTATATTCAATTTTTGTTTCAGCTGGTCAGATCTTGGGTACTTTTAAAATCCTTGACTTCCTTTAATGTGGAGGGTGGGTGTCTAAGCATTTTGTCATTATCTGTCCCACAGCTGGCTCTAGAGCAAATTTTTTTCATGCGTATTGAGTCCTTTGCTTTTATACTGAGCCTGATGACAGAAGCCAGTTGCAGAGGTGGTCTGGATGCCTACAGCAAGTTCAGATGAGACCCCCATGTTGCGTCACTCTGGCCAGTAGACAGCTTTGTCATTCAGGCACTTAATTATGAACCAAATGTTCACTTGACCTCTTATATTCTCATTTCACTAATGAACCAAAACTTACAAAGAGTGACTGACTGCAGAGCTGCTGTGGTTCAGGCTCTATGAGCCAAACTTTCCGTTCATTTCATTTATCACACTAATGATCAGTTTTGGAGCCTAAACACAGGCTGCTTCTCAGGAGCTGTGTGGAAAATACAGCTTAATGTGCTAACCTGATGTCCACGTGACAAAAAGATTGGCATGGGCTGCCCGCTGCTTTTTGGCTTGCTGGTCCTGCTACATGTGTATGTTCTTGCACACTGCATGCTTACAGAAGGATGGGACTGATCTGGGTGTAGAAGTGTTATTTAATAACTGTGGCTCTACAGAGGGAGTCCAAGCTTGAGATCTGGTACTCAGATAATATTGATGTGTGTTGGCTTTGTGTATGTCTTGACTAAAATTGAAATGTGTTCTTAATACATTCTAGCAGAGATTTATTTCTATTTCTTTAGTATTTGAACGTCTCATGGTTTTGATGTATTTCTCTAGATGACACCCTTATGTTAGAGTTGGGGATCAAAGCCACATGAAAGCCAGAGGATTTATTTCAAAGTTATCCAGACAGCCTAATGATATATTTTTCTGTACAAGAACATGGAAAGTTTTGGTGGAGCAGGCCTTGAACCTTGGTATTCTCTTTTGAAGGTGACCATCATAACTACCTGACCAAAATCCTCTCTTCTCACTTTCTTTTTCTCTCATTCACCATCTGACAGCAAAAGC
Source organism: Numenius arquata (assembly GCF_964106895.1). Classification (NCBI taxonomy): domain Eukaryota; kingdom Metazoa; phylum Chordata; class Aves; order Charadriiformes; family Scolopacidae; genus Numenius; species Numenius arquata. Next base: position 11,049,816 of record NC_133581.1, read on the forward strand.
TAACAACGTCATCTTAACAATTCACATGAACTGTAATACATATATGCTGCCTTGTCTATTGTAAATTTTTACAACTTGCTAACTCACGTGAAGCTACCAACCCATGTTTCATCCCAGCACGTGGTGTTCCCATGTTTAGTGGCAGGTGGTTTCCTTCTGGGTTAGCTGATGCTTGTTGGTGTTCTCTCCAGCGCACACCAGTTGATGTGAAGGCTAACCGAGTGCAATCGGGTTTCATTTTGGCTTGGCTTAGGGTTTTTTTAATGCAAGAAGAACAAAATGTTTGTGGAATGGAGTCAGCCAGCTCTCTTCTACTTCTGCCTATTTGTGAAGATGTATTTTTTGAAGCCTTATGTTGATCATCATTATAAGTTACTATTTTATCATCTTCAGGTAAAACCTTTTTTTCTCCAAGTGCTTTGGAATTATCTCAATCAAGATCCAAATCAGCTGTGCTCCGTCTGCCTCTTCTTACTACACTTTCAGTTCACCGAGTTTATTCCAGGAGTTTTGTCTGCTTTGGTTTGAGTATGTGTTGCTAGAAAGGAGATAAAGCGGAACTGGGGAAGGCAGAAAACTTGCTACTAGAAGCTGGAAGACGGTAATTCATGGTGAACATCTCCAGGAACTATGATTTGGTTTCTTTGATGAATGTATGCTAATAAAAGCTTTCGGTTTGCATGCATAAATGCATCAGATTAAATTTTATCCCAGGCTGAACTTGCTGTCAAATCATACTCTTCACTGCAGTTCTCAGAATTATCCAAATGTTATTTTAACAGAGAGCAGTGCTACATCTGCTGTCCTGAAACCCTGTCTCCCTTGTGCATGGGTCTGAAAGAACTCAGCGGGGTAGAGGAAGACCAAGGGAGAGCTTGCTTAGGGCATGGATGAGTCATAATAATCCTGCATGAATGTAGAGAGATACCTACCTAAAGATGTCTGTCTGCCCTGGGTGATTATAGAGATATGTTTTGCAAGAGAACGAAGTCAGAGAGTTAACAGAAACAAAGTTAGAAATAGGAGAGCAACCAGATTCTGTTTTTCCTTCCTGCAAAGGTCATAGAGGAATGAAGCAATTAATTGCCTCACCTTGAAATGCGGTATATAGTGGAAGCTCTGCGATACCTGAGAGTGTAAGCTGCCTTGACTCGAAGCCAGTCGCAGCCGGTGTCTTGTGGAGTTACAGCTTGATAAATAAGCCATTCTGACCTGCTCCTGGAACACTCCTTCTCTTCTTTGTTTTCTTCTCCCAGTTTCTTGAGCTCTTTGGTATTTATGTGGTGATCTCCACTTAGGCTTGGCCTCACAGTAGGAGCAGAGGAAAGCATTGCTATTTAGTCTCACGATTCATAGAGATGAGTTATTAATACGTAAAGGAATGAAGAGATGATAGGTGCTCTGCAGAGCCCTTTCCCCCCACTTTCTCAATCTTTCCTCCCACTGGCGCATGAGAAGTGCTGAGACCTGGTAACTCCTGAAATAGCCTGGAGTCCTCCCTGGGCAGGGCCTCCCCACCGCACATGGGCGCTGACTTGTGATCAGCATGTGCGTAGGAGCTGATCCATTGCTTAAGGCTTCTTTGGGAACCCCAAAGAACAATAATATCCTGTTGACTAGGATTTTACTATTTATATCCATCAGCTGAGCAGCCGCCTCCTCTCCCTGCTCCGTAGTTACCAGTCTGTAAATCTCTCTTTGGACCATGATGTCTGTTGCATGGTTGACAATATGATTTTTAATTTCAAGATGAATTTGTTTGAGGCGCACAGAAAGGCAGATGCACTGATGAAGAAAAGTGTCATCTTTTCCTGTTCTTGCTTTGTTAACTTGTTAGCTTTTTGGACATCGGGGAAAGGGACTATCAGGAAGCTAACCTAAAAATATGGGGTATCATTAGAAAACAGTGCAAACCTATAGCAATGCAAAGAAGAAAACAATTAGATCCCTTACAGATATGTTTATGGAGAAGTGCTGACACATACCTGTCAGATTAAAGACTGAATCCTGCCACCCACATACTCTCCCAGCAGTTTATTCTTTCCTTCCTCTCTTTCTTTCTTTTTTTCCCCCCATCTGCTTGTGTAGAAAAGGTGTCATCTTCCAGAAAAACTCTTCCCTGGCTTTGAAACATAGGGAAAAGCATGTCAAATTTCGCCTGGTATTTTCTAGGCTCCTTTTTAAAGGTGAGCCTGTACAATTTGCTTTGAAGAGAAAAAATACAGTCAAACGTGGGAGTTTGCTAGAGTGAAGTGAAAAGAAAGCAATTATTTCACTGTGAGCTTTTTATGAAGATTTCTGAGGCTCCTACCAGAAATGAAATTGTGTTAATGATGCGACTTTATAACTAAGTCCAATTTTAACTCTGCTATGGATAAGCTCTGTCACGGAGGGAGGGGGTTAAACCTGATCTGAATCAGAAGCAGCCACTGCTCCTAGTTCGAGATATCTTTGATGCTATGAACGTGGCTCACATAGTTCCCTAGTTTTGCTTCGGTGCCATCCTGCGTGGAGGTCTGTGGACATGCCTTCCACAGACCAAGTCTTTTCTGAAGACCTTGCTGGTGTACCCACCAGGGAAGCACCATACAGCTCTTGGCTTCCCAGTTCCTTCTTCTCCCCACTTTGGGAATGTGATGGTCCTGTAGAGCTCCCCTCACCCGTGCTGTCGCTCCCCAGCTTTGCCTTTTGAGGCTTTTCTAGTGCATGTACATCCTCCTTGTTAAAATACTGCCAGCAAAATACAGGGCATGTTCAGCAGTTAAAAGTGAACTGGGAATACTTGGGGAAACCAGTATATTTTCTAAACCCATTTTTTAATTATGGTGAAAGCTTTGTGCTTATAGAAAGTTTAGAGTATTTTTGGTACCATCTGGATACCTACGCTTGGACAACAAATCACTTCTGACATAATGACGACAGTATATAATACTGTGTTCTTCTAACCCATGTCTCATTAATGTGGAAGCACATGGATTTTCCTGCAAAATGTCGATTCGCCATCTGTGCTAGTATTCTTTGTATGAAGTGAAAGACTGCCCTTTGTGTTGCGATTGCAATGGATCCGTTCTGCTTTTAATGACTTCTCTCTCTTGGACCAAATAGGCAGGTCACAGAACAAAATAAAACTACACCAAATAGTACTTACTGCTAATGGTTATTTACCTTACTTTCAATATGGGAGCTATCAAAATTTATTAAAGGTGGAACTCACAAGATTAAGTAACATTTTTCTGTTGTTCTTACTTTCCCTTTCCCATGCTTTGGCTTTAATTTGCTTTTTTGGGCTGTAAGCCCCTGATCTTGGGGAAACTGTGAATTCCTTGTATGCCCCTTGTAGATGTTGAAATCTGAATTGGAGAGTGTATAAAGAGCAGTAACATTGCTAAAGTGGTATACATAGATTTAAAGTGCCATAGGTGAGAGTTGCCCATTGAATGGGTTGCAGCTTGATCTGAGTCGTGTTGCTCCTCAATTGTAGTTGCTTGGAGGTTATTTACTTTCAGAGCTAGGAATTGGCATTTTGAGTCTGGTCTAAGTCTGGAGATCCTCTGCTTCATTGCACTTCTCCTCCATTGAGTTTTGAACTGCTCTTTAAATTCTTCTGCCTTCATTGTGAGGCCTGTTATATTTATGGACTAATAGTAAAGAGTCTTATATAGAAGATGTTGCAAAGCAGTCTGTCTCTTCACTGTCATGTGAGTTGAAGTATCACAAAAAAGATATTTTTTTTTTTTTTATTTGCTCTGAAACTTTGTTCCACTATCATATAATAGGTGGCTTCACTCATACCACTGAATTTCACAAGCCAGTACTGATGGTTTCCAGATGAAACCCATCAAACCCAGGGATCTTTAACCATTTTATTTTTTCTTCATCCCTCTCGAGTGCTTCTTCTTTTTCATATTCTTGACCCTGAGAAATAGACCGAACATCTTTAAGTAAGTAAATGAGTAAATTAGCAGTAAAAATTCAATCTGCTTCAGTAAATTAATCAATGTAGTATGACTTAACACAGTACAATTAAGGAACAGATTCTGTTTTCTTGTACTTTCGGTAGCTTTACCTCTGCAACCTCCTGGAGATAAGCTGCTTTATGAAAGATATTGATCTGCATTTTATTAATGAGTTTTTAAGGTAATTTTGATACATCAGTAAATAATACCAAAGGGGAAGGAAAGGGCTTAAGAACAGATTCTTTCTCATGTGCTATGACAAGAGACGTGGAGTATCAGTTGTGGGGTTGGACTTCTCTAAGGACACTGCAGGGGAAAATGGTTACAACAGGGCGGTGAGAGAAGACTGTTCTGGAGAGGCTGGAGCTGGAGGAGAAGCAGCTGGTGGGGCAGGAAGGCAATGGATTGCTGTCAGTCTCTCTTCAGACACACTGACTCTAACTGGATTCTCTAACAAATTGGAAACAGCAATAGCAAAGCCTTTCTTGGCTCTTCGAGGCTAACTTCTGGTGGGGTCTAACAAAGTAGAAGCAGCAGTGGCTGACAGCGATCGGCAGGATATTATCAGAGAATTGGCTGCAATAGCGTTTTCTGAAATGAGAGGATGTGAATAGGAGCGACTTTAACATGTAGGTAGATAAAAGCCTATGATTTTGCCTGCTGCGATGAGAAAATCCAAGTGTGCTCACTGGGGAGATGGAGGAGGTGATTATGGCATAGGAAGCTAAAAGATATTTTGGTGCTTTGTTCATGACTTAGATCCACTGAATTATGCACATGTGCAAACCTCTGTAACTGTAAGCTGCTACGCTTGCCCTCATCCTCCCTACTTGTCATATTAATATCTTTGCCCGCAACTGTGATCTGATCTTGCACCCACTGAATTTTTTGCTGTTGATCTCAGAGGGGCTAAATCTGGCTGCTGCAGTGGAGGAGCTGCTCGTCTCTGCTGATCTCACGTGCACAGAGTTGCATGCTGCGGCTCCAAGCGCGCAGGGAAGGCCCTCCAAGGGCTACAGTATGGCTGCAGGCGGTTTGTATGAATATATCTGCCTGCAGTCCAAAAAACTGAATATACATCCCAGAATTAGATCCAGATCTAATGGATGCGGGGATCTGCATCAGCCTGATATCCCAGGTACTTGTCCTTGGTTGGCATGTTGTCAGGTGGGCCAGCAGCACATCTGTGCAACAGGAGTGATGTGGAAGCCCCCGGGTGGATGTTACAACAGCTTTATGCGTGTATTTGCCTAGGTGTAGGAGGCATTATTACAGCTTCTGGCCTACTTCTCAGCAAAGCAATTAGCAAGTCCAAAAGGTCTTGCCTCAAGGCTCTCACAAACCATGAATTATGCATTTAATTCTGGATCCTGCCTTCCATTTCTCTAACATGCTCTTTCAGAAGATTGTGTAATGTCTTATTTTCCCCTCACATAAAAATTTGACAGCCTGGTGCCCAGAGCAGGGGAATCCGAAAGCCTTTTCATCATCTCTTTGCAACATACAACTTTTTTTTCTTTTTTTTTTTTTTTGTTTTTTTTTTTTCAGGTGGTGTTTATGAAAGAAAATGCTTGTTGCCATACAATAATATCTTTAGGCTATTCAGTACCTCAGTACCTTACCTGATGGGAGTCCTGAGAGCAATAGCAATCTGCAGGGCATTCAGCAGCAACAGCTGCTGCCTGCCTGATACCATTAAAACACAGATTTAGCATTTATTTACAGTGCATGGAGCAATGAACCTGCCCGCTGCCACTCTGATAAGGTGCAGCTAAGGAATAACGTAGAGTGTGTCTACATGAGTACACTCAAAAGTTAATCCCAATTAACTTACCGGAAAGTTGATTAACAAAACCACTCTGGATGCTGGCATGACGGTTCCTCTGCAGAACAAAGGTAGCTTTACCTCAGCTGTTTATAGTTAGATGTAAACTGAATTAAGGACACTATTTTTCCCTCTGCTAGTGTTGTACTTGAGATGAGCTGTTAGCGGCATGGGTCTATTGCTGCCTGTTTGAGGTCGACCACAGCCCCGGCAGCGGAGGCAGATGCAGAGCAAGCGGTGAGGGTGGCAGAGGAGAGGACCCTGACCTCTGAGTTTGGACCGTCAGGGCCCAGCGTGTGCTTTTTACCAGGATCAATAGATGTGGAGCTGGGCTCAGTCACAGCCGCCGGAGGCTGTGCCAGGAGAGGCGGGCACAGGAGTGGTTGAGCTGGAATGGCTGAACGCAGAGCCCTGTCCTGCCAGAGCGGTGGGGCTGAGGCTAATTTGTGTGTAATTCTGGCTCTTGCTTTTGTCATTTCCTTGAGGCACTGGGGAGGAGTTGTGCGGCTACTCTAAGCAAAAATAGGCTAGGAACGAAATCCATGAGTATTTCCCTGTGTTTCTGTCCCAAGAAGCTCACTGGGGATGCCTGAGCTCTTTTCAGTAACAAGGATGCTGAAAAGGGGCCATATGCCTGTGTAGGGGGGTATGTTTACTGTGCAGCTGACAAGGCAGGGTTATATGCCTTAATGCACTTTGTTCCTGGAAGCAGTTTATTAGTCATCACCAGACTTTGAGATGTCCAGGGAAAATTCTGCTTCCCTAAACTCTCCTGGGTATCCCTATGCTGCCCCATGGCTATACATTACCTGTTCATCTGCTGATCCATGGGATACAATTATTCCTCCAGCCTTGCAGAAAATGCTCTCCTAATTCAGTGCCGTGGCAGTGAATGTGGAAGGAAAAATGGCTTTCAGCCACTTCAGGAGCTCACTGCTGCTGCCTCTCAGGAGTCCCCGAGGAATCCCACACGCCTGCAAGGGAGCCAGCTCGTCTCTCAGATCTTTTTTTTTTTTTAGGATACAGACCCACCCACACTAGGGATGGTAATTCCAGGCAATGTCAGCTGGAAGGTAATTTGGTCCCGAGGCCCATCATTTTGCTGCTGGGGATTCTCCCTGGATGCTGGGATTGCAGCATGTGGGGGTGAAGGAACTTGTGGATCCGGTGCCCACACTGGCAAAATTATACAAGCTTTGTTTCCAGTACTGGTGTTCCCGTGCTTTCTTTGCCCTTCTGCACTGAAAATCTTGTTTACTTACAAAAGTCAATTATAAACTGAGGCTGGAAGTCTCTGACTTCCAGCAAATGGAAAATTCAATTGTTAGGATGAGAAATATTTGAGTAGTGAAGCTGCTGCCATAATATAAGCAAGGCAAGGTTTGTAGGGAGAGGTAATGTCTTTTATTAGGTTGGCTGATAAGTTGCTTTGTTGTTTTTCCGTCTCCTGTTTGTTGGCCTAATAAAAGCTACTACCTCACCTCAGACGTTGTTGTTTTTTGTTGCGTGCTTATCTGAGTAATAGAAATCAATGAAGTTAGCCTACTGCAAGTGGTCATGTTTCCAGACTGGAAACTATGAAACAAACAAATTCAAGGTTAATTTGTATAAATACAGATAATTTTTTGCCTTGCAAGTTGCTTTTGTTGTCTAATTTGTGACCATTGAGAGAAAAAAATACATTCTTTCATTTATACAAAGTAATCTCTAGAAAATACATCATTGCTTCAAGAGCATGACTACACATAAACAAGATTACAGCAGTGACTGACTGAGAATTGATTAGTAAGCAAAAGTACAGCCAGCCTGACTGCAGTTGCAAAATGTGAAATTTTGGCCCTGGTAGGTAGCAAGTGGATGGATTAAACTAAAATTGTAGGCAGGAGAACATTGTGTAGCTATGCTGCCATAATCTGGGTTTTCTGGGGTCTGCCTGGTCCCTGAGGAAACTCACACAAGCAGTGTTTCATGATAAAATGCCATGCATAAAATACACCTATCCAGTTTACAGGCGTGTTAGGAATCCCAGCATGTATAATGTATCAAAACAAGAAGTTTCATTGCTTGAAATGTAAAGATTACAAATCATACATACATTTTCCCTAGCTTATTTGACTGTGCAGGGCGAGGTCTATTTGAAGTTCATCCTGCCTTAGTTTGTTTATGCATGGGAAGCACTTGAGGACTACTCCAGGGATGGGGCATGGGCGAAGGCTGGGAGATGCCGGAGTGTTTCCCAAGCCCTTGCCAGGCTGTCAACATTGTTCCAGGGTTGGACATTCCTTGGAGCAGCCACAGCGTTGAATTTACTGTTTCTGTCCTTGCCATGGCTAGCAGAGTGGAAATGTGCTTCAATTTACTAAAGCAAGAGTCAATTTGGGAGAGCATCGGTGTAAACAGGAGGGAGGTTGCTTGGACTGCTCACTTTGAAACTCTTTTGCCAAACGGTTCCTTGATGAAAATACAGTCTACTCCAGTCTGCCGTCACCATAACTGCTGGTATTACGCGCCTGGAGGGTCCCTTGTGTTGACTTAGTCCTCATTAAAGCTGTGTGTTTCTCATAGCTGTGGCTCTTAATGACAAACACCTTGAGTTGTGGCTCTTGGTAGTGGGTGGATGCGATTCCTGAAGCTAGCTGTCCTGTCTCATGAGACCCCTGAGACTCCCTTTACAATTTTGGCTTTATGGGTGGCATTTCTCTCTCATAAACCCTAGCTGTCTGGGATTCTCTCAGTTAATCATGCAGACTTCCTCTGGAGCCCTGATTTTTCCCTATTTTTCATGGTTGTTTGCAGTACGTGAGAATGTGAAATGCTGAATACCGGACTGGGAAAGAACTCCTGTTTGTTGTGAGAGAATTAGGCTCAATTTCTGCCTCCCCTGTAACTCTGCCGACACAGAAAAAGATTTGGGGCCAGCAATGTAAACATTGGGAACTACAGCATTATCCCTGCCGCTCCCAGGATGGCAGGAGCGGCGGTGGGGGCAGAGGCCACCCCGACTTCCTTTTGACAGAGTCAGCAAACACTAATCCTTCTTCTGCCAAGGGAAAGTTTCCCCTGCTCACTCGCAGGGAGCCCTCGGTCACCTCAGCCCATGTTTGTGCATGGCACATGGTATAAGAGCAAATAAAAGAGTAGAGTGTTCTCAGCTGAGCCCCCCTGTTCTACATAAACGCCGCCTTGTTTAGGCAGCTTGGATAGTCATTTTTATTTCATTTCGTTGGCAGAAACTCCTTTCCTTTTTTCCTGTGGTGTTTATAGAAGAGTGTGGCCCATCTATTAATCGCATGTGGTTCTTGCTCGCCGTGTCTGCCTTGGAAACCTCCAGGTTTGCACGTCTGCACTGCCCCGGGTGAAGACCACAACATTACTTACCCGCAAGAGCCATTTTCCCCCTGCCAATACGTATTCTGAATTCAGCCATATCTGCTTACCCACATTCCTTCTTTTCTTCCCTAATGCAGATTGAATATCAAGTGCTTATGCACACATAAAACTGTGTGTTTTAGAATTGAGTCAATCGGGTTAATGCTGAATGAACAGGGCAACTAAGTGGGGAAAAAAACCTTGGATATGGTTGGGATGTTCATCTCTAGAGGAAGGCAGGGTGCTCTGACTTACTTGGCAGAGATTCGTTCATGCCCAAAGAGTATTTTGCTGTGGAAAAGAACAAATGACTCTACCAAATCCGAGTTTCTGTTTAATCTAAAAAAAGTTGTCAGGTGATTTCAGTTTTTGGTGTTTTCTCTGTGTTCTTACTTTGTTCCTTTGTCCTCCTGTTCCCCATCCCACCAGCCTGGAATCATCAAATACCATTAAATAGCTTCTAACAAAAATTGGAGCTCTGGTGGTTGCAAACCTGTCCTTGCAGAGCTCTTTGCTTTCCAGAGCAAAGCATGCAAGGTGTGGAGCAGAAGGCAACTCTAGCCCTTCCTCTATGAAAAAAAATATTTTCCCAGGTCAAAGAGAGAATTTTCAAGTGCAGAAGTTAAATAATACTCAAAGTGTAACCTTGTTCTAGTAATGTTAACTGCTTTTAAACAGTTGTTGAAATAGTATTGCAAAAAACCCAGTGGAAAGCCTCCCAACACCCATCATAGGTGCTGATTCTTTTCAAGAGCCACCTGGCTACGGTCTCCCTTGTCACTTCTACCTCAGCATGGTGTGCCACCTTGTACATGTCTAAACTATGTTGAACTTGTCTAGAAAGAGACCGGAAGCGCTTCAGGGTAGTCGCTTTTTGTGTGCGCGTATAGCTATGCAGTCTGGATCAAGCTCTCTTTGATTTTAAGCTCTGTTAATAATTAACCCTCAGCTTGTAATAACTATCCAGCATAATGATAACCACACCGCTGGCTCTTGTCCACAAGCTTATTAGGTACGTACTACACAGCATATCCCTTCCGCTCCATGTCTGAGCACTGACGTCTGTGAATGTGAATGAATGTGAAATCATCTAAATTAGGGACACTTTCCAGTGTCTTTTTCTGAATTCTGTTACTTTATAGGCAGATCTCGGTTCACCCATCCTTCGACCTTTTATGCCAGGCTTGGGGAGCATTCTCCTGGCAGAGACTTCGTTAAGCTCTTGAGCACACATTGTGGGCTATGCTCTCATGTTTGCGTTAGTGATAGTGCTTTTTCGTGTTAAACTGGTTTGACCGTAAACTGTGCGAGATTATGTCCACATCTGTTTTATCTAGATAATTTTTTCCTACTTCCACGTTATGTGAGGGTGGGTAAGCGAAGCAGTAGTTGGGTCCCTGTGTTTCCAATTGCTTTCTCCCCAACTCCTTGAGGTACGGGAGAAGCAGAAAGGCAGCAAACATGTTTATTGCTGCTGATCACCAATGCTTTGGCAGCTCGTATAGAAAACACTAGTAAGAAATTAATTTTTGCTTAAAATTTCATCTGCTTTAAATACCAGCTGCTCTTTCTTGCCGGATCCTCGTTTCCTTTGCCCTAGCTGCATTCCCTCAACTGATTGTCATCAGAGCCGAAATCCTGGCACAGGTCGTTCGGCTGTGGAGCTGCATGATTTAGCCGCCAGATCGAGAGTCAAACTCAGCGAGGAGAAACCAAAGAGAGCTCAGGTCAGCCAGGAAAGAGAGCAGAAAACTCGTCTTCCTCCCCCTGCCTGTGTTCTGCCCCATCACAGTGACCCCGCAGATGGCCCATCCTCAGGCTCCCAAGTAGCCAATTTACGGCCTCTCCTTAAGTGCATGTGTGAAGGAAGGGGAAAACTGAGCCGTAGTTAATCTCGTGTTTCTAAGCAACCAGGTAATTCTCTGCAGCTGATCCCTAAAGGGAAATTCCTGTTCTCCTGCCCCCCTGTTCAGCTGTGGTGGAGTACACCTTCCTCTCTGCCATCTCCAGCTCTGGGGACCTGGGGTGGTGGAGTCCAAGGATGGCTACAGCTTTCCAGCATTTTTCCAAATGTCATGGGGAAGGGTGAGGAAGCACAGGAAGGGAGCTTTGTTAATGGTTTGTAACAGGTAAGGAATGTTCTTTGCAAAATCAGTAGAATAGAGGGCATGTGAAAAGTTTAAATGTTTTACCCAGGGCTAAACTGAAAATTAGTCACGGGGGCTTCCTCTGCCCCAAAATAGTCTATTGCAAATCCTATTTACAGTGAAACCTCTGTTTGCTGTGAAGTTTTGGTGATAAAAGTAACTGAATTCTGTTTTGAGTCTGTTGGAGTCACTATAAGGGTCCAGGCTTTTATTAATAAAAGATTCCTGAACTTGAGACTGTCAACATAAGCATTAGAGGAAATAGAGATCAAATGAAATCTCTGAGCTTTTCCACTGTCTGAAGAATGTGGATGCCTGGTTAGGGCTCCAGAATAGCAATTATTAGACCTTTTTTTTAAGGAAGCCACATGAACAATGCGCAAGCACTTATACTGCAGGGACCTAAATCTGCTCAGCACCATGAGTGAAGGTGACGTGGTGAACCTAGAGGTGTGCTGGAACGGTGCGGGAAACTGGGCAATTAACCCAAGTCCCAGCTCCAGCCCCAGCAGAGAACCTTAGTGCCTGCTCAGTGAAGCAGGGCTGGGGAACTTGAGAAATGCTCATGTGGGTCCAGGGGCACATTTCTCTCTTGCTGAAGGCTACCTGTTTGACCAAACATAAATGCAGGTTAGACTGGGAAAAAAAATCTGAAGGGATACAATGGTGGTCAACAGGAGGAAATACAGTTAAGAGAAGTGGGTATGCCTTGGCCATGTCGGACAGACGCATCACTGACTTGAAGTTTGGGATTTTTGACTTGCTTGGTGTTTGATAATCTGAAGCTCAACTGAGAACCAGTCCCTGTTGTCCTTTGTCCTGTGTATTGAAAAATAGATGCTATCAACAGATGAGATTCTGGGTCAGATGGACATTTAGGTCTGATCCAGCCTTATCACTGTCCACAAAAATGCACACTAAACCATCCTGCATGAGGGCTTTATAGCTTGGTTAACCAGATGCTGAGAGCATGTTTCTTTAGAACGTGTCTGATACTTTTGAGCCTGTAACAGGCACAAGCTTTTATAGGGTGGAGTATTGGAGTAGGTGAACTTTTGACAATATTGCTTCAAAGTGCTTTGTATTTTCAGTTGTAACCTATGGGGAGGGTACTTGTGAGATGGACATGCCTTTGGCTAAAGCGCTGACCAGTCTTCTCATCCTGTGCGCCTCCTCACTGGCCCCAGGAGAGCCACAGAGCCAGGCTTCTGTAATGGCCAAGGACCTGCTTCATCCCCCGCCACCCTGGCCCTTCACTGGTTTGCCTACTTGTAATGCGCCTGGAGGTTCAGCTGGACTTGACCGACTGTCGTGCAGCCGTGCTGGGGCTCACCTTGCATGGGGATACACGGTGGAACGCAACCAGCGCTGCCTGGAGCTGGACGGCTTTTATTTCAAGGCAGGAAATGTTGTCAGGGTAGATTACGTGAAAGGGCCAGGAAATCTTCCAGCAAGCTCATTTTAATCTTGAGTCTGGATATGTTTATCTGTTTTCATGTAGCCGTAGAAGAGTGTGCGTCGCAGGGCAGTGCAGTTCACAGCCTTCCATGCCACATTCAGTTGTGTAGCTACCATCAGCATGGCCATCACGTGTGCCATCACGTGAGGCTATGTGTAGATAGATACCAAGGAGCAGGAGTATCTGGCAGCGTGTGCAGAGTAATAGGAAGCACAATGAGTTTCTTCCTCTCATGTACCTTTGCTGAGGATCTGACCATGGGCAAAAGGAAAGATTAATGGGTAGGAAGTGCCTGAGAAGACATAGAGATTAAAGCTGTTGTAATTTTGGTTTGGGAACACGGCAGAAATATTCTAGCTGACACCACCAGAGCTGCATTTGAGGTAGCTGTTTTCTGTCAGGCGTGTCTCCTCTCAGCACCAACATGGGCTTTCATCTGTCCTTAAATTAGTGTTAATTACAAGTCATTAATTTTTTTAAAAAACAGCAAAATGCAGCTGAAAGCAATTACCCCTAATTGCTAATTTGTGTATGTACACCCAAAATGGTAATCTCTTCATCTGAACACCCAGTTCTCGCTGGAGTCAGTCGATGTGTTTTTGCTGCCATTTTTTACTTCAAGTTTGGATTGTGTGATGGTTATTTTTTTTACTGGCTTCTCTGAAAGCTACAGAATCTCTTCCTACAAGTGCTGTGATCTTCCTGAAAGCATGACCTTGTTAACTGTTAACGAGGCCACAGTAAAGAGATGCTCTTTGGCTTTGCAAGTAAAACTTAAATGGCGGTCACTGACATCGGGAATTACTCAATTCTTGCAAGTTGTGTCTAAAATGCTCCTGAATTTCTGTTGGATTTCTATTTCATCTGTGAACACCACCATCCTTTTTCAGTAAGCTAAAGGCCACACAGACTGCTGCTCTTGTGCTGATAAATTCATGGTACAGTTCAACGCTGACCTCTGCAATCCTAGGTCTTGGATTGCTTTGGACTTGAAAAATTTAATTCGGAAATATCATGGCTTCTCTTTCCATCTGCGTATTTTCATCCTTGCCAGTGGAGGAAAGATTCAAAGCTGCCAAATTCTGCCAGTGGGAAATGGCCTTTCTGATACTGCAGACACAATCTGGTGGAACAGATTGTTAGGTGGGTTGAAAACTGACGGGACCACCTTTGGCTGGACTCCAGGAGATCAAAGGGCTGACATCCAGATGGCACCGAGTAGTGAGTAGAGTACTCGGGGGCTTGGTGCTGGGGTCCACATTGCTCGAAATTTTCATCTGCAGGCTGGTGAAGACACAGGATGTGCCTTCCCCAAATGTGCTGCTGGCCCTAAATTAGGAGGAGCAACTGACATGGCAAATGGGAGAACCTAAATCCAGAGGGATAAAACTGGGGATGAGGCCAACATGAATCTCATGGAGTTCAGTAAGAAAAAGCAAAATGGTCTGCACCTTGGCCAGAACAACCACTTGCACTGGTAGAGGCTGGGAAGTGACTTGTGGGCCAGATGATATGGACACGGATATTACCGTGGATGCCAAAAGATGCCAGCAGATACGAAAGTTGCAAACAGCCCAACAGTGCACCCTGATTGCAAATAAGGTAAACCCTCTACCAGGCTACCCTGGGAAGGTCGTGGCCAGCAGATTTCAGGAAGCTATGATGCCCCTCTAGTTGGTTACTGGGGAGGCCACAGTTGGAGTGCTGTGTCCAGTTTTGGGCCACCCTCAGGTCAAAAGGCATGTGGAGAGGGTCTAGTGCAGGACTGCAAAGATGGTAAAATTACTAAAGCACGTCCTAGGAAAAGATACTGTGGGATATGGGTTTCCAGTGGTCCCTTCCATCCAGCAAGCCTGTGACTGCACAAGGAGTGACTCAATGTGCATTTGCATGGTCTGTGTTTTCACACTGTTCTTCTTGAACTCTGCCTCTTCGCACTTCCAAAGGAGACCTGAAAAAATATTAATATGCTAAGGCAGGAAAAATGGTTATGGGTAATTACAAATCATTGAAGCAATGGCTTTTCTTTGTCTAAAATAGCCCAGCTTTTAAAAAGAACTGAAGGAGGAAATACAAGTGATTTTTATGCCACCTAATCTTAGTGATGTTACAGAACTGCCTACTGCGTTTAGAAGAATTGCCGTGTTGCAAGTGCACAGGAATTTCTTCTCGGAGGCCAAGACCTGCACCTGAGCCCGGTGCTCGCTCTGCGTGCTGCCCTTTGGGCTGCCGTTCCCACAGCCGGCAAATGCCAACTGCGATGTGACCGCTCCTGAGGGAATATTTGTTGTGACTGATGCTGATACGCTTTCATCCTACGGTAGGGAGGATGCATTCGTTAAGTGGAGGCAGACAGAGGACTCTTCCATGATCTGTCTTCAGGTGTGTTAGTTCAGTTTAGTAAGCTGAGTATTCAAAGGGACTTTGTCTTCAAACGCTGTTCTCTGATTTTTCTTGTTTTCATGTCCTTGCCTCAAATGGTAGATCCACCTCTTAGCCTGAGGTATATCTGTAGTACTTTTCCTCCCGCTAATAAGGATAAGAGGACTTCTGACTGTGCCACTGGCATTTCAAAGCTGTCAGGCTGTTGAGGAGGAAGGTTCAGCTGCCAGCTTTACTACAGATTTTGCACGTGTCTGCAGGCAGCAGAGCCAGCCTCCATCGCCAGGCTGTAACACAGGGATTTCTGGAGCGGAGAAGGATTTGTTCTACCCCTCATCCTGCCTGGGTAGATGTGGACTGTGCTGCCCGTGTGCCCAAGGGATCGCAGTGAGCCCCAGCAGAGCTGGCAGCACCCAGCTCTCTGGAGGGGCTGCCAGGGATGGCAGTGAGCAGCAAGCTTTGCAGCCTCAGTGAGAGCAAGGGTTTAAGTGGGCTTCACCTATGGAAAGTGATTTTGCAGGCATGGTCTATATTTAGCCAGCTTCTGTTTGTGCCGCATTAAGTCATTGGAACAAGATAAGTTTATTGTTTCATTTCCACTGATGTGGCATCTTGCAGCTAATGCAAGTCAAATCCCACACTCTTGTTTAACCCTGTGGCACGTTTCATCCTGGAGCAGCTTGTAAAATTAAACTGAAAAAGGAGGAATCTTCATCTGCCTGTAATGTGCCACCAGGATGGGGAAAACAGGACAATTGTGTGAGTCCTGTGGAAGGCAGGGAGATGCCCGAGCGATGAACACGTTACCCAGCTGAGAGCCAGAGTGACTCAGGAGCAGTGGGTGTGCGCTTTGCATGTCAGACCTCCGCTGCCAGCCTGCTCTGCGTACCTCTGAGTGATTGATCTTTGACTCTTCCAAGCTTTTTCTTATATATCAAAGTCTTGATCTGCTAGATGTAGTTCTGCTCCTAACTGAAGATTTAATTCTCATACAGACTACCAAGTACCCTTTTAATTATTCATTTCTTCAGATATGAAATAATCAATATAGAGGATCCTTTTATGGTTAGCTGGATTTAAAAGGTAGCAGTTCCTTGTGATTCTGATATTTAATGCATGAGCAGGGACTGAATCCTGCTATGGGGCCTCCTGAGATGGTGCATCAGCTGCTGCCTTTGGGCAGCGTAATGCAGAGATGCCTGAGGGGAATTTTGTTCATTTCGTCCTGACCTGAAATGTTATAGCTGGAGTGACTAGGTATGTGTAACGCTCCTCTAACCACAGCTATCTCAGAACAGCATCGGTTCTGGTTTTCTAACTTGTTATCTCGTGAGGAAGGGAACTACCTCTGTAGGATCTGTGCCACCTTATCTGCTGTGAGATGGAAAGAGCGAACAGAGAAGGGAAGAGGAACAGATAACCATGTACCAAGATTACAGACAAGATCAAAGACTGAATGGGGAAACCAGCACTAGCAAAACAGGGGGTAGGAATGATAAATGCAAAGAAGGCAAGGAGTTTCTTGATCCTTCTGTCTTCAGCCACTTGTGCAAAACAAGTTCCGCTATTTACATCATTGGGAGTAGGAATGGGATGAGCAGCTAACAAAATGTGTCATTTAACAGTTTTGAATCAACTGTATGCGTACTTTATTCTGTGGCTTATCACAGGGTAGGTAGAGGCAAGGATTAGGGACAAAAGGGAGAGAGAAAATGAATAAACTCTTAAGATAAGGACTTGTCCTGTAGTGCAGGGATGCTGCCTCTGAGCAGCCCTGCAAATACACAGGAGAAGACTGGACAGCCACCCTGTTAACATATATTACACTTACTTGGTTTGTGTCACAGCTCTATGTTACATTTTTAAATGCTTTTAAGAATCTCAAGAATCTTAAGGTTTGGTCAGTTATTTTTTCATAGACATGCAAACAAAAGATTAGCTCTCATCCTGAGATCTTACTAGTGTTTATGAAAGGTGGTGACGTTGGGACATGGAGGTGGATTTGTTTGCCCTTTTCATGTTGGCGGCATCTCTTGGTAATCCTCTGCTCTAACTACCGGGCTACAAATATTTCTGAAAATACAGCCATTATATAAAGCCATTGGATCACTGAATATTTGATTAGACATATCATAATTTTCCACCCTGTGTGAGGACTCAAGCTTTGTTTATGAAGTGTCTCCAGTCTGGACAGCAGCAAAAATCTGTGTGATGTATGTGTGACTCAGGAGACTAAATAAAATGGCTCTAGGGCTATTAAGACATACTTGTACATACAGTTTAAATAGAAATAAGCCAGTGCTGCTGCCAAGACAGGCAGAGCTATAACACACCCTTTTCCCCCTTGGCTCATACAGGCACAGTGTTTGTGTGACTGTGCAGTGAATTGGATCGAGTGACCAAGTTAAAATAAACCCTTTTGTCCACCAGGTTAATTTTAGCTGGCATCAAATCCTGCATTTGGTTTCCCATAGAATCACAGAAGGATTTAGACTGCTCTTCCCTATCTCCCGCTTTGCCCAGGCCATTAGAGTTTGTGAACTGCTGGAGAACATTAAGCAAATCTTTGCGCAAGTCAGGTATGTAAACTGTGAGTCTGTGATAAAGGTAGGGAAAACCAGATGTGACACTATGCGTTGAGTGTAGTCATATAGCACTAAAGTACAAAAAAGAAAGCAAGTTGTCATTCTGTTGGGTCTTTTCTTCCTGATGAGATACCTGATTGATACTGCAGACTTGCAGTTGTGAAGTGAGATGTGTATTATATGGCTGATTAAGCCTGTTGTAGGCAGTTAGTTCTCCCTTTCTGCACTTCTGCTTTTGATTGCTTCCCAGGACGAAGATTTGAATCTATCTACATTAACATTTCTAAGTTAGAGGGATAGTTTAATGTTTTAGTTACAACTGCTGTGTCCAAGACCAGGTAATAATGAATTACATGTGATTGAGTCATAAACCTATTCAAATATGATATTCATATTAGAAGTAGTAGATAGAACTTCTTTGCTTTTGAAGACTGTCTCTCAATACCTTCTGTGAGAGTATCCCGTCCCTTGTGAATAAGCTCTGATCCAGGCTCTCCTCAGCCAGTATATTTACAGGTATAAGGGCTTTAGTTTTCTTCCAGACCTTCCTTGGCAAGGAATTGAGGGTAAGGTGGGAGAAGCAGAAGCTGCTCTTCCTGCTCTACATTCAGATACCCTCAGTGGGTATAAAAAGAAGTTTGAAGCTGTCCTGGGTTGGATAGCAACTAGCTGTGCTAAAATGCAAGATGAACCAAGAGCAAACTTGACATTAAATTTTTCCCTTCTTCTGTTTGATGCCAGGACGTGGTGCACAGGCTAATGGGTGACAGCCCCTGACTCATGGGGGAAGTGTTTCCCAATGCCCCTGCTCATTAAAAACAGGGGTTGTTTTAACGCTGCCTAGCCCATAGCTTTTGATATTGAATATATGTTGTTACTGTACGATAAAGCAACACAGAGGGTGATCCAGATCACACGTGGCCTCACTTACTCTGCTGAAGTCACCGGAATGTGCAATGAAGAGTTTGGCAGCTCTATGCTGGCTGCAGGAGACCAGATAAAAACTAATGTCTTCTAAAACTTGGTGGTACAGAGTTAACTTGCAACTTGTTTTAAATAGTAAAGCTGCTAGGTTAAGTTTGTATTAGTTCAGCATTCTGTATGATGTGGGTTTTTAAAAAAAAAAAACTGATTCTACAAGCTTTAGGATGGATTTGCTGTACTGTTGAACTACAGTGTTCTTCTTTGCTGCTTATGTTATTAAGTTACTATGTTTATCTCTGAAGATAATGAAAATGAACTCAAAACTGACTTTGCTTAGCAAAGCTTTTTGGAGGCAAACTCTTGACTAGGGAAACCATCCTCAACCCGGAGTTAAGAATATCTTTTTGAATGATTTTCTGGAAAAATTATAAAACCTGCATTTGGGATGCAAGTTACTGTGGGAAATAGAGAAATTGAATGCATATGGGGAAAAATCATACTGTCTCTAATTGCTTTTCTTGTCATGTGTCTTGGAACATCAATAAATGTTAAAATAAATTACATTTTTGTAAGGGTAGGGGTGCATTTTTCCAAAAGCATTAAGCAAATACTTCAGCTGTTTTCAGAATGTAGCATAAAAACTAAGCTGGCAAAGGAATAAAAGATGATGGAAATAATCCTTTAAAAAAAACCCAAAACATATGCAGGAAACACTGTCAGCTTACTAAAGAAATATCTAGTGACTCATTTCAACAGTTTGTTAAACAACAGGTGTGTTGCTTGGGCTTCTAACATGTAGGTGACCTGAAATCTCCAAAAAAGGCTTTGTGCTCCAAACGTGCACCAGGATATCTGTCCTTTCCCAGAACACCATCAGTCTTCCTGTGGCACCTTCTTATCTCATTCTTTTCCTGCTTGTGTGCCAGGAGAGGAGTCTAAGGTGTCTGTCTGCAAACGTGGCTGCAGGGTTTATATCCTATTCACAGTTTAATGATATTTTGCAACTAGCAGGATTAGATTTGGGATTTTGTAATAAAAAAGTTCCTTCTGATAGGTAGAGAGAATGAATTAGTTAAAAATTCAACAGATCTCTTAATTCCTTACGATTCAGTAGAACTCAGTACACTTTGCATTATTTAACAAACATTGGAAATGCAGTATAAGTTTAACCCAAACTTACAGAAACTTAATGTTTCAGTAAATTGTGGCTGGATTGGATATTCTTCTTTGGAGCTACAAAAATATCTGAGATGCTGCCACTTGATACGAAGAGAAAATCTATAGTTGGATATATACTTAATAGTGTGCATAAATCCTTCCTTTTTTCTCTTCTTTTCTTCCATCCAGAACTCTCTTGGCATGGAAAGTGTTATTTTCTGTCACATTGCAATTTCACAGCCCTTTTGATGCATTACACTGCCACACTTTTTTCATTTGGGGGCAGAAGCTCTGAGCTACTGATTAATCTTATCAAGGAGTCATACCCCAATTATACAACAGGAGTCAGTGATCCTTTTGGAAATCTTAATAGCGTTCAGTCAGTTGAGGAATAATGTACTTACTGATGAGAGTGATGCTTTTTAAAGGAAGTGGCAGACATAGCTGTTTCCTTATTGTTGAAAACATTTAAGCTGAAAGCAGTTTAAAACATAATGCTGCTTCTGTGGATGCTTCTGTAGAGGAACCTTTCACATCCCTGAATTATTTACAGTGCTGGTCTGCTGTCCTTGCTTTTCTATCTGCTTTTAACATGTATGCAGAGAAAATGAAATATAAAATGCTCATGATTTGCATCCACATTTTTGCCTTGCTCTTGAACAAAAGGAGGTGATTTTTTGCCACAATGGTGTAAGGTCATGTTCCTACTGTAGGTCAATTTATCAAAGCTGAGGAAGTAGCCAGAGAAGTAGTGTGTCTATGAGGAACCTCAAGAACTGCGAAAAAGCAAGATGGAGCAATTTACATTCAGCTTCGAGGAAGAAACACAGGTTACAGAGGGGAGGAATCTGGAGAGCACCAGCAAGACAGGCTGTGAGACACAAGCCATCCTTGCAGTGCTTCCATGAGCTGGTCTTGGAATTAGCTCAGGTCTTTCTGAAACTTGGTATCTTCTGGTGCTTGGTATGTGCAATAGAGCTGAAGTCGTCAATGTAGCAAATAAGGAATAAAAAGGGAAAGCAAAGTAACAATACCAAGAAAGACTTGCATCCTGCACAAACTACCTGGTGAAATTGGCTTCTTGGCAAAAAATGCTTGTGTGTGCATGGAAGCAAGAACAGAGCCTGAGTGCCGAGAGGACAACAGGAGAAAAAAAAAATAAAAATTAAAAAGCTTTACTTCATTTCATTGGCTAGTTGTAGAATGGTAGAGGAGATGACAAGCTGGTGAATCTGCAGTATTTCTTTCTGCTGACTGTTGCATCAGTTTTTAATGGGATGGAATGAACCTTTTTGGGGGAGAAAAAGGTATGCAGTTGTTTTTTCTTTCCTGACGATTCAAGAAGCAGAAGAGGGATGGATGGTGGGATAATCTGTGGAACATGTGACTTTATATCCCAGGAAAAATTTAGAGGAACAGATTCAACCCTAGAGAAATGCCTGTAAATAGCAAAGGCAGATGAACTCTTTGGGGAAAGGATAAAATAATACCAGCCGCTAGTGTGGAAAAAGCTTCCAGGCTGCAATTAAAGGAGCTCAGAGGTTAATAAAGGCAGAAAAAGTAGCATCTTATCCCCTGTGTGCGTTTTAGACAGTGATATGCAAAGTATGAAGTAAAACTCCTCATTGCAGGTTGAGATGAGGGAAGGAGGACAGCACCATATGTGGTCCCAGGCTGGTAGAAATCACTGCTGGTTGGCTGCAGGGTCTGGGAACTGGGCTCTGGGCAGGCATGGTGCTCCTCCACAGCATTGCTGTGCACGTGGGACCTCCTGTCAGGGCTCGGCCACTGTGGTTCCACAGCTGGGTTAGCAAACGGGGATCGTTTCGACAGAACTGGGTTAGGAGTGAGTTTTCTCTGCAGTTTTGAGAAGAATTGGCAAGAGGGCACAAATCTGGGACGGTGATCTGGGACGCTGGCGTAGTGATGTGGAGCACAGGGGCATGCATCAACGAACAGACACCCAGAGGACATGGGGATAGGTGAATTAGCCCTCACTGGGTCTGTAACTTCATAATGAGGAAGAAACTTCTTTTTCTGTCTAAAATGACCAAGTAGAGGACAGATATTATCCATTTCCAAGGACCGATATGTCCGATACTACTCATACCATGAACTATATCTAGGGCAGAGGGTTTCCCTGTTTTAAACTAGGGTGGAGGGTATGGTTTGCAGGTCTAGCTGAAACACCTAATATCGTTTATGAACCTCTTGAGTACAGGAAGCTGTGGACATCAGCTTGGTTTCATGGATGTTTTGGTACAATTTGAAGCAAGAATTAGAAGGGCATCTAATAGATAAAGCCTAAGTTGGTGCTTCCAAACTGAACGTGAAAATTCAGGTGTGCCATACTGGCCACGGACCTCTCATTGATCCACGTTACAACCTGAGAAACTATAAGCTGTTAAAGGAACATCTTCTCCAAAATATGTAGATTGCTGACAGTGTTCCTCAGTGTGGAACAATTCCACATTCGCACCTCCATGTCTGAAGTGGATATGGAGTCTCAAAGCCACAGGAAACTGCTGATGAATGCCTCCAGACTGATACAGATCATTTGACGTTCAAGTTCTGCAGCGTGAGAAGTTCCTGCCCAGAAGCTGCAAGTGGTGGCAGATACACTGAAGGGGACATGTTCTTGGGAGTGCAGCACAGGTGGCTTTGAGGAAAAAGTGCTTGGATGTGCACCTTACACGTAGGTCATGAGATGGGTAGTTGCAGCAGCTGGGGACTGAATTGCTTCCTCAGTAGGAACACAGAGTCCTTTTTGATAACTGTGGGGTTCTTCTCTTTTGCTCCAGGTGCAATACCTGAAAAAATACCAGTTAAGAAACACTCTTTTCTGTTGGTGGGGTTTTTTTTTTGTCTGTGTTTTGTTTTGTTTTGTTTTCCTTCAGAAAAAAACAGAGGCAGCAATGAGATGCTTCGAATTAAAAGAACATTCTCATATGGCACCACACCAGCAGAATTTTCCAGAGTCAAATTCTTAGCTTGGTATTTGACTGATGACTTCTCCACCCAGACCTTGCTGCAAAGTCCCAGGATGCTCTTATGGGCCAAAGGCAAGTGCATTGGACAGGAGGTGCTGGCTCTCCTGGAGAGGCAGGTTTCTTTAAAAGCATTCAGTTGAAATTGTAGTATTTCCTTTTTAAAGCAAGTAAATACAATGGTGACCTTGTCTGTCAAGAAATTTCGTTTTTAGCAAAACCTTTAATAGCAGCGGTTTCCATATCCCTAGCTGTTCAGCAAACCTATACTTCAGTACCGGAATCTCTGCTGATGAAGGAAGGGGAAGAGGAGGGGTGTTCATGCAGCCTTGTCAGCCCAAGGCAAGACAGGGACAGCCCAAAGCAACACAGGCAGAAGTGGCATTTTCTGATGTCTGAGATGCAATTAGGGGCAGGCTGAACCAAAGAGATCTGCAAGGGGATGGAGACAGAAATCTCCCAAGGATGTTGGCGTAAGTGAAATAGTGCTCGTTATGTGGGTAAGAGAAAGTAACTGCTCTTTGCATTCTAGTCCACATCAAGCAGACTGTTTCTAGTCTAAAAATATTCTCTGTGCTGACCTGTCTGAGAATAATTTTGTGTCACTTTCCTGACTTTATTTCTGGCTTTTGATTTCCCATAGAGATCTGGAGTCTGATGGATTAGACCGGTTTCTGGGAGTAATTGCGGCAGTCCTGTCTCTGCAAGGAAGGGCCCCGTATCTGGAATGTGCTTTCCTTGGCAAGCGCTGGGTGGTGGCAACCTTCAGGCTGTGACAGGAGACCTATTTATTTACTTTGGTTCTTATGCTTACTGTAGGGGTTTTTCTCTGTGTGTCCAACTTCGGATGCCAATACTTCTCTCCCACCCGTGGGCTCAGCGATAGCTACGCCCTGTAAGACATACACTGCAGAGATTTTTCATGGCTGTTTTATTAACAGTCAGGCTGGTTTAACAAGGCCAGCTGTTTTATAATAGGGTAATACACTTAAAATTAATATAGTCATTTGTTATATCAGTTGACTTTAACAAGGGGTGTTACTTTTTACCAGTAAAAGTGGGTGAAAAGCTCTTGGAGCAGGTAGCCAAAAGGGTTGTCTTATCCTATCCTTCCCCCTCCCTGCCTTTTTTTTTTTTTTAAAAATGTTTCTGTCCATTTAAGGGTGGGACCATCCAAGATCACTCAAAGAAGATTGTAAATTGATGTCAAATATGGTAACGGTCATCTACTTATCTGCAGTGGTGGAAGCCCTACTGTAGATTGGACAGACTGGGCAATGGTAAAAAAGAAAACCAACCCCAAACCTCTCGCCTTCCCATGAGCACATGGATTGCTATATGAGCATGATACTACAAAGGTTTCTCACTTCTTTTCTCTACCTCCCAGGGCCTTTTACCCAAAGTGACCTTTTGCTTCAGCCTAGGGCTGTGACAGAGTGCCTTCAGCCCAGGTTCTCTCTGCCTTAGCCCACAACTGAGACTTGTCCGCTATAAAACCTAATAGAAGAATGTACTGGAGGCCATGTAGTCACACCAAGGGTCTGTCTAGCCGAGTATCTCTATCTAGCAGTGACCAAAAGGGCCCTGTTCTAGTATAAGAACAGGGCAATCAGTTTTCACAATTTCCTCCATTTTGCCATTTGCAAACCAGGGACTTCCAGAGTCAGAAGGGAGTTAATTGCAGTTAATAAACATGGGTGGATTTCCCTTCTGTAAGCTCTCACTAAATGTGTTGAATCCACAGTGTCTGGCTGTGATGACTTCCACAATGCAACCATGTTGAGGCAATTCCCTTAATTTTGTTTTTAAACCTGCGTCCTGATGTTTTCATTTGATGTTCCCTAGTTCTTTTGCTGGGAGAGACAATTACAAATTAGTCTCTCTCAGTGCCACTCATGATGTTACAGACTGTGCAGAAAGAGAAAAAAATATTCTGTCAAATCTTAAGTCTTCCTTTCTTTGGATCAAGTAATCTTTCTCTTGCTTCCTCTCTTATATCAAAAGATAAAAGAATTGTTTGTCACCAAAAAAAATCCATCTTCCAGGTAGGTAGTCACAAGGGATTAGCATGATGTCTTCCAGCACCTCTGTTCTGGTAAAGCATAAAGAAGACTGGGCAAAGGCTGGTGTCACCCACCCACTTTTTTGCAGAACCGACTCTTCTGAGGAGAGACATAAACCAGCAAACACTCTGCCAAACCCACTGCAACTTGGAGATCTTGTTAGGAAACATGCCAGGACCGGCGCTGCCTCCTAGTTGTAGGTGGATATTGGCAAGAAGTTCAATGCAGGGTAACCAGAAGGGATGCTGGAAATATGCAGCTCCATCCTCTTGCACTCTCACAGTGAAGTATTCACCAGCATTTATGCTTTACCCTTGAAGAAACTAAAGACTAATGCTTACATGAGTGCCTGGGCAAGGAGAGAACCCACCCCCTGCAACCAAGCACCATGGTGACTTCACAGATTTCCTCCACTGGTTCCCAGGAGCTCCTCAGAAATGTGAATTTCATCATAACTTAGCTGGGGCAGCTCTGGATCCTCATTTTATAAATGACTGGTGCTCCAGTGTGCCAGGCATGGTACAAAGTCAGGGTACAGTTCCTTCCCTGGAGTGCCCACAGTGCCCACTCGAGGCCAGCTCTCTCAGATTTGAAGAGTGTTTAGTAGTGTGTCTCTATTTTTATGCCAGAGATCAAAAAATGCATTAGTGCTCCTCCTAATGCATAAGGACTTGCATCCATTGACTTCTGGAAGTAACTAGGACCACAGATTACTGTTATTGCTCTCTTAGTTATTAAAAATAGATGGATCCTGAGAAATTATGAGATTTGACTAGAGCAGGCAAGTTTCAGCACTGATTAGCCCATCTCTGTACTTGAAGAACAAACTGTTAGTACAAGATATGAGTGGAGCAACTGTATTTAGAAACTTGTTTCCAGGGAAACATTAGTTTCTCTGGAAGACAACCCTGAGACATGAAATTTTATGTGACTCTTGGGACAAATGTAAGTTTGAAGACTTTTTTTTCCCCCTACTTTTTATAGCGAGTACATTCTGCTCCAGATTTATCCGCTTCAGACCTGCATGGTAAAACCTATTTTAACTGTGGAGTCCAGTATCTCAGTGGATTTCATTAAGAAAAGGGCCCACACAAGCTGCAGCTTAAAGATTGGTTGCTTGCATAGCAACTGCAATCAAATCAGCACTTCCTAAGCATATCTGTACACACCACGCAAAGTGTGACCTTAAGAGCAAGGCTTAGGTTGTAACTTGGTTTCTTGTGTGACATCAGACAAGTCCATTAACTGTAACGTGTTTGTAAAATCAGTATAGTGATAATTTCTTACCTTTGCCCCTAAAATTGCAAAGATCACTTTATTAGGCTTCTAGAAATCCAGAGAAAAAGGGCTGAAAGTTTTTCCTTTGACTAGCTCTTCCTCCTGAAACCAGACAGAGTTTCATCTCTTAACCGCTTGGCAGCTTCCTTACCAGGCAAGTTTTCTAGAAGACTCTCACTTAGTGAACCAAGTTTATGTTCTTTATACCAAGGACGTTTCTGTTGAAATTGCAAATACTATGAACTTGTTGAAGTACTTTTTGTCATTGTTGCAATTTACTTATTTAGAAACTCAAAGTTTTTTCTTGCCTGTGACAAAACTATGTCCTTTGCTCTCTACTTATACTTCTATACCTGATTGTTTCTTTTTGTTGTTTTGTTTTGTTTGTTTGTTTGTTTTTTAAATGGAGAGAGCAGTAGTCTGGAAGTATACAAGTGAAGAGAATTATATAATTAAGCTTTAAGATCCTCATTGAACACAGAAGTGAATCAATTAGTTATTATTTTTCTAGCAGAGACATATGAGCCAATAGTGGCATTTGTAAAAGTCTGCATTTATCTCCATTTTTAGTTTTCCGGCCAAGGTAGGAGAGGGCAGATAAAGTTTGTCTTGGGAATTTGAAAGGCCCACGGCCCTTGCTTCTCATCTGTTAACGTCCAAGAGCCTTTGTTTGCTTACACGTGTGAGGTTTAGTGTGACCATCTGTAAAACAGCTATAAAATTAAACCTCTTCAGTGTTGAAAGAACAGAGGAACTATTATTTATGTCGCAATAAAATGGACTACGGATTAAATCTGTTTGTTTTGGTAAACAAATGAAAGCTAAATCCTGGTGCCTTAGATGTGGGTGCTGTCAAGGTCGAGTCTCTGTGGGACACCGCTGTCCCCAGAGCCCTGCAGGATGTGCCATGAGTGGGGGATGAAGGCTCTCCAAATCTTAGAGGTGTGCAGCATGTTGTGGTGTCATAGCATCAAATCCTGATTAAATTACGTGCTTAGGGATTTCTGTCAAGCTTTTCCTCTTAATTGCCACCCACGTGTTTCATCTGGCTTAGAATTGTAGGTAATTATGTTGCTGTCTTTCGTCCATACTTGATTTCTTTGCTTTTATCACCTGCTGATCTCCAGCAAAGCAGGAGAAGCCCTCTTCTGATGACCTGTCTCCAGTCAGATGGTTCCCACCTACTCTGCACACACCACAGAACGTGAAAATGAAGAGTGTGCATGTTATTGGTATTGCTATTGCTGACCGTTTGAAAACAAACAAAAAGTGAAATAACTGGTCTGGCAGCCAGACACAGCTGTAGTCAATAGTGTGAGCTGACTGGCAGTAAAGCAACATGGAGTGAAGTTATTTTTCAATCAAGTTAGGCTTTACCGTACTAATCCACTGAAACTGCAAAGGCTGTTTTCAGTAAACTCGTCACTTTATTAAATGGGAGCCAAAGCCAAAGGAAATCCACTTAAGAAAGAAAAGTTAAACAATGTAATTCTGCAGCTGTAGAAATAAATTGAAATGGAGAAGGTGTATTTTCAAAGCCATTCTTACAGCTAAATTGCAGTCATTATTATTAATGAAGAAATAAACTAAAAGATAATAATGAAAAGTTTCACTGTTTTCTTCCAAGGGAAGATACATCAAACAAAATTCCCATCCTGACTTTTCAGATGACTTGCTTATGAATATAACATTGCTGAGCAAGGGAAGAATGGTCTGCTGATGAAGTTCAGTTGTAATTTTGTCCCCTTGGTCACTTCCAGTATTCATAGGGTTAGTAAGTAAAAGGTGTTGCTGTCTTTCCAACTTTTCTGCCCTGAATTGAATTTTATACAGGTGCAAACAAAACTAGCACAAGAGTTAAAACTAGCACACTGTTATATCATCCTGTTGGCATTCCTGTCTTGGCTGGGTAAATGATGTTATTGATCAGCAGTTGTGATATTGTTAGACAGATGCATCACAAAAGAATCTTCTAATTGTTTTTTTTCCAAACATTAGGGCCTGACAATATAGTTGTCACTGAAGTATCTGACTGCCTCTGCAGTCAGTGTTTGTGGGTTTAATTTCAAGATCCTTTCAAAGCACGAATGATTCCACTGTTAAAAATGAGAAGCACAGAGATCATGGAAATTTGCCCAAGGTCTGAAAGGGATTCCTTCAGTCATTTAAGACTTTGATCCTCCTTCTCTCTATCTTCTAGCTAATATTTTTAATAGAGGTCACATTCTGGTATCCATCACCTTTCTAGCAATATGTTGTAGCCAAGTCTAAATGCTGTTTGGCATTGAGAGTTCTTTTAATTTTTTTAATGATACCTCAGTTTCAAGCAGCATCTTTTGCTTAAAGACTTACTGTTTCCCTGTTGCCATGCAAAAGGCTGCAATCAGGTAGTTGTGTTCCTGGGTTTAGTAGTTGTTTTTTTTTTTCCCTATGAAGATTTCATTGTGTTTCTAATCCTGAGGGGAACTGACTGTACGATCATGTTTTAGTCATGCTTACTCAATTCTCTGGTCTGACTGTGCTTGTAGCCTGTGTGCTGTGAGTGCTTTGATGAAGCTCATTGCCATGCACACTTGAAGCCTGCCAGAGTCCTTGGAATACTTAATAATGTCTTTCCATGACCCCAAAATGACAGACACTGGGGATATACAGTTCTTGAAACCCATGAGTCAGGTCTCATATTCCTGAAATGTTTGGTTTGCCTTAAGTTATTTCATACAGCTGTAAAGAGTACAAACTGTTTGCAAGAGTTAAACTTCTTACTTTAAAACCAGGCTCTCAAAACGAAGCAGTTGCTGAATGGTGGGAGCAAGGCACGGCACTGATTGCTGAGCAGGACCTTGACCATCTGCAAAAGCTTCTCAGCTTAAAGTCTCTAGGTCTAAGCATAGACATGGCCTTAGTGAAGAGAGCGTCTCATCATCCTCTGTCACCCAAAATTCAGTGTCCATGATTGTACTAGCTGGGCTGGTCTCAATGTTGTTGATAAGAAGGTGTTGCAGACATCAGAGGCTGCGTGCAGGGCAGCCTTCCTGGTGCTTCTGATGGCTTCTATTTTACTGGATGGTCCAGCTGAGTTGCCATAAGGAACTGGAGTGTGTAGTCTTAAAAACAGCAATGTCCTTGCTATCCTCTTCCATT
This sequence comes from Numenius arquata, assembly GCF_964106895.1. Lineage (NCBI taxonomy): Eukaryota > Metazoa > Chordata > Aves > Charadriiformes > Scolopacidae > Numenius > Numenius arquata. The sequence goes on from NC_133581.1 coordinate 11,079,090, forward strand.
GCTCATCCCCCCATCTCACATCCTACAGATGAAGAAAAATGGAGGTTGAATAGTGATTTTTCTGTTGGAGAGCATGCACATTCCAGCTCTGTAAGTACCTGCAGGCCTAAAGGAGGTAGTTGTCTCACCTATTAACCATATCCAGCACGTACCAGCGGTGCTCTGTGGTGAAATTGGCAGGTGTGCCTGTGACAGTGACAAAAAGAGTCAGAACAGGAGCTGACTGATTAGAGCTCTTCTGACTCCTACAGAAGTAGGAATGTTGTCAGTCCTCATGCTCTGCGTTATTCCCATTGCACGACGTTCATGGTTTGATGTGGCAAATGGATAAAAAAATGTGAGGAACACACATTAACCAGAATCCTGTGGCTTGGGCTTGAGGCGAGAGATGCAAAGCAGCGCTAAAGCAACGTGGGGCGGGGAGAGTGAGCTAATCTGATAGTGTCTAGAGATATGAGTGCTCTCAGGCCAAGGGTTGATGTACACAGGAGGCCAGCTCTGCTGCCAAAACACTGTTTGACACCCTCCTTTGTGCCGGCCAAAGTGTTTGCTGAGCCTCATAGTGCCAGTGTGGAGCTGTACTGGGTAAAAGGGTATATGAAACTATACTTCTGTGGGGTGCGACTTTGATGTCCCACCAAGCAGGCTGCAGTGACTGAACAGTTCCTTCTCTTCGTCTCTCTGATAGTCTTGAGGAGTGGCCAAGAGCACCAGGAAGGTGGGGGAAAATCATTTTAATTGGCATGAAAAGAAAAATAAAAGTCGCGAACTGATTCAAAGGGCTGTAGAAACCAGATCCTCTGACAGAAGCTCCCTCTCTTTCCAAAGTGCCTTTATTCCACTTGTGCTATGGACTATGACATATATTTGAAGGTCCACCTTTCTCTGGAATGTCTGATTACCATTCTTCTGAGTACAAGCTAACATAGCAAATAAAATGGCTTATGTCCCATTTTGAAGTATATCTCTTAAATCCATCTCAGGAGGGATCGTTACGCATGTTGAACACAATTCAGAGCAACAAAATGCATGGTCTTTCCATGAGCTTTTTTTTTTTTTTTAAACTTGCCTTTTGGAAAGATGTGATGCCATCTGAGCACCATTGAGTGTATTAAAGGAAGGGCTTGTTGCTTGCATGATAATTAGTCCCTGAAGTTCTTGGTGCTCCCATGTTCTCCTTTGTATTGGGAGACAATGCTATGTCTTGTCCCCAAGGAAGTGAAAGTCTGATAAGGAGGGTCACAGAGCTCATCGCGTTGAAGGTACTGTGCAAAGACAGAGTCTAGCTATGTAGTGACAGGTTTTTGCTTGAAAGAAGGTTGTCTTGCTATGAATAATACTGTACCAAATGCCTCTGCTAAATATTGTTTCTGGAAATTTCCATAAATAATACAAATATTTGCTTGGCACTTAAGTCCAAATTCTTTCATGTTTGCTTTTTCTTCCTGGTGGATGCTCTGCATGGGCCATGAAGGACAAAGAGTGAGTTTTCATGGTTCCTGCCATGTTCTCACTTGAATTTTGGAAAAGAGTTGCAAAAAATAGAGAAATAGAAAGGTGGTTGTTGTCCTGGAGGTTACAGGTGAACTATTTAATGAGAGACGCAGGAGGCAGGGCAGTGTCAGTGTTGAAGACGCATGCAGTGTCTACAGCTCATCGGGCTCTGGTCTTTTGATGGCATTGTTTTAATGCCATAAAATGGTAGTATTTTAGTATTAGATCCTCAGAACAAGAGAGCCTGTGTACATATTTCTTTTCCTTGGGTTTTCATCCTGGCAGATTTGCTGAAACCTGCCTTCAGGCATACAGCTAAAAACGTGGATCTCTATCAAGAGCTTCAGTCAGACACTTGAGGGCTGCATTGACACATTCTGGGAGACTCTTAGGAAGAACTGGGATCCTGAGTGTCACAGGAGGCCTCAATCCAAGCCCAGTCCAAGATTTTGTCTGATACCTTCTAGTTTTGATTAATTGGTGAGCTGTGCCAATGCTATTTCTGAACGATCTTCACACATTATAGCCTGGTTTCAAAGTCTGTGGGAGCAAAAGAAAGACTGCTACAGACTTCAGGAAAATAATTTCTCTGCTAACTTTTGGCAGCTGGCATCACCCAGAACAATGCCCACAACTTCCAACTCATGGTGCCCTGTTCTACCTAAAGCAACGCTCACCAGTGTGCAGAGGGGACTGGGCTTTCTGCCGTGCTGCCCACGAAGCCTGTGCTGGGGTTAGAGGGGGCAGAGTTAGGGTCAGAGTCTCGTGGAGGAGGCTACATGATTGACTTAGCTGAGCACTCAGAAGTTTGCCATCCTTGATCTGCCCGTGGCAGCTACCCTTTTCTCAGAAAAGCAGGTGTCACTCTGGGAGCATACCTCCTAGAAGATCATTTGAGACACGTGGCAACTCCTCAGGAGTATCCACTGGTTCCTGCAAGGCTCTTGCATTTTATAATGCATTTTAAAAATGACCTCTACTATAGTTCAGCTTTTTAGCTATTTTAATCTATCTGTGGCAGCTTACACTCTGCCTTCATCCATTTTTAAATGGCAGTTGCCTTGCTCTGCGACACAGCACCTTACAGCATAGCTCCCATCTCTTGCGTTGTGTTTTTGGTTTCATTTTCCTCTCCATACCTCCAAGAACGGTCTCGTACCCTCTACTTCAGATCACATGTCTGGCCCACAATAGACAAAGCATCTGCTTATTCCTCCAAAGCCACAGGATTTTGTGCTAGTTAATATTAATCTCTGTAAATCTCTTCAATCTTTTGCTCTTAGAGTTGCATCTATTTCTGCATGTTTCTAATATTCATCTGAATACTATGCTCCTCACTCTATTTCTTCTGTGCTGCTTAGTGGCTTTGATAAGAGCCAGTAAAGGGATGGATAAATGGGAGAGAGGCAGAACACAGTGTGATTTGTGTATTTTTCACTAGGGAGACCCATATGAGGCCCCTTCCTTTCTTCAGCATACCAGTAGGTTTTAGCTGTCCATGCAGTGGGTTACTCTTTCTGGCTTTTAATACTGGTTTTGCACATCTGCATATGTATAATTAAGTTTTACTTCTGAACCTCTTCTGACACCTCTGTGGTGTCCTGTTCAGAAGGCTTCATAAGCATTTCTTGATTTGGATTATATACTGGCTGGGTAATGTCCCTGAGTGTTTGGGGACAATGGGGGAAGCAGAAAAAAGAAACCCAGAATCCACAGGCACCCCAACAGGCAATTCTTTGTGATTTCATGACTTCTGCAAGGTAGTTCTGTGTCACACCAAGTTTGTGGTTGCCTTTCCTTACCTGGTTTTAGAAAATGAAACTACAGTCTTCTAAGTACAAGTTTCCTACAGGTAAAGGCAAATTCCAAAGAAGATTATACGTCTCTGGCAGTTGTCTCCTCAGCCCTTCTGTACCATCCTGTAGTTCTTTGAAAGGTCCTGGTTACCAATTGCGAGAGTTCAAATTTTATGTTAGACTGCCTCTTGTAAAGGAGCTCAGGAAGCTGCCCAGGGCTTCTGTTGGAAGTGGATGTGTTGCCCATCTCTTGCACCTGCATTTTCTTCCTTTTACTCACAAATTCAGTTACAATGTTGTCAAATGCATAAAAGTACAGTTAACCACCAACCTATTAACATTAACTGATGAATATAGGAGGCAGTGGGAATCTGGGCACACGCTAGTTCTCATCTGACTCTGAATGTCAAGAAATAACCCTGACACATAGTGTGGGTTTTCTTGGGCTTCTTTGCTCATCTCAATTTATTCAGGCTTTAGCACTGTTGTCAGAACTGATGTAAAGCAGAATATCTTGTTGCATTTCAGCTTTTGATGCCTCAACAAAATTAACCAGCCAAGAGGATTTTTTTTTGCCCTCTCTGGAAGGAAAAAACATAAACAATAGGGAATGTTTCACAGTCTAGGCTTTCTAGGTTTGCCACAACAAATACAAGGGTAAATGCAGAGCACTGGAGATGACACGGACTGGACTTTGTGATTAGCCCTTCCTTGATTGAGGTAGAATGGTTTCTGGAAGCTGTTTTTCTTTACTTCTTAGATGCTATGGGATGAGCACCGAGATCTTCAGTTAGGAGTGATGTGGTATATAGATGTCGGTGCAGATATTGGTATAGGTACAAGTCATTCTTCTCCATGTCAGTGGGAGGGAAGGGGTTGTGCTAGTGGTGGTAAGACCACTTATGTTGGTGTGCAGTTGACTCAAGAGCCATTCCTCTAACTAACAAGAAGACAGGGCTAACTGGTACCTGGCTGAATGCAGTGACTACAATTTTGTTATTTTCAGGAGGGCACTCCTGATTTTATTTTTGAGCAAGTGAAGAGAACCTGCCCTGATATACTCAAGTAGGTAAAAAAGGTGCAAGAGGTTGAATTTGAAGTTAAGCATTGCCCTTTGAAGCAGAGTTCAGCGCTCTGTCAATGGCAAGGGTTGGAAATTTTCCCACTGCGGAGCTGGGGACCTAAATACTCCTAAGAAACGTCGGCAGTCTCAGGAGATGAACCATTTGTAGAAACCGATACTAGTGCAGCAAAAAGCATTGGAACAGAGTGAACCCCCGAGCAACTCTTGAGTCAAGATGTTGTAAAAGTGCATTGCTCCTAATGGCTACTGCTGGTAATAGTGAACCCTGTTGATTTTCATGTACAGAAGGAGGAATTATGCTCCTTGTACAGCATGTAATACCATGAGAGGTGGTATGCACAGTCTGAAAACCCCTTGCTGGATCAATGCTTAAATCACTTGCTAAATCAATTCCAAAGCCATTGAGTTTAACCTAATTACTACTTTGTTGGGTCCCGTAACATTCCCAGTAAACACTGATGTTTGCTTCATTCAAAGTGTTCAGAACAAAACTGTATCTCTCTTTTTTAAAATTGCCAAATTTTGTTTCACAAGAACTTTCCTGGTATGTAAATGAGTAATTTAGTTAATCTGTTCAATAACATTTTCCATGTATATAAAAAGTCATGAGAACAAAGATGTTTGCTTAGTGATTGAAGGGTACGGGAAGGGGAATCTTTACCATCTGCCACTACCAAATTACTTTTCAAGGGGGAAAAATAAATCCCTCTCATTGGAAGCTATTTTGATCAGCTCTAACAGTAATATTTTATGTAGGATTTCTCTTCCAGAGCCCAGTAGAATTTACAAGAAAATTCATCTTCCTAATGCTTTGGTAAGAGGAACATCTGTCTCAAGCATTGTGAGGATTGAAGCACTAAGAGTTTTTTAGAAATCTCATATTCATCCTGCAGTATTTGTTTGGTGTATATAATCCTAATATGCCAGTTGCAGCACTAAATATTTTTCTATAACCAGCCAGTGAACTCCAAAAGAAACCTGTTTAGCTGCAGCTAATGAAAATGTAATGCCTGTGATCGTGCGATGTTTTCGTTCTGCAGCACCAACCTGAGTTTTAAAGTATTTTGAACCAGTAAGACTCAGACTCTGCAACTTTGATGGAATGTAAAAGCCTCAAGCTTTCAACACCTGCCATAGAAATTTAATAAGGACCCTAATAAATGGGTCAGTTTCAACAAACAATTAACTTAACAACTTCATCTGGAAGGCTTAGAGGCCCTTTTTCATAGGATGTAACTTGAGAGCAGTCTCATGTTATATAGTGTAGTTAATGTTTCCTTTAGAAAACCAGAGTTTTTTAAGATTTAATATTTCATGTGCTCCAAATTACATCAAATTGGCGTATGGTACACAACAAAGCTTTCAATCCCTATATAGATCAAAAAGAAAATTTATATTCATCTTCTAAGCTGTTTGGGGGTTTCTTGAGCACAATATACAATATACATATGGGAAAATATACAATTCCCAGGAATTCAGAAGCTTATAAAATGAATTTTGTGGGCAATTTGGATAAAATTATTCCTTATACTTTGATTATGCCATTAAAATTCACACTCCTACAAATATGGAGATTTTCTTGTAAGTACTGAGTACTCACTGAGCAGTGTAGCTGGACTGCACCATATAGACTTGAGAGGAATGTGTTTTCCTACATGTTGTCTTACATTGTGAGCTACTTTTCAGCCTCTTGTAAAAATATATAATAGAATTAAGTCTCTGAGGGTTCATAGCTCTATGTGTTTAATGTAAGTCTGCACTGAGATGAAGCAAAAGAAGAAAATTTAATTGCACTTTTCCCTGCCCTACTTTACACATTTCATCTTAAACTCTCCATTTATTTTGCTGTCAGTTGCTACACCCCACCCAGTCTCCCTTTCTCACCCCCTCTTTTTTTTTGTTGTTACAGTTCACCTCTAATCACCCCTCCTATGTCAGATCTGTTGCCTCGTCTTTTGTCTTTGCATCTGAACTTTGTCCCACGTGTTGTGTTTGAACAGTAAAAGGTCTCCTGGACAAGGATCTGTGCTTCCTTACTGCTGTCAATATCCTGTACCGAACATCAACATCCTGCACCTCATGTCTGACCGCTTATTGTAACTGATGGCATGGCCTTTATTTGCCTGTATGGCATATGCAATTACTTGCATCTATATAGGCACAAAAAAGCAGAATAGGATTCATGTGTCCCAGCTGCACTGTATGCAGAAGCTTATTGAGGCAGATCTTAGTCAGACATCATCCTCTTTTTGCTGGTTTGACACCAAAATTCAACCTGGGTACTCAGTGCCATTTGTCTGGGTGTATGCAAAGATACAACCATCTAATTAAAACAAAAAACCTAAGAAGTTCTCTTTAGCTAATGGTATTGCTGGCAGCCTTGTCATGATCAGTAAGAACAACACATGTTGACTTTCATGTCTGGAAATGCACTCTTCAGTGCTTGAGACGTAGTAGTGCAAGCTTTGAACATTTTGGGCAGCAAATGAGCAATTTTAGGTAAAATCAATTTTCTAAGATGTCAGGAAGAAATTTTTCACAATGAGGGTGGTGAGACACTGGAACAAGTTGCCCAGAGAAGTTGTGGCTGCCCCATCCCTGGAGGTGTTCAAGGCCAGGCTGGATGGACCTTTGAGCAACCTGGTCTAGTGGGAGGTGTCCCTGCCCATGGCAGGGGGGTTGGAACTAGATGATCTTTAAGGTCCCTTCCAACCTACACCATTCTATGATTCTATGATTAAGTTTGCAGAGAAAACAGTATTCAGACTTGATAGTATGATCATAGAATCACAAAATGATGACCAGTAATCAAAAATACCTAGACTGAGTCACTGTGTAGGATCACCATGAAGCCTGGTTTAAAATCCACTTCTCGTTTTATTTAGTGGCCTGGAGTTTGGGCAGTTCAAAAGTAGATGGTTCAGTGTGTGTTCATTAGAGACTGATTGATTGCTTGGCTGTATGAACTCAGGTTTTGGAGTGAGGAAGGCGGAAGGAGAAGAATTTGCATTTCCTAAGACTTAGGATGTCTGAACCACATGTTTATAATTTTGAAGTTAAGCTGTAGTATTTAAATATCATATATTTATGCCCATATATTTTTGTTGTGTAATAAGAAGTACCATTTTCTCCTGATTTAAGACTTTGGCAGGTGCTCAGGTCCCTCTAGAGCCAAACACATTATGAGCTGGTTCTGATGACGTGGATATGGGACGATTCTCCTGGCAAATTATTGCCTCTTAAGCCAAGGGCAGTCAAAGCATCCTCTTCCACAGTTAGGTGGCCAACACCAGCATTTCTGTCTTGAACACTTGCTTCATGTTAATAACAGGTGTATCTTGTATCTATAAAGGTTGTAAATTGCGGTAGAAACAAGGAAGCTGGCTTTTGTGTGTGTTATAAAACTAGTCGTTAGCAAGTTGTCTTGAAGGTAAGTTGCAAGTGGATCTAAAAGCTAGCTTGGCCTGTTGTGAAGGTTTTAACGTCATCTGATGATGATATCCTGGATGAAATGGTAATAGCTCTGGAAACAAATTTAAGTGACCTTCTGCTTTGCTTTGGGAGTAATATCCATACATGCAAATCAAGCAGTTTTCTGAAGCTACGTAATTACACACTGACGAGTGTTCCACTCAAATCAGCTTCCATGTTTCATAGTTCCTTCATGTGCCCAGCCCCATGGTGGTGTGCCTCAGAGGATTATTCATAACTGGTTCTACAACAACAGAATAAATAGTATTTAAAAGCAAATCAACATTTGCTATCTCCAATTTGCTGTTGAACCCAGAGGCTGTTAAGGGATTGGCTTCTTGTAGGTATTGCAACAGTTGTGACCTTTGAGGAGATCTGAAGAAGAAAGAAGTGGCATTAGCAGTAAATGCCTGAGGAAATTCTAGGCTGGTGGAGAAGGAAATAGTGCCACAAAGGGAAGTAGCTGAACTCTCTTCTCCATTAACAGCTTAACCTTGAATTTGTCCAAGTGGTTTTTTAACTAGCTTAGTTTTCTGTGATAACTTAGTTGCCTTTGCCATAAGATTTGACAAACCAGAATGTATATCCTTGTGAATATTTAGTTGCAACCTGACTAGGGTGCAGACACTGGCTGAGCCAAATTCTGCCAAATTCTGCTGTCCTCTGGGACACAGTTATGGGGCAGAGAACTGTGTGGGTTATACAACAGGCTCATCATCCTACCAGTACACGTTTTCCTTCTCTAGAGGTTTCTTCCCCTCTATATTATTGCAGCTAATGCCTATTAGTGCCTTACCCGTGTACTTGGTATAAATACTGTGCTTCTGCCACATCTTAGACCCTACTATGAAAGCATGTTGCAGTTGAGTTTATTGAAAGAGTATGGAAGGCCCAGCTTCTGTGTGGTGGTCAAGATTTCTCTTTATAATTTTTCTCTTATGCCAAGGTCTGGGCTGAGCTGAACCAAAATGGCAATTCCAAACTTTTTACTACCTTCCAGCATTATATCTTTGAATCCAACCCTCACAGCAGGCATCCTTCTTTTCCAGCATAGGATTTGTGTGCAGGCCAGCCATATGGTGTGTGTAATTATAATTTTATAATGGTGTTATTGCTCTCTAGCTGCCCAGTAAACCCAGTGCAGTTTCAGTAAACTATATGCATAAGCATAGAAACTTTAGACTTGAACAATTTTCTTCGCTATTATACAATAGTAGGTGCGAAGGAGAAAAAAAGATTCCATTTAATTTATAGAAACTGTATAAAGTTTATAGAGTCTCCACAATCATCTCAAATGAAAAGGCTGTGGAGAAGAGGGGCTGTACCGAAACTGGGAGGTCCACAAAGAGAAGAATAACAGTTAAAGGCACACATCGGTAAATACCTGCACTGAACTTTTCCCATTAACTCTACCATCGAGCATATGGACCGCATTAGGGGTTTGTCTGCCTTAGGGATTTTATAAACACGTTTCCTCCCCTTTCCTCTTCCCCGCCCCGTTACTATTGCTTTAGACTATTATAGAATTGAATAGTGTCCATTCTGGGGTCATCATTTTTATTGGAAAGAGGCTGTTTGCTGTAGAAACATTCACTGATTAGTGTCAGAAACCTGTGTATATATGCAAGTGCTTTCCTGAATGTGCCTTTTTTTCCCCTTGGTGTGTGAGCTTCCTAAAGCAGTCATACCAGCTTGGCTCACCCACCCTTTCAGGCATATGTGCAACTCTAATTTGCACCGATGGCAGAATTTCTGCAGCAAAATTAGAAGCCAATGTGTGCTCAGTTTTATGGATGATCTGTAAATAAACACAGCTCACTTTTGCATCTTTATTTACCCTGAAAATGAAGGTTGCCAAAGTCATTGGTGAAAAATAGGACCCAAAACCAAGAATCTAAGCCTCCGATGAAATCAGAAAACATTCATTATGCTTCTGTGTACTCTTCTGTGATTTTAGCCATCACTGGAAGTCTGTATGTCCAGCCCCCAGAACCTGGTGCTGCCCATCCGAGCATTCCTGAGCTTGAGGAAGAGGTGGCCCTGTTGCCTGCTGCTACCTCCTGCACCCATTTTGCCTTCCCCTTTGTACCAACACATGTATTTTAATAGAAAGAACTGTCTCTGGGAATAGATCTGGCTTAACATTAACCTCCACCCACCCTCAAGAGTTAATTTTAACACATCGATGGTGGAAGTTACACCCTAGGTGGCACATAGAACTTCTGCTGCTCAGCCCTGGATGTGTGAGTGCCTGGCAAGAAGTTCTGGGGTCGAGGTGCTGAAGGAAGGAAAGCCCAAGAAAGATGTGACACATCTCTTAGTTTATTGTACTTTGAGATTTGTAGGTGGTAAATGATGTGGGTTTTTTACAGATATTCTGGAACCCTAATATAATTTACAGTTTCATTTGTAGAGAGCTGTTTCAAATCTGTGCACATTCTTCTAAGATGTTTTAAAAGAAAAGCCAACAGCAATAATTAGTTTGGCATTTTCCATGTTTTCTAAAGCACTTAAGGGGTAATGACTTTTTTTAACCAATCTTACATAAAATCAGGTTTTACAGGAATAAGAGGACTTAAAAGGCCTGAATGGCCGTCAGTGACATGTAATTCATGCTGAAAGCTCTATTCCAATACATCAAAATAAGGAAAACAATTATACATATGATTAGAGGCTGCTGACCCTTCAGTTAAAATGATCAAAAAGAACAATATTAAAATTTGATTTACGGAAGCTACTACTTAGCCTATAATTACTCTAACCAATAAAAACAAACCAGACTTTTACAGAACGTGATTTCCCAGAAGATAGGTTAGCTATTTTTGTAGGGCTGAAGAAACACAAAATGGTTTTAAAATATATTTGATATGCTCTATGAGTAAATTGAAATACAGCATATAACTACTTTTAATGTTTTTTGTTCATAAATTGCCAGATTTCCTTAATTCAAGTGAAATTTGAGAACCACTTGAGAATAATTGTCTCTAAAATGAAATATTACTTTGTCATTCTACTTCATTTATATTAAATATATGGTTTACTTTTTTATATTAGAAGGTAAATGAAAGTTGGTCAGTAATATGATTCCCCTTACACTTTTGCTGTAGTTCACTATGGAAATGGGTTCAGGAAATGGCAGATGTGATTAAAAACTCTTCAGCTGGCCCAAGAGCTGTTTGTACAGCACCTAGCACACAGCACTTCTGGCAAGGAACAAGCACTCCTCGTCTTATTGCAATATAAATAACATGACTCTTCAATGTAGGGACTTAGAATTTTGATTTAAAATGCACTAGTTAGGAGATTGGGAAGATGAGATTTGATGAGGCTTTTTTATTCATAAGAATGAAGACACAGTTGTTGTGCTGGCTGATGCGGTCCTGCTTTCTTGTGCACGCGAGTAAGTACATTGGAATCTACGCCAGACCAATTTGCATGAGGGTGTTGGAGCAATAATCCTATAAATTGACATAGAAGGGTCAAGCTGCCTGCTCAGAGGCTGACATCACTGGAGAGCTGTGCACAACACATAAATACATTGAAGATTGCAAAACTAAGAGAGACTTCTTCCTATGTCCTGTAGAATGCATCTACAAGTGTAGAGCTCATGTCTGGGCAAAGACTCAACCTTATATCTCCCAGTTTGGAATATATTTGTTTTATTCACAGACCTCTCATGAATTCTGACTTTTTTGTGCATCAGTTTTTGAAATTTCCTACCAGCTTTCCCTCGTCTGGAAACTTAAGTGCTGTTTTTTGTTTCTGATATTTCTAGTGGAACGGGAAAATGTACAGAAGAGGACCTTTACCAGATGGATAAACCTACATTTGGGAAAGGTAAGACTGACAAACAGTCTTGATACTCAGATACAAGGACTCAACCATAGACAGGTTGCAGTTAGTTTAAAGTAGCTAAAATTTGGAAACAAAGTTGACTTCTGTGCATATGGGGATGTTTGGAGGAGAAGGAGGGGAAGCTGAAAGCATGTTTCTGGGTAAATGAAAATGCTTGGCTGGCTTTAGTTCATCTCAGGTGCATTTAAGTCTTTAATTCTACTGACTGTTACCATGAGGCTAAAATTTTCCCACAGAACGTACCCACATAAAATCAAATGTGGTTGAGGCTGCTCTGAGGTGATGATGACTCTGTTCTTCCCTGGACTGGAAATTCAAACATCTAAGGCATCATGGCCAAAGACAAACGTTCTTCAGAACCTGGCTTCATCCCAGATCTGCAGATGGGAACCTTGTCAGTCATGTTTGGAGGGGAGGGCTGTATGATGGGATTTACATATCCACTTACATTAGAAAACTAATTTTTGGACATCACTTCATATTTTGAAGATGTAATTGTCTCTTAATCACACCATAATATGGCTATTAAACCTAACTTACGGTTCTTATTGATAGCAGATAAGTAATGACTCTCCTGAGTAGTCTGCCATCCAGAGAACAATTTTTCTGCTGTTGAGGATGAAAAGAGAAAAAAAATTCTACTGTCATTTAAACTACAGCAATGCTTAGCGAAGGATTAAGGAATTGGACCAGCTTCCTGATCTAGACAAAGTCCTAACTCAGACTGGAGTTTGAGCTTCACAGTGCAGTATCTGTAGCTAAACTTCATAAAGTAGAGATTGGGACTAAGTTTGGGCTTCAAGCGGACTCTCAGTCTAGCTCCTGTAGTTCTTGGAAGCAATTGCATTTCATACATAGTAAAGCAAAGGAGTTTTAGAAGAAAGACATCACATATATAGTTGCTTAAGTCCACTACTCTACAGTGAGTGTTGCTGAAGGAATAAAGGGATCCTCTTAAATCTCACTGGAAAATCAGAATAAGGCTAGTTAGAAATGTTTTGACTAGCAATTGCTCCCAAAGGTCTCTCGGAACCAAGACAGTGTTACATGATTCCTTCGTGAATCAGGCTCTAGGGCTTTAAACTAACTGCAATTTTGGAAGTTGTCAAAAAGGGTTGTCAAATATGTGACTGTGGAGAAGGTCTTTGATTTACAGAAGGAATTAGATCATGAAAAAGGCTGTAGGGTGCTGTTAATTCTGCTGTGCCAAGCATATGAAGTCTTAGAAACTTTGTGGGCAGGTGAAGTGTTTTCTCTGGAGTGCGTACAAATTTTTTTTCCTCTCTGATTCAACCAAAAAAAAAATGCTTTTCTGAAGAGAGGGCAAAAGTCTGCTGCTATATTAATGTTTTTCCTGGAAGTGGCATAATAATTATATCCATGTACATACTGAGAGCTTTGCTAAAGCTCTCTTTAATTACAGGTGATTCCCTGACGACACCCACTGAGGAAGGTGGCTTCTGTCTTTAACCTCAAAGAAGCACTTCATGCAAAGTGGCTTCTTTTTTTTAAGGCCAGCAGTGAGGTCTTCTTGTACTTCTTCAGGAAACTTATTGTTCGGTGCGTCCTCTTTTGGAGCAGACCATCCCATTTGGGCCATCCTTTGAGAGGAGCTGACTCTTGCTGGTCATGGGATAGTTGGGAGTAGTCTGCATCTTCCAAGTTCTGGTGGTTCTTGTCTTAAGTAGTGAAAGAATGAAAAAAAGGCTTGGGTTTGATGCTTTCAGATAGGTTATTTAATTTTGAAATGAATGTTTAGTACTTTTGGCTAAATTAAAGACTAGTAACAAAAATGTACAGTCCCAGTTTGCCAGAAGCTGCTTAATTGGGCATTGCCCAACCAAAGATAAAAAGACTTGGCTCCTTAGGGACAAGAGAGTGAGTGACACCTGAACAGAGCATAATTGCTGCAGCTGAGACTTCCCCTAAGGGCTGAGCTGACTTGGCTGTGTGCCTCACAGCGCACACATCATCAGACACTTCAGTGAAGTGAAGAGATGGTTCCCTTTGGAGGAGTTTGCTCAGAAGAGAGATACACAATACAAGAAATCGCTTTTCAAAGTACTTAGAAAATACTGGGAAACAAAATGGCACCACCAGAAACCTTACAGAGGAGACAGGACATTGTGGCCAAGCTGGATCTTGGGCTTATTTTGGGCATAAAGGGGGATTCGCTTCTGCTGGACTCATCTTAGTCTGAGAGATCAGCTCCCAACCCTTGTGTGGTCACTTCCTAGGCAGACAATTTAGGGTGAGATTCTGTTATAGGAAATCTGGAATAAGTCCTTGTCTGATCTCAATTACACGAGCACTATATCCCAGTTTTAGCTCCCACATTTCTATCACAGAATTGCCACTGATGTGAAGAATAGTCAGCTAAGATTTACTTCTAGTATCTCTGTCTTGTAAAATTCTCCTTCTTACTTTCTGAAATCATGGTGATTTACCAAGTAGTACTGCTTTAAAAGCTCCCTGGTTTCTTTTCTTCACAGTGCAAGCCGCCTCTGAAAGTGAAAGACTTGTTTATTGATATACAAGATGGCAAAATCTTGATGGCACTACTGGAAGTCCTGTCAGGACAAAAGCTGGTATGTATACAAGAGTGAGAAGCTTCTGTAGGTATGGAGCTGTATGTTATGAGGAACAATGTATGGGCATCCAAGGAATAAGGGGGAAGTTGGTCCCATGTCTTGAGTATGGTAATAAGAATCTCAGCAACTTTACTGTGATTTCCTTATGTTACAGACTGGTGTCCTGCATTGTAACTTAGTTTTCAAGAAAATATATAACAATGATATGTAAATGGTGTGCTATCAGTGTAAATGTTCCTACCCCTCAGTTTTTTTAAGGCTTTATTATATTAGTGCTCACATTTTCCATTTGGAGATCACCCAAGTCACATTACCAGGAAAAGATATATTTGCTGCATTATTTTTTTTAATCCATAAATTCTGTTTCTGTTTTGTCTGGGATCATTATGACACTAGCAGACACATGTCTGCTGATGCTTGGTGTAGTTGTGAGTTTAGTTCCAGTATCCTGGCTTAGGATATGGTCTTACTGATATGGTCTAAATTAGAAGGGCAAAGCTTCACTTATCAGAATCTTTTTCTCTCCTCCTTTCTTTGTAAGCGCTGTATAAAGTCCCACATACCAGAAATGGAAACACTCAGTGCAAATACAAATGACCAATTGCAGTTAACTTTAATGTTTTCTTCCTATATCAACCTTGTCAGCAAGTACCGACTTCTGTGTGGTGTCACGCTTGGGTGAGAGACCCGTTCTGCAGCCCTCCCACCACTGCAGAGTCACTTGCAAACACCTGGTGATGCTCTGTAGCGACTGAACCCACTGCATACTGCAGCATACTCCACTGTGGTCACACATTCAGAACTGCCTGGGTTTTAATATTCTTGCAGTTTTGGGGAGCTGTAGCAGAAGCAGCAGTGTCTCTTGTTCAGACGGATTGCATTGAGAGCCAGGCTGGAAAGGAACTGAGGGGGGAATGGCAACCCTAGGCTTTGCCCCTAGCAGGTCAAGGAGAAGGGCAAGGAAGGAGGTAAGGTCAGCTGGCCAAACTTGCTGCACTGGCAGTTAGGTGTTCCTGCACGCATGTGATAAAAGCAGTGTGCCAAAGTGGTATCGCAGGGAGATGGGCATGCAACAGATACGTTTCATCTCTGCCAAAGTTAAGGTTTCTGCCTCCCACCTGCCTGTGCCAGCTACAAAAACTGCTCACGCTTCCTAATTAGGATCATTTAATTTAATTCAAGACAAAAACAATCTATTATTATGAATTTTCAGGTAAATTTGATCCTGAGACTGAACATGGTTGGGAAGTGATTACATAAATAATCAACGTGGCAGGTCCAAGAGAGTGATAACATCTGGAGAGTGGGAATGCTGGTTGCTAACCCTGTTTTGCTACAGCAAGGACAGATCATGTAGTTGAAGCACTTTACTGATCAGAAAAGATGACAATAATTTTATATAGGTAGATTTCCTTAGCTTTAATTTGCCTCTATGTTTGTAGATCTTCTAAGCTTTGTAGATAAGTGGTGACTAATTTCACCATTTCTAAAAACAGCATGGCTTTTATTTTTTCTAGATGCACGAGTACAAATCTTCAACCCATCGCATTTTTCGTTTGAACAACATAGCCAAAGCACTTAAGTTCTTGGAGGACAGTAATGTGAGTATTTTCAAAGGCTGGTCTTAATATCTTCTCTTGATGTATATTGCAATTTGTAATTGTTGTAGTTGTAACTCGTCTGATGTGCTGCATGTACATAGGAGGAATGTACTGCTTAAAGGCACTGTGACTTACCTTAGCAGCAAGGCTGAAAAGCCACATAAAAACGCCCAACGAGAACACCTACAGAGTCTAAAACAAGGATTATTTGTTCATTTTATAACGTAAAAGTTCAACAGGATTAAAGGCTCAGGAACCCAATATTAAAAGAAAATAGAAAGAAATGCAAGTAATCTTTATGAACTGGGTCTTAGTGGCATTACTTCAGTTACATTGAATGTAGATGACTTTCATCAGAAATGCTTTCAGTGTTACAAATCATGTATTTATCTGGTAAACTGCTGCAGCAGCTGATCATGAGTCAAAGGCAAGAGAAAATGAAATCTGAGAACATGACATAAATGCATAATTCCAGGAATCAAAACCTTATAAGGATATAACTTCCCTCAGAGTCCGTGTGGCACTACTGCAACATCACTTCCTATACTTGTGACCAAGCAAGATCAGACCCTGTAGCTTGAAATGATTAATTCCTTTTTTTTTTTTTTTTTTTAATTTCTCCCTTTAGGGCTTTATTCCAAAGCCCTACAGATGTGGCCTGTTCCTTGAAGACTCTCTGCTCTTGAAAAATGTTGAGAAGTAATGGGGTCAAGAGAAGTCCCAGCCATGTAACAACTCATATACATGGTATACCTAGATCTTTCAGAAAGCAAAAACAAATATTGGACTATTTCCTAGAAAAGACTGCAGCATTCTTGCTGTACTGAAAGATTTTTTTAATCCAGTTATCTGAAATAAAGTTTTGCAACTTCTCCACTATACCATCTGGGAAGAAAATGTAATTGAAGATCCTTTTGACTCCAGAGTGCAAGTGCTCAATAGGGTTTAAACTTTATGGGCAAGGAGGGATCCAGTGTGTGCATAAGGGCAAAACCCTGCCTTGCATGGAATGCCACACTGATGTCACTTTGCTGCTTCCCTGCAATGAGCTTAGCTCTTGCTCAAGAGACCCTGCAGCAGAGCCAGTCATGCAGGAGAGTCACTGCAACCCCAGTGCAGGAACAAGCATGTCATGAGGCCTTCGCGGATCTCTTATGACCTGGTAGATGTGGGAGGTTTAACCTCCTTTGGCTTTTTCCCCAGGAGATGATGTGAAAGGTCAAGAAGTTGTCCAGTAACTTCCAGGGGTTCCAGTCTCCTTTTGGAAAATCCACCAGTAGGGGCTGCTCTGGCCCTAAATGTCAGTGTCTACATGTCCTGCTGTAGAACCGCTAAGACTACTTTACAAATACTCAAGATTTCTTAGCAGTTTCCCAGTTGATGATTTCTACCCAAATCCAGCTAAGGCCCACTGGCAGATGAGATTTTTTTTTTCTCTGTTGATACCAACACATTGCAGAGCTGCAGCTGAAGCACATCTGGTTGTAGAGAACAATGCAGACCCTCAGTGAGCAAGGCCAGGCAGGAGGAGTCTTGGACACAGGCGGCCTTTTAATTAGTGGTGCTAAAACACCTACTTTTCTATGGATTTCTTGTTTCCTTAAGAGGAAGCAACCCATCTGTTATAGCCAGGTATCTCTAGTGAGCTGGGTGACAAACATGAGCAGCAGTAAGAGGACAGAGCTGACACCGAGAGCAGTCTAATGGTAAATGCCACTTGCTCCCCATTTTGGAGAAACTGCTATTCAAATGTACTAGGTCTTAAAGACTTTCCTGTGCCCAATACCTTGGAGCCAGCAAGAAATGTGGGCCTTGAAGTATGACAGCTAGAGGTGTCTTCTTGCTAAGACTGAAAACTGTTGTGCGAACCACTAGATAAAAAGTTATTTTGCTTTCCTTTTTCCACTGTAACCAAACCGGTTAGTGAAGGGCAGTGATGAAAGCGTTGGCAAAATGCCTTGGCTGCCAAGAGCTTCAGGGTTAGATATTAAACCACAATGGGTGGAACCCGTCAGCGTGTGCTTCTGTGGAACTCTTAGCAGGGTAAAGCGCTGTTAAAGTGATTCATCCTGTACAGGATTTCTCAGTGATAAAATGGGCTGTATGCTGGGCTTTAACTCAGTCCGGGCGTCACGTGCCGTCCTGACAGCTTCCTTGCTTCCGCCCTCCTCCGTGACCTTTGCCAAAACCAAGTCTGTGTCGTCTAAGAGAATAACATCCTGGTGTTATCAGGTGAAAGAAACCACAGTGTGGGAAAGTCTAGAGTTTGCTTGGATTAAGCAACTCTATCCTTTGCTAAGTGATTTAATCAGAACTCTGTGACAAGCTGTGTAAGGTGAGATAAGCGAGGAGAAAGGAGATGCATAGCAAAACAGAAGTAAGCAGATCTTACTAGGACTTTCATTTTTCTATGAGAATTGACTCTCTACTTGTTAAGAATAGGATCCACTGGAGGAGTCACCATCTTGTTCCATTTTTCTATGGAGGAAATGTGTTTGTGGTCCTGAGGATGCAGAACTGGGATCACTTCTGTTCTGCAGACTATGCTGGGGGCTTGAGATCAGAGTTCCACGAGCAGGATGGTTGTGATCAGGGCAAATTCTCATTAACACACGATTTCAGTCTTGCTTTTTGTCTGACCAGTCAGTGGCAGAAGTCTTCTGGCCATATCCAGTAGTCTCAGTGCATTTTTTGCATTTACCTTGCTTCTTTGAATTCAGCTCTGGATTTACGATCTCTTCTACAGGTAAAGCTTGTTAGCATCGATGCAGCAGAAATAGCAGATGGAAATTCGTCTCTGGTACTTGGACTAATATGGAATATAATCTTGTTTTTTCAGGTAATAAAACTTGAATACTTTAATCATAAGAGAACAATCTTCATGGTATCAATCTATTCCAGCTGAATACTGATTTTTAAATTGATTTTTAATCCTAAAGAACATAATTAAGCATGCTAACCCTGAGCTTTTCCCTCCTAATATACGCTAATTTTATACCTGCAGCTGCTTTCATTTTACTTCATTGGACCTATTTTGGTGTAAATAGCAGATAATTTAAGCCCTTATTTGACTTGGACTAGAATTAGAGCTTCAGATTACTACTTTCCCTTCTCTCCTGTGCATTCTCAGGGTTCTGCTCCAGATTCCCTGGATCTGAACCAACGTCTTGGGTTTGGTTCCAGGTCACAGTTTATTTTCAATAACCTTCTCTGGATTTGGTCCAGTGTGGTGGGAAATTCCATGTAAAATCACTGATCTCCGGAGGCTTACTCAACATGGCAAAAATTCGCAACTGATGTAGAGGGCCAAATGAAAGATCTTGAAGGGCCTGGAACTGATAAAACTGATTTGAGCCTGAAAATTGTTTTAGCCTCAGTCTTAGATTAAAACTGCTCCCTAATCTACACATACTTTGACAATATCCTTCTAGACAATACCAAGTTGTTATGAAGAGAGAGAGATGGAGGGAGGGTTTCTGCAGCTCTCGTGAAACTATGAGGCTCCTTCATTCTTTTGGACTCATTTCTAAATTGGCTAGCAGTTTAAAAAATAATCTCCAAGTGGCACTGGGATTCCTCTCCCTGGCTGGGCTCCTCGAGCTGAACAGTGGTGCACAGCAGCAGTTTGGCCAGATGGACTCGCAGGCAGAGATGTGACCAGAATCTGTCACCCCAGCAGCAGAGGGAGGGCATGGGGGGACCTAAAACCAGCAGAGTGGATGATTTGGACTCAAATATCAATGCTGAGCAGGACAGGAGTGCTGCTGCTGGTCACCATTTCTTGACTAAAAATATTTCACTCAAGCAAGTCCCAGGAAAAGAAAGAACAATTTCAGTTAAACTAACTTTTCTTTCAAGGACACATTTCTTTGCTTTCTGTTTACTACGGATTTGCTCAGTTCAACCTGAACTGGTACCTTGCCCTTTCTGTTTCCTGGGGTTGCCAGCTGGGCTGCTGCTGCCTGTCACGCCTGTGCAATACGAGTTGAGAGTTCTAACGGACAAGTCTATAATTACCTCTTAAAATTCAGTTATGGCGCTGTTATCTGTCAAGTTTGCATGAAAACAAGCACTAGAGTTTTCCATGCAGCTGGTGTTAAACCAGAGCACTGGGTGTTTCACCCTTTTATTACAGATTAAGGAGCTGACGGGTAACCTCAACAGGAACTCCTCCTCCTCCAGCCTGTCCTCTGGGCCCAGCGGTCCCGAGTCAGACACGTCCCACCCCAGCACTCCCTGCGTGGAGAGAAACATGTCCATTACAGTGAAGGACCAGCGGAAAGCCATCAGAGCCCTTTTAATCTGGGTTCAGAGGAAAACCAGAAAGTAAGCTAACAAACCCTCGTGGAAAAATGTGTTTTGCCACCTCCCCTTTTGAAGCTGAATCTTTTCTCTCTCCTGCCCCATGTGCGTGTTACCATGTGCTGTGGCTTCTGTGCAGTGCAAGGTCTCTGCAGGGGCGCATATCACTACAGCTGGGTATCTCCAGCAGCAGTCTGACCTTGAAGCTGTGTGAGTTGCTTGCTTCATGATTTAAGTGTTAAATGTTAACTTGCACTAATCTGCTTGGTGCTGTTTCCCTCCTCCCCCTACCCGCTGGCTTTCATGCAATCTGTTTGATACCTTTCACTCATTAAAGGGTAGGCATAAACAAGGGGTGAACTGAAAAAATAAATATATTGAAAGACTTTAGCAGCAGCCTTTTGAATTAAGCAGCAGCTTTGAAGGAACTTCTCTCTGTGCTGCAGAGTGCCTTGAAGGACAGGGCCCAAATTAGAGTCCCTCTTTCCTCACCACAAAGATGATCAGAGGGCTGGAGCACCTCTACTATGAAGACAGACTGAGGGACCTGGGGTTGTTCAGTCTGGAGAAGAGAAGCCTCTGGAGAGACCTTCTAGCAGCCTTCCAGTATCTGAAGGGGGCTTACAAGAAAGCTGGAGAAGGGCATTTTACAAGGGCATGTAGTGATAGGACAAGGGGTAACAGCTTCAAACTGGAAGAGGGTAGATTTAGACTAGATATCAGGAAGAAATTTTTCACTCTGAGGGTGGTGAGACACTGGCACAGGTTGCCCAGGAAAGTTGTGGATGCCCCATCCCCGGAGGTGTTCAAGGCCAGGCTGGATGGGGCTTTGAGAAACCTGGTCTTTGAGCAACGCCCATGGCAGGGGGTTGGAACTAGGTGATCTTTAAGGTCCCTTCCAACCCAAATCATTCTACGATTCTGTGATTCTGAACTGGAGGGGAAGGAGGTGAATCTTGGGTTCCTTCTCATGAACTTGTAACATTTGGGTCCATTTCCGTTGCTCAACACATCTCTTTCATCTTTAATAAAAATGCAGTTCTTTCACCAAAGCGTTTTGTCAGTAATGCTTTAACCTGGCAGAGTTACCATTGGGTTAAAAAACTTTAGTGTGAGATGTCTAGTGCACGTGTAAATGGTTGGAATGTATTTTACATATATTATCGGAAGCGATGACTGCCAGAGAGCTTTAAAGAGGGCATGGGTTAAACTTACTTACACAAGTTGGATAGCTGAATATTTGGTATTTCTGCCTGTTGATGAATTTATATGTCCAGATCTGCCTGTGAACACAAATGTTCTGTGTCTAGTGTTGAAGATAAAAATTTATATCCTAAATACTTGGTTCTGTGGGCCACATCATCCCTTGGTTATCTCCAGTGAATTTAGGGGTGCTTGTTGTGCAGATATACTTGTCCCACTGAGATCTGTAGTTCGCTGCTGCCAATGTACCCATAAAGGAAGCACAGTTTTAAGGCCAAAATTATGCTGATAATGTCATTAATGGGGAGAGGGTACAAGGAAAGTGAGGACCAGAGAAGTAAAGGCCACAGACTTTTCAGAGCAGTCAGAGTACAATTTGTGAACATCTAAGAGGAGAAAATTGTTCTTGCAACTGCACCATTAAAAACATAATAGTGTCATTATAATCCCGTTATCCAATGACCTGTGCAGAATTTTCTATTCTGGGGCTGTATTTCATTGCAAGTTTGACAGTTGTTTTTTCCTCCAAAACTTTGGGCATCTAACACACTTGTGGTTTATACATATACTGACGCCATTTGCATTTGGCAAAGCACAATTTTCTGCTATAGAAGGCCAAGTACATAGGAATGTGAATCATTTATGCTTATGTTTTTAAGTACTTAAGTGTTGGCAGTCTTCCCAAGATATGGCATTAAAATGCTGGAGAGCAGCAGAAACAGGAATCACAGAGACATTTGGTTTTGTGAATGTTAAATGTGGTTGATGAGTTCTTGAGGGCTTTGTTTTTACTAACTACTTCCTACAAGCAGGTTGATGTCAGCTGTTAGTGACACCAATCCAGTTTGTGAATCCCGGTGTTCTATGGATGTATTTTGTGCGTTTTGAAATCCAGAAAGATCGCAAATGTGACTAGTGCAACTCGGCAACCTTATTTTTGACTTTCAAGAGTCTTTGAAAATGATGCTGCGTTTACTTTGGATTTTGTAACACAACCACCCATATAAACTGTATGTGATTCTGTTCAGGTACGGTGTCGCAGTTCAGGACTTTGCCAGCAGTTGGAGGAGCGGCCTTGCTTTCTTAGCTGTCATAAAAGCAATAGACTCTACTTTGGTAGACATGAAGCAAGCACTGGAGAAATCGGCTCGAGAAAACCTGGAGGATGCTTTCAGCATAGCACAAAACAAGCTGGGTGTTCCTCGGCTCCTAGAACCAGAAGGTAAAACACCTACATCAGCTTTGTTGGGTAACATTCTAACTATAATGAATTAATGAATATTGCATTGTGATACCTACCAAAAACCTCCCAATGGTTAGGCTGTTGATGTAATCAGTGCATTGGGCTGATTGGTAAGAAAAATACAAATGAATAGGTCACTGGCTTGTAGTCGTATGCTTCCAGTCATATTTGTAAGCTCCTTAGGGGCAGGGATCTAACCATAGTTTTAGCTATGTACACTGATCCTGGTTAATGT
Source organism: Numenius arquata (assembly GCF_964106895.1). Taxonomy (NCBI): domain Eukaryota; kingdom Metazoa; phylum Chordata; class Aves; order Charadriiformes; family Scolopacidae; genus Numenius; species Numenius arquata. Next base: position 11,101,965 of record NC_133581.1, read on the forward strand.
TTAGATGCTATGTGATATCTGCATTACTAGCGGGCATTAATCCCCACCCTGTTGTGCTGAGAGGTCTCTCCATGCATTAGCACCATCTCGTAATGCCTACAGTCTGCAGAGACTAAATGTCACTCCAGGATGAAGTATGCCAGTCTGCCATACCAGGAAAATGGGTAGACAGCTATTGAAATGTATTTGAATCTCCCAGTTTTTCCTTTACAATGCATATATACACAGATATATTTTTATATGTAAACATAAACATATATGTGTGTGTATAAATGGAGCTGCTTCTTGCAGTTTGTTTTACTGAACTCTACTAGACAGGTATTAGCCCTTGATTTTATGACTGAAAGCACAGATTGGTTATTTGTGCTTTCATGGGTCACCTCTTTGAAGACTGGGCCGTCCTGCTAAAAAGAAACCTCTGTGCAGCCACTCAGCGAGATCACTGTCTACTGACAACAACATAAATGACAGTATGAAGGTGGATGAAAATCCCTGATCAGGGTTTGGGATATGTTTGGAAATAAGAAAAAATTGATGTGATTAAGATGTTGAGAACTCTTTCAACTACCAACAACAGTGAGAAGGATTTTACCCTCTCTGATCTGTCAGAGAAAGAAAAGTCCTTGTAGCTGTTATTTCTGTCATCATAAAGGCCGGATAACTGGCTGACAATCTGTTCCAATGCAAGAGCATTTTAAAGCCATGTGTGCTTAAGCCCCTTGCATCTGTCCCCATAGATATCATGGTGGAATCACCTGATGAACAGTCAATTGTGACGTACGTGGCGCAATTTCTGGAACACTTCCCGGAGCTGGAAGGGGTATGTGTTTATTTTTATTTCTTTAATTTGCTTTGTCATACTTAATAAAGTCAGATATTGCTGTAATTGTCTTCTAGTTTTCTTTCTAAGCTATTTAAAATAAACCACAAACTTAGTTTTACTTTTTCACATTTTTGTTAAATCCAGTCAAATGGGTTTTCATTAGCGATTGCTAAAATGCTTTAGGTAGAACTGTGCTTTTAAACATTTACATCCAATTATAGCTTTCAGAGGTTAGAACTGGCTACTACTTTGCTATATTAGTCTCAGAGTAAGGCTGAAGTTTATCCCTTCATCTATGATGATTCACTGGACTTTGAATTTCATTTTGACTTCTGTCTTCTCAAGTTTGAGAGCCACAATCAACCTCAATTTAACAGATATTGTATCAGACGCAAGATACCAGGCATTGAATCTTGCCAATAAAGCAGTCAAAAGTACTCCTTGTAAGCACGAAATAAACTACAGCTTAAAGGACCAGGACTGTAATACAAACTTTATAAAAAATAAAGAACTGAGGAGCAAGTAGGGACTGACAGTGCCAGGGAATGACAAAAGTCTTTTGGAGAAAGAGAGGATAAACTTATAGAGGAATTAAAGGACAGAAAACTTGAGGAAAAATGGGAAGCTCCAGGAACTGGAGAAGAGATCTGCCTAAGTTGAAACAACTGTTCTAGAGGCTGCTCGTACTTCCAGACAAACCTAGTTCAGCATAGTCTTTTTGGTTTGAAAGGGTTCCCAAGGGACTCAGTGTCCCTTGAGTAGCTGGGTAAGTTTTTGTGCTAAAGTACCTGCACGTAAATGATGGTTCCTACACGAAAGGCATTTCTTCTCATTTCTTGACTGAAGGTTCCAGTTGGTATGTATTTTGTAGCTTATAAAATCGGTGGGCATTACTAAAGTCACTGGAATTAAAATTATTATAACAATCTATTTATGATTATTAGAGTAGATGAGCATTAAGATTTGTTGGCATTAAGACTTGTGGGCATTTTAATGGACAAAGAGAAAGCCTACTTTTTAAAAAAATACAGTTGGAATGGAATGATCTAGCATATTAATATATTTCACAGCGGATTTAGTGGACTTTTTAGATTTATTTTATTCCCAGGGTTTGGGATTGTGTCAAAAAGCCAAGTCAGTTGTCTCCACAAGTGCAGCAGGGAGAGATGAATACATTACCAGCTGAGGAGTAGGCTTGTCTACATTCTAATCACCCTCTACAAGCAGCTTCTTGACACTGAGCTTTGTTCAACTCACTTGACTTGCCAAATTGGTTTTCCTACTTTCAAAATAAATGAGTCATTAATTGGCCAGTCACAAGGTAATAAGGTGATGGGCTAAGTAGTTACTCTGTCTGTAGTGTTTGGGAAAAGTAAGATGGTATCTGAGGTTTGATTTGTCTTTTAATGGTGTATCATCACTTACAGGAAGACTTTACAGATCCTGACAAGGAGCTTCCAATTGAGTCCACATATGTCCACATCAAAGACACACCTTCAGAAGAAGAAAGCAAAATCTTGATTTTAAGTGAAAGTGAAGAAAACCTGTATACTGTTAATCACGAAAGGAGTCATCCTGCTCCTCCAAAGGTTCATATTCATGACACACTTGAGAGCATCCCATCAGAAACTGTTCCTGAAAAATGTAATGGGAAATTGAGTCACGTGTTCAGTGATGCACAGGAAACATCTGAAGAGGAGCCTCAGAGGCCTACCTCACTGAAAATTGCAGGATCTGTCAGTTTTGAATCCAATTCCTCTTGGGAAGTTCTAAGTGATAAATTCATGCCAGGTGAAGGGGGCATATCTTATGATCCACTGAAACAAAATGATGAGCTTTCTCCAGCTGTTCTGACAGATCAGAAAAATTCTGTTGACTCTTTTGAAGACTACTCTGAAGAGTTAACTAAGGAAACCTCTACGGAATATGACAACGAAACTAAGAGCCTTTCAGCCAATACTTCTTCTTTGAGTCCACTATCCTGGACTTCAGGTATACTTACAGATGAATCTATAAATAAAGTAGAAGAGACCAAGCCCCAAACTTCAATTCTTTTACCAGAAGATACCTCAAAACAAGAAGATACACATAAGTATGTTCTTCATCTTCTAAATGAGGAAATACTGAAACTTCCACAGAATGAACATACAAAGCAATCACCTGACTTTGAGACAACAGAAACTAACCATTGTTCACTGAATTGTTCTAATCTCAAAAGCCAAGAACAATCTACACAGCATGAAACATCTGACGATTCTCTCTCAGATGTACCTAAAACTCCAGAGGACCTGGACAGCTCTGAAGAAGCTGAGCCTTCAGATGAAATGCTACCCAGTTCGTCAAAAGTATCTGTAATACCCCATGATCTCTTTTATTATCCACATTATAATGTTCCCATATCAGCAGTTTTGGATGCTTACCTTGAGCCTTGTATTGAAGGTTATAATACTGGAAATGGCAAAGCTTCCTCTGAAACAGTAATGGATGTTTTACATGAGAAGGGCATACCAGAAAAGAACAACAAGGAAGATGCTCCAGAGCCAGACTTAGGGAATAAGCTAGGTGGTGTCCCTCCATCAGAAACGGATACTGAGAACGGCAAGGAGGAAGCTACAGACATTAACAGTCACATGAATTCTTCAGATGAAAATGAAGTGCCATTACTAGTAGTAGAAGAGTTAGAAATTGAAAAAGATGGTAAAAAGACCACCAACCATCAAGACTGCACTATTCCAGAACAACCTGAGGTATTTTATTTCTTTATTACCAGCATTTCTTTGTGTATATATGGAGGACCAACATCTGACCTCAATTGTTTTTATTTGGTTTCACTTTGCAATGTTTTAGAGAAATATGTAAAATGTACTTGGTTTCCTGTCTGGTGAAGCTGTTTGCCACAGCCCTCTACTGGAATAAATAGAATTGCAGATCCCTAGGAAGATCTGACATTAAAAGACAGAATAAGCCGTAATACTAGTAATACTGCAAAAAAGTGAATTTTAATTATGTTTTAAAGTAGTTTGAGTCTCCTGTATGATCTCTAGATGTAAAAGATTATCACAGAGGGTATTTTTAATAATTTGTAACGAGATGAACAGAAAGTAGTATTGCTGATATAGAAAGGATACAGGCAAAGGTAATTTTTGTCAGAATCCAAATAAGTTTGCCTACAGAAACTTGAATAAATTTGAGTAGGAGAATTTATGTGGGTAAAATGAAGGCTTGTCTATATTGAAGGTGGAGAAAGAGATTTTTGGTCATTATTCTCTGTATTGGATTTAGGCAATTTGCTACTATATCTCTACTTTCAGAGACTGATTTTGAATTGCCTTACACGTTTTCCAGTGCAGTAATTTTAGATAGTGTTTTTCAGGACTGTGTGTCCATTTAATGTTACTCTACGTGTTACGTAGATAAGTTGCTTGGACATGTTTCGGTCCTGACACTTACTAGAGTAATGAAGTTAATTTGCTATTAGCTTCAAAGACTAATTGGGGATAGATTAAAAAAAGACTTAGCGGATTACTTCGAAGAGCCATGCCTTCTTATATAAAAAGAACTGACAACTAATTGTATGTATGTTGAACTGATGTTACTTTATAGCTCAATGTATCCAATATGATCTTCAAGAAATTAATTGCTTTTTATTCTCTTTAGTGAGACTTTCAATCTTGTACTACATGCAATTTAGCATCTGAGTAGGCTACACCACTAAGATAGTTAGAAGGGTAGAGTCAACAGTCTTGTTGTCTAATGCAAAATGTTTCTTAATTTCAACAGGCCATAATAGAACATTTAGAGGATTTATCAATAGGCATAGAGAGACCAGAAAAAAGTAGTATTAGGGAGGAAGAGGAGAAAAATATGGTCAAAGCAGAAGACTTGCAGATCTCAGAAGTCGCCACTACTGCTCTGTCACAAGATAAACTGGAAGAAATTGCTGATTGTCAGGAATTATCCAGGTATTTCACATTTACTTTGTCTTAAATACACCTAACTAGTATGAATGCCTGGTCTTTTGAAGCGTTCCTTGTCCATTGGATGTTTCTTGTAGACTTAAAAGAAGTCAGGAGCACTGTATTGGGACTCATTGGCTTCTTCCTGTGTTGATCTTAAACATGTGTGTTTATATTAAAAATGAGTGATTCAGTGCCAATGGGACTTGACTTGACTTTGCTATACAAACTTTGCTACACAAAACCCAACTGGAACCCCATTTTGAACATGGCAGCGTTATAACTGTTTTTCCAACAGAAGGAGTGTTTTGTAATGTAGATGAAATAATCCATGTGCATTGTTACACTATGTAGAAGTGTAACACTGCTTCACTTCAATAAATATTTGTTGGCCTTTTTTTTCTCTCTATGAACAAATGAACGAGTTTGGTAGGTTGACCTTGGCTGGCCACCAGCTGCCCACCAAGCCACTCTCTCACTCCCCATCCTCAGCAGGATGGGGGAAGAAAATAAGATGAAAAACTCATGAGTTGCTTCAGAAGACAAATGCCTTAATAGTGAGAGTACGTGCGTGTCCCTCTGCCTTCCTCCTTTCTTTTAGTTTTTATTGCTGAGCACAACGTCATATGGTATGGAATACCCCTTTGGTCATTTTGGGTCAGCTGTCCCAGCTGTGTTCCCTCCCAACCTCTTGCCTACCTCCAGCCTACTGGCCTTTGCAGAGGGTTGGAGAGACAGCCTTGGCGCTGTGCAAGCACTGCTCAGTGACAGCCGAATATATAGGGGATGTTATCTGCACCCAAGCCAGACCCAGTACAGAGACACTCAGCTAATTGTACTCCATTTGCTTCTGTTTCCTCTTATGTTCTAATTAAGTTCTCAGGTAATGTGTTTGAGTGGGACATGAACTGTAATTTGTTGATGCTTATCATGATAGCATTTGAAAGAATTTGCTTAGAAAAACCCATTGTCTCCCTCAAGCTTTCTGTTCCCTGCAAGGTCTGTCAGTCCTTTATTTTTTTACAGACAACCATAAAACCTGGGGTATACTCTCACTTAAATGTAAATGACACTAAAGGTGCAAAAACCCTATCAGATACCATTTTTCAGTAAATATTTGAATTTGGGCATATGGATTTTTTATCGTGGGTCAGATTTTCCCAGAGCTATTTTTTATATTGTTACTGATAAATTCAAGTCCATATTGTAATACATGCAACAATGCATACTTGTGGTTTTGGATAACTTAAAACAAGCATGTGCAACTCCAGGGGCTTTCTTTGAAATCAAAACAAAACTTAGCTTTATGAATTTAAAACATTTGGTTTTACATACATTTCAGAACCAGTGATAGTGATTCCAACATTCATCTCCGAAAAAGATTTCCTAATACTTCTGAGAAGGTAAGTATGTGGAAAATTACCTTTCTGTCACTGTTTCTCTTCTTCTCTTAAACTCCAGAAGTTCACATACTGTAAAAGGGTCTACTCTATAGATAAGATCTATGATAATCCAAAAGCCCTGTGGCTTCTAATAATTTTATTGCCAAAACCAGGCAGAGCTGAAAAAGCTTTATTGAACTCTCCCAAATATATGGAACTGAACCTCACTGAACCTTGAACAAACCCACAAAGGAGTACCTAATACTGCAATTAAATCTATTGTAACTTTGATGCTTACTTTGTCGTAACTGTATAGCTGCAGCATTCCGCTTCTTTGAAGCTGGCTTTATTTGCTGCTCCAATTCTCTTGACATTTTGGTATTCTCTGTATGTATGTTGCTGTCCTGGTTACTGCCCTGCAAAAATGCTGGATGTCTCCTGAAGTGCACTTTTCAGAAAAGATTGGGCTCCTTCCCTGTCCTTCACAGTAGTAGTGTTATTATATCATCTCAATATCAGCAGCTGGCCCTAAAAGAATTTTAGCTGTAATGTGAAACTGCATCCTTAATGGCAGATGTAATTCATATTGGTTTCTTGAGAGCACACTATACAACGGAGCTCTACATTTTTATTTTTTCACTTGGAAGGAAGGGACAGCAACAGCAGTCTGGGCACGCTGAGCAAGGATGGGACTATGGCTCTTTTCAGCACCAAATAAAATTTTGACCTTCTTGAAGTTTTAAAGAAATGCTGACACCAATGTTCAATGAAATGGAGGTTTCACATAGATGCTGTGGTTTTGCCATGCTGTCAGAGCTATTAGAAATATATATGAATGAGGAGAGCCTTATTCAACTGAATGAAAGCAGCTGAAAGCAAAAAAATCTTTTTTCACAATTTTTTTCCTTTTCTGTGTGTGTACCAGACTGCAGTTATGAATGTGCAGGCAGGGAACAAATTTATAAGCACACTTGATCATTTTAGATGAGCAAACGTTAGACATACTCTGCAAAGCATACACACACAACTTTCCTCTTTGTGAGATGCTGAATTTTATTTGTTTATATAATCTATTCCTGGTTTGTTTGTTTGTTTGCTTGTTTCAGGAAACCTGTGGTGAAAACAAGAAGATGACAGATATGGATGAAAATCCATTAAACATCAGGTGAGTCGTTCTTATTCAGACAAAGCCCTTTTGCAAGGAATCCGTAACTCCTAGGTACTTCTAAGAATGTTACAAAGGGAAATGAAAATTAACTATAATGGTAGAGACTGACTGGACACCATGTGTAATGGCTCAGAGTCCTTAATTCCCATAGTTGTAAGGTACAAAACTTCTTTATTTTTAGTTCTCCCCCTTGACTAAAATGCTTTTTCTTGACTTGAAAGATTCAGCTGCCTAAGCAAGGCCGTGAGCACTGTCCCCACACGGTGGGTATTTCAGACCAAGAAAGGAGTGGGAGGACTTCAAATAAGAGGTCCTCTGGCAGTGATGACTCTTTCCAGGTTTGGAAGACTGTCAAGACCAGTGTTTAGTGTGGTCAGTGCTAGGGAAAAATGATTCAACAGAGTTCTGGCCTCTGTTAGAGCACCCATCCGTTTCTGTAATTTGTATATGTGTTTAGTTTAGACTTAGGGTGCTGTGATGGAGCCTGAACTCAGAGTGTGTATCCCTTTGCTATTAGGGTCTACGTATCTATAAGAAACAAGGATTGCTTTACGTTTTCCCTCTCAGTTGATACTGAATAGTGTGTCCCAGAACTTAAGAGTTAAAATGATGGTTGCATTTAAATGCAGAAAACACACAAAATATTATCAGGATCCAGTGACCTGGTCTCACGCTTCTGTTAAAAAAAAAACAGCTGTCACAGTTCTGCCTCTTTGCAGACTGCTGAAAGCGAGTAAGTTTTCTGTAATACTTAAGATATATATCCAGTATAATATCTGAACAAGCAGGATGCCCCAAGTCAGAAAAAGGACTCATTAAAACAGGCCAAAAACCAGTTTTCTCCAAAAGTAGATTTAAAAAAAAGTCTACCAGAAGGTGATTCATATAGTCTCACAAAGTTATAAAATGAGTGTACCGTCTTGTGCCTTTTTAAGTAAGACCTTTTCTTGTCTTTGTGAGTGCTCAGTGGTGCTGTTAGAGTCCATTGGGCTTTGCCCTTATGAATCAAAGCTGGAATTTTGGAAGGCTGGAATTTTGAAGTTGTCCTACAAAATGCCAACTGCCACTTGGTTTCTGGAAGTCTTGGGCATTTCCGTTTAATGTTCTGGTGTCTGACATAAGAAGCTCTGAAAGTAGATCATTTGGGGAAAGTATATCGGAGTCAGCTACGGTGCGCAGGTAAAATTGTGGAAGAGTGGTATGTGTTGCCCAGAGCTATGTTTACTGTTCTGAATATAAAAAGACATATTTTTGACTGATAGAAATCACCTTACATAACAGGACTATGCTGCAACGGCATGTATTTAAACTACCTGTCCAGATTTTTCAGAGGATTAATTGCTATGCACCATGGCTCCCGAGGAAACACACTGCTAAAGCCCATTATGCACCTCATAGTCTAGCTTGGATTCCAACTGACTAGATTGAAATGGTTCATTAAACTGCTGTCTTTTAGTCTGCCCCCTGATCTTTGCAGTAAATGTTAACAGTGAGGGCTTTTTCTTCTTCTTCCTGCCTCTTATCAAATTTTCTACTATTTTCAGGAAGGAAAAGGACTCGGAAGCAAGTGAGACTCCAACACCAACTCATGAGATTACAATTGCTGAGCAGCCAGAGCTATTCTACTTCATCATTTTCTTCTGGGTGCTGGTCTACTGCCTTTTACTCCTTCCACAGCTTCTTAGCAACAAAGTTTGATCTCTGTGAGGGGTGGAAAAATAAAGGACGGTGGCTGGATTGCTTTGTGTATCTGCATATGAATATGTTCCTTCAGGTGAAGCACAAACAGAAATGTAGGACCTGGTATTTGTGTTTATTATCAGGTTGTCCTCTATTCCTCTGCTGTTGTGCTATGACAGTGTCTAAGCACATTTTATATTATGATAATTGTGTAAATATATATAAAAATGACCTGATTTAGTAGACGCCATTTTGTACATTTGTGCCTTGCTTTATAAGATGCTAAATAAAACCAGATAATTATCAGTAGAAATATAAACAATTCAGAGCTCTAGTCTTCAAAAATTATTCTTCTGGCTTCACTTCCTTATGCAGGGCCTGACAGCTGTGGAAGAGGGGTGGTGTCGACTTGCCTATGAATCTGGCCCACCTGCAAGGGCAAGGCTAGAAATGCTTTTTCTCGTTTTCCATGGAATTCTTAGAGAGAGCTGGAGGCTGAGCAGAGCTGCAGGTGGTGGAACATGCTGACCCCAGGAACTAATTACAATTCTAATGGAAATCTGGTAGACCAACAAAATCAGGTTGAGGGTTTCTTTGGGTAGGGAAGTTTAGGTTTTCTAGGATTTAAATTAGTTTTTAACCTGCACATTTGTTATGTTTAATTTGCAGGAATAATTTGAGTGTGGAAAAGTGTGAAGAATGTGTAGGCTAGTCGCTTCTTAGGAAGGATCATATGGGAAATTTTGCCCAGAAGCACCCTTTTTGTACAGTAATGATGTCAGCCACCTTTGAAAGGGTGTTCAAAGAAGCTTAATAATTTTATCAGGAACCGATAACACATTTTTGTGGTTGTGTTTTTGTTTTTTTTTTTTTAAAGTACCTCACTGCTGCTGAAGCTGCATCTGCTCCCTTTTCTCTGCTGCTTTCATTTATCAGAGCACGTGAAGATTTCTCTTTTTTGAAGATACAAAAAAAACCAATAGGTAACCTAATTTGCTGAGGCTACTGTTAGGGCACAAGTGCATGGTAAAAGGATTAGAAATATCCTTTAAGTGCCCAAATCAATAAAGAAATGACAGATTTAAAACTAAATACAGAGAAACGTTGACAGGTGGTATTGATTTTGTCATGCAACTGAAGACACTTCTGTGGCTTGTCCACAGACACAGTTGAGCCACTTCTGCACCTTGTAATTTTTGTCCACATCAGTAAACACTTCAGGATATTTGATTTAGGATTTTTGACAGAAGAGGTGTACCCGTGCATTACAGGATGAAAGAGAAGTCTTCAAATTCAATTTAATGGCAGTATCTTTTCTCTGTGTGACTTTTAGTGAAGTCACTATTTCTCATCGGCACATTTTTAGTTTCATATTATGCTTTATGAGACTACATCATGTTGCTGCTTCTACTTGAAAATTCCAAAGGTTGACTGCGATGTGCTTCATAAAATGAGGGCTTTTATGACTTACATTGAGTGAAAGTTACAACACGTGACTATAAGTTTTACATATTTTGTTTTACCATAAGGTGTATCTCTAACCTGGCATAGTTTTCAGCTGAACTAATGGTACCTGGGGTCAGCACACATCAGATTATATAGCAATTTATTTGCAGGTATTTAAAACCTGTTTGTAGTTATGTCATCTGCTGGGGTAATCCTAACTGTCCACCACACTTCATTCTTCTTTATAGGCTTGTTGTTTCCCTGGGATTTTTCTTAGGAGCTGCAGTTAGAATTCAATAGCAGCAGTGTATGGTAGGAGATCTTAAACATTGAAAGTAAAATTCTGAACCTCTTTCAGTCAACAGAAAGTTGAAATCTTTTCTATTCTGTCCTGTCACCATTGACTAGAGCTGGATTCACACTATGAACCAAAAAATAAGATCCTTTGTGCTGGGCGAGGAACAGATACAAACTTCCCAACTTAATTCAGTGCAACTCAACATAAGTAAACAAAATAGTCTTTCATCTTGCCAATGAAAATGTTCAGCATTTTGAATCACCTGATTTTGTGATGCGTGAACCTCTTTGTGCTTGTTGATGAAGATAGTGATCCTTTCTTCCAAAAGAAAACCTATGTTAGAATTTTTGAAGATGCTCTCTTGAAGTAGGCTAAAATATAACATGGAAGGGCTTCTACTTTTTCTCTAAAAGAATAAAACTTAATACAAGAAACTTTACATCCTCATCCTGAAAACCAGTGAATACCAGGCTGGAGCATGGCAGCTACTAAATGGCAGCAAGTAGCAATGCACGTAAGTTTGGAGGAAAAGTGTGGACAGCTCTTCATTATGTGCCACTCTTCATAGGCTCCTTTGGCTTATGACAACTTTTTCTGAGCCTTTGTATCTTACTCTCTGGTTCTTCCATGTTTTCTTAGTCTTCAGCAGAGATTATCTGGAGTTGGATTACAATCCCTTTGTAGGACTTTACAGCTATCAAAGTTCAGTCAAATAAAGTAAGCTCCCTTCTTGTGTTCTCTCCTTCCTCACAACAAAATTAATGAGGAGGCCTTCGGATGTTTCATCTAAACAACTGACACCCATAATGAATGGAAAAGTGAATGGGAATGCACCGATGCTGGCAACTTCATTATTCAGTATTTTCTTCCAAGAGAGAGAAAAGCCAGGGTTTTCCTTCTTGCCTCCCACTGATGAACAGTGACTGAAATAGTGAAATGAGTAGTTTAAATGTCAAACAGCATCCAGCAATTGTCTTGATCATCTCACCCAGTGTTGAAACTGATGTACGCTTCCCAGCTTCTCCCATTAAGAGATGGAGATTGTTTCGTCCATGCAAAATAGATGAAAAAAAATACTAAATTAGTCCATAATACTTGGTATTAAGTTGCTTTCCATACTTGGGTTGGTTTAGTTGTGGTTTTGCTATAACAGAAATAGTCTGGGTCTACCTTAATCAGCCATGCCGTTGGTCAGAAGATCTAGGGTAAAGAGTTAAGAGTAATCATTCTGGTATGTTCAACTGTGCCTGAAAAGCACCTGAACTCTTCAGGAGTTTTGCCATTATTTGGAACCACAAGAGCTGACATCTGCATAAGCAGCAGCTCCCCCCCACCTTAAATTGACTTGTAAGCCTGCATCTCTTCTTCCACAGCACAAGATCCAGTCCCTCAGTGCAAATGCCATATTCTGAAAAAACTGCTTGTTGTTTGACTTTGTGTCCTATTCTGAGCTCACAGTCCAAAAGCCTGATTGTGAAGCATTCACTATGGCAAAGCCCCTTCTAACTTGCTGGGTAGAGGACTGGCTTGAGGTAGCAGAGGTTTTAAAGGCTGGTGGGCAATCTATCATCTATCCATTTTCCAACAGATACGTGCACTGTCTGAAGAAGGAAGTTTTTCCTGAATTTTTGCTTGGTTTTGCGAAAACGCTAAGCTTGAACTGACCGCACTTGGTATTTTGATTTAGCAGCAGAATTCAGCTACACTGATCTGTTAAGACCGTTTCTAAACCCCGATGTTGTTGAGCAAATGTGTGGGTAGCAGCGTATTGTGAAGTGTAAGTGTCAGGAGGTGCTTGAGGATCACTGGATAAAGGGTGATTGGTGTTCACAAAAGCACCATTAAAGACCAAGAGACAACTGTAATAGGATGGTTCAATGTTATTGTAGTCATGTAACTGAACAGCAAAGTGTTTCGTTGTGAGTTTATAGAAAGTGCAAGGAGAGATATGCTATTAAAGACAGAATCCTGCTAAACATTTATGGGGCAGATGTCTTAGAGCTGAAGAAACAAGTTAAACAGTCACATAATCTACAAACTGAATTGAATATAGCCTTTGCCAAAGTGTAGGAAATGATCAGTGCAAAGATAGGGCAAGCACAGATTACAGTAAAAAAAATGACAATCACTTTTCAATGCCATGAATATTTTTGATGGATTGAGCTCTAAAATGTATTTTTATTGAGTTTCTAGATTGTAATGAATGTGTCTACAGAATTTTATGCAAAGCTTGAGAGTTCAGCTGTTTTAAAATGATTTTTTTATATAGCGGTGATTATTTTATCTATATATTTAATAGAACTGTAAAACCATTTTAAGAGTACCTGTAAAATTCTATGTATGTGATATGATTATTTATTAATTATGACTCATGAGAATGAACATTAAGCTATGCATCAGTTGTGTCATCCATTTGAAAACTGGAAACTGCAAACAGGAGAAGAGTTTTTAATGAACAGCAGACTTGGAAAACATGGGAAATGATTTAATACAATTGTGTGATTCTTAAAGCTGCATAGCAGTATGTCATTTTGTGATGTTAAACTTTCAGCTAAAGTTGCAAAATATACAGAGTGATTAAGCTACTTTCTTCCATTAAAACTTCCTGAGGCTGAAATTTCTACATGTTGATATTTGGTGTCTAAACACACTTAAATCCTCTACATCTTCTGGAGACTATCAACTGACTCCAGCTCAGTAAGACAGTAACCTCTTTATCCATGTAGTGCTCCGTTGAGTTTATGGGGGTACCATGATACCCAGGGGTTCTTTTTAGGATTTTCTGCACCAATGCCCACAGAATCAGAGCTTTACAAGAATAATTTGGCCATCTAACAAGGTAATAGTTCTAATAACGCATTATCACTTATGCTAGCTTTAACTACTTGGAGTCCCTTCTTGCCAAGCGCAAGCTTGAATGCATCCAAGTGATGTGTTCAGTTCCTCGACTTCTGTGGAAGTCAGTGCAACGCATCTGTGTGCTAAGCACACACAACAGGATCTGCTCTGAGGGGACTTAAATCAACATTAATCACATAGGCCAGGAAGTAGCTGAAGCCTACGCGTGTCCCTTAGGCTGGATCCCCTCAAATCCAATGTACACAAGCAATCCCACTGATTTGGGTTAATCCCTCTGTACGCATAGTATTTGTTTGCCTAAATTCTCCAGGATCAATCCCCTCTTCCTTCTGGGAAGTTAACATGCATGTCCATTTTTAATTAAGAGAACAGCAGTGGGGGAAGGAATGGCTGGAAGATGAGAGTGAGCTTACAGGCTGGAATACAGCTGTGAAAGTTCTCAAACAGCTACAGGTTGCCCGCTGTTTTCCATTGAGCTAGTAAGTAGTGCATCTGAATAGAGTTAAAAAACCCTTAAGTTTTTGTGTTTCCACATTGTGCAGTGTTTTTTCAGGTAAATGACATCAAATTCTTCCCCTCGACATACTACTGACAACACTAATTTACAGCTGCCCAACTTACGACTGTTCACGTTCCAGGTTTGTATCTAAAGCAGACTTGCAGTACGGCTTGTTCCCACCCAGGTCGCCCCAAGATGGTGAAGCTACTCGTGCAGGAGGATGGGAGGTATATACACGTTAAATGATATGGAAAAAGATGTTTTCTGAACAGGGTGGCTTGCTTACTCTGTCCATCGCTTGACACAACTCTAGAGCTCACAAAGGGTGAAAAATTAACGTTTTTATTCTCAAGTCCATTTCAAGGTTATCTTAACTGAAACTGTGGAACATCGAAGTATTTCTTTCCTCCTCTGAATGTGAGACATGGAAAGCCTCCTTCCACCTCACAGGCACTTTTGATGACTCCCTTCCAGGCAGCTGCTACTGCTGGTATTGAAAAAAGAGGCCCGTGTTCTTTTCTCACCATGAGGGGAATGTCTAAGTTTATATCTCTGGAACATAAAATTGGCTCCTGCGTGATTAATGTACGTCTTCATGAAAAAGTTAGAAGGGGCAATAAAAAGAATTAATTTTACCTCGGTGAGAAATACTAAAACCTGCCGTTCCAAGAAAGGCTAGATCCTGGCCTTCACTGCTGTGTTCAGGTCAGGTAATATTTTATTCTGAAAGTAGTTTCATGACTTTCACTGGGCCTTCCTGGAATCTCTTTGACTGGCAGAATAGATTTGCGCTGTGTCCAAGGACCGATTCATACAGGGGCTCCTGATCCACAGCCATTATTAGACTCTAACAGAAAATCACCAGTGTTTAGTTAGAAATGACTGGTCTGATTTAAATCACAAAATTTTCAAATTATATGCTGCTAATTTTTGGAGAGAAATAATGCAGCCATTTTAAAATGCCAAATAACTTACATAAGTCAAATACGTCTATTTTTATTGTAGTAAAAAAAATTGAACTTCTGCTTTTTTCTTGAACAAAACAACATATTTTAGAAGGCACCCACTTTGTGCTATTGTATTCTTCTGTGTAAAAAGCTGAAGAAACTGTTTTAGCCGCCTTCTTAAAGCTCTCCAGTTTAAAATGTAATCTGTAAAGTGATAGTTTGCAGAAGAGTTAATGAGGGACTTTTAAGCTGAAGAAATAATTTGTCAGTAAGGAATGTAATATTTAAAGTACATGTTTCTCTTTGGCAAGTGGTGAGGAATATTGCTTATTTAAATGAGAACAAATGCTGGGAGGATTTGAGTGGTATCAGAAGATATACTGAAGGAGATGCATTTTTGTGTACTTTCAAATAATTTCTTCTGAATGCGTTCAATCAGTGGTTTGTATTGGATGTTTGCACTTACTCAAAGCTAATTTTTGTGAGAAAAATATATTCTTGTGTATAGCTGGTACACTAGAAAAGAAAATGTTTTTAGAAACTGTTACGCTGTACTAAGATTAGTATTTACTAGTGAATAGTTCCACTTTCTTTTATAAAATCTCCAATTTTGAAATAAATGGACAGGCTTCCTATATATAATCTGTTAATCTGTGGGTTTGTCCTTTTTCTCCTGATAAACTATCTTCAAACATCTCAGTTCAGGAGAGATCACCATTTTGTTCTTATTTTATTTATTTATTCACTATTACCATTACAATATATAAGTTATATATTAGATATTTATATTACATATAATATAAAAAAATTATGTATTTTTTTTATTTATTAATTTGTTTCCATGTCCAGAAATTATGTTCATTTTTTAGCAGGGAAGACCTCAGTAAACAGCACAAATTCATAAAGTGCATTGTTTCCCCAGCTACTCAAAAAAGTTACTTTTCATTTTAGAGGAAGAATCCAAACTTTTCTTCTAGTCAACAAGCAGAATAAATTAGAATTATTTACGAAGGTGAAGACTTAGCAATTTAATAATGCATAGAAATTGGCATTATAAAGGCAACCCAGGGGAAAGCTTACAAAAACATTTGTGCTGAATTATATGCTCTTCTTGCAGTTCAGTTTATCATCCGGCCTGTTTCTAAGTAAATGTTTAGACTTGTGGATCAGTAAATTACTAGGTGCGGTACTGATTCATATTTACTATGTTCCTCCCCTACACCTTAATTCCCTTTGCAGTATATGAGAAAAGTCCGACAGAGATGCAATACGGTTCAGAATCAACCCCAGGATCTGTCTCCTGAAAAAGTACCTAAACTGGATAAACACAGAGAAAGAAAATAGTATATGGGGAACGGAGTAGGAGTGCTTCTTCTCTAATTAAAGTTTGGTAGCTATCACGCTTTAGGAATTGTAAATTCCTCTTCTCCTTCTTCAAAATCAAACATGCTTCTCATCACCCCTGAGGTAGCTGATACCTGTCTATCGGACCATCTTCCCCCGCACCTAATCCTGTAGGGGGTAAGAGAATATTCAAATTGCTGTTGGGAATTTGGGAGATTTGTTAAGTCAGTCCTGTTAGCAGTGCTGACTTCATTACTGTAACTTTAACATCTCTAGATACAATTAGAGACCAGTAACTTTTATTGGCGTCATGAAAGACACAAGTGGAGAATCAGAACTTTGTGACTTTTTTTTTTAATTGGGTAATTTTTTTGCAACTGACACTGTAATTAGGAATTTGCACATGGACTGGGAGGTGGTGGTGGTGAAATTCAAATATGCAAGATGGGTCAGCTCGGAATGTGGGAGTAGAGTAAGTTTTTACAAGAGTATGGGATACAAACTTTAGTTCAAACTCAAACACAGTACGAATAGGAATTGTTGGATTTGATTTCTTTTCACGGCCCTGGGATAAAAGTAATTCTGATAGAAACTGCAAAAATAATCTCCCATATCATTGCTGTGTAAACACAATTTTTGTAGCTTAAAGAAGATGCAAGTGCAGTGGAGGAAACATAAACAAAGCAATAAAGCCAAGCACAGGGTTCATTTCAGATAAGGAACCACATGCAAGTATGCGTCCCGAGGATGCACACTCGGGTCATGCAGGAGCCCAGACCTCCTGAGGATCACTGTGGACATCATGCAGCTATTCCGGTTGCTAGTGTATATTGAAATCTTTCCTCTCACTTCACTGCTTATTTGACCTGATTGGTAAAGAGGGGCCAGCAGGGGCAGGAGTACCTTCAAACTGCGGGGCAGATACAACAAAACCTTAGACCGAGCTCTGATTTCTATTAAGACACCACTATATGGCAATAATCTTGAGTTGCTATTTCTATTGATGTTACAAGGATTATTCCCAGGAGAGTTAACTGCAATACTTTATGAAATGCCTTCTAGTGACTAACTCCATTCCTTGGTTAGATGGTACCACTGGCAGATCTCTGTCCTTGCCAAACTGTACACTTTACCTGGGAATATCATGCAACATATGATCAAAGCAAAATGTATAGCTCCATCTGCTGTAAATACTTTGAATTGATTATTTTTGCATTACTTTTTTAATGGACAATCTGGACCCTGGGGAACCGATTTGTCACTTTGCTGATACGTATTTTTTGCATGTTAGCAAGAACCAGCATAAATACAGCAGCAGGTACATTTATGCATTGCAAAGTGGTATTTCTCAGTTCTCTGGCAAAAAGGAGCACCAAAAAAAGTGTGTATTTCAAGGGCATTAGAAATTTTTGTTACTTACTGTATGACAGATCTTTTATACTGTGTCATTGCAGCTGCTTGTGAAATGCAGAAATGACATGACTTGCTTAAGTCAATGATGGATGAGAAGAAATTCCCAGTTATGCTTCTGCAAAGTGATGGCTTTCCACAATCAGGAATAGCAACTTTTTTCTTGGCAGCAGTCCTCAACGCTGAGTCCCTGCACAGGAAGAGTGACTGAGTTGATATCCTATTTTTTATACTGATTTTACGTAAACCAACAGTTTAAAGAGGTCAAAAAAGATACTAAAGCAGTTAAAAATATTGACGTTTCTCTTGCACTAGGGAAAACACCTTTATTTAGAGTTAGGAAGTCTGGGTCACTGAAATGCGAAAGCACACCAAAAATTTTTCTTAAAATAGCATCTTAGGGGGGAACAAAAAGTTTGTGCAACCCAACACCTTTTAAAAATCTCAGCTCCTATTTTAGGAATGGACTGTTCAAAATAGGTTCTTTCTCTCTTTCTGTCTTTCTTCCAGCTTCCTTCCCCATAATCAGACCTGCAGCTTTTTCTCATAATACATTGCAGATGTTATTATTAGCACTGTGGTTTAAAATGTTTGCAACTGCTCTTTCCTGCAGTGATTCACAGCCATGAAATGAAAAACCTGGTAGCCAGACTAGGAGCCGTTTAAGAGGAAAGTCTCCAGCTAAATTTTCTCCAGTGAGGTGCAGAAAAGACACATCCTTTCTCGGTCAGAAACTTGAATGCAACACTCCAGCCCGCATTTTCTCGATAACTGCCAACTTGTTTCAAAGCGCATTATTGAAATAGTGTGTGACACAATGACAAACTAGCATCATGGCTGGTATCAACGGGAGGGAACAACAGAGGTCACCATTGTCTCGCAGGAAGGAATCTCCTCCGAGTCCATTTTAGAACCTGATGAGACGTGTAGAGCAAAAAAGCACTAAGCCTGGTTTCTGCTGGCGTGACTGCACAGTTCTATAGCATGAACAAAGACAATTACTTGTGACACTGATTTTTTTTTTTAAATTGCAATTTTTCTCTTTTTTAACCCAAGCACAATTTTTTCTTCCTCTTACCCAACAGGAGAAAACCAGAAATAACCCCCTCATCCCTTACTGATACGATTTTTTAAAAAGGGGAAGGGAGATGAATGCCCCCATTTTCTTGTTATCTTACAACAGTTATCCCAGAGAGTAAAACATCACCATTTCCAGTACTAAAGAGATGGGGAAAGCTGTAATTAGGTACATTATTACTTACTCTGTTCTGGATTTTAATTAGTTGGGCTACTTTATTCTTTTTGTTCAATGGTCTGTTTGCTTTGGTTTTAGGGATGGTTGTGTGGTTTTTACCAAACATCCAATGCCAAGCAGTTTGAAATATGTGGAATTTTTGAGGGTTGTGTATCGCATTGATAACTTCATCTTACTTTTCTTTAAAATCTTTGTAAGAAATTTGGGAAATCAATAAAAAAGTCAATTTTTTTTAAATTTGGGCTTAAACTCTGAAGCTTAGCTGTCATTATACAAGGATATGACACAAAATATCCGTTTCTTGCAAGGCAGACAGAATAGTGGTGATAGAATAATAAGGAATAGCACAAAATTTATCCTAACTGTGCTTTTAAATCAAAACCACCTGTCAGCAGGCAGGCTCAAGGAGGAAGTAGCTGTGAAGAAAGACAGCCTTTTCTTTATATGAAAATAACTTCCAGAATTCTCCTGGCATTTGTGTGTTTTGTTTTCTTTGTTTTAAGTATTCTGCTTGCCTTCTCTTTGAACCTACTTGAATTGGATAAAATTCATTATTTAATCATGGCCTGCAGAGGATTAAGGAGGGTTTCTTTCTGCTCTATTTTACATTAGAAATAATCAAGAATGCCAATTTCCTTTGGTACTTCAGCTAAAATTGGAAAAATAGACCCATATGTTCTGACAGCTCCCACTGGATAAGACTGAACAGCTGCTCCTCTTCCTAAGCTTTTGTCACAGGATATAATTATTCTTCCATCTATAAAAAACGGAAGGATGCCCCTTCAATGCTGTAAAAATACCTAGTAATGTGATATTTAACAACATGGGCATCACAGAAGACTTTCTCTAAGTAGCAACAGAGGTTTGAGCCAAGAAAATACTTAATTTGATAATGCCCTAGGCCTCTGTATCACTTCGAATCTGAAATAATTTTACTTAGGTCAGTTTAAATGAACCTTAGAGTGCTCCAGTCAGCTTTATCTTCAAATACTGACTTTGTAGGCACAGTTACATTAAGGAAGATGGTAAATTTCTGACAGAGTGCAGATGGAATGAGGGAGGCTGGACCCCCCGTGACAGATCTTCCATTGCATACACGCTGCCTTCAGCTCAACTTAAAAGACCAATGTCCAGCCAGAAGAGGCTTTGTATTGCATTTATGGTTGTTTTCTTCTTCTTTATTAGGCAACAAGGACAATCTTCAGTCCTTGTATAAATACACGTGATCTTAGGAGACTCCTAACTTGGTCACCTGGCCTAACACAAGTGTAACTGGTGCTGTACCTGCACCAGAACAAGGCAGAATGGGGCCAGCAATGTATGTTGACGTTATTTAAAGATTTCCTTCCACAAAAGTGACCACATTGCCCACATGTGGCTATATCTCTACATTTTTTGTATGATTTGTGAGAGCAGTCAGTCCATAGATCTGACCACTCATTAGCACTATAGACAGGCCCGTTCTTCTGAGCTTTAAGTGTCTGCATCCCATCATGGTAATAAATTATGGTAATGTAAAGTCTTTTTTTTTTTTTTTTCTTGCAGTAAAAGTAAGAAAACTACTGAAAAGTAATAGAGCTTTTGGACATGTGCGCAAGTGAAGGATAGGGAAGAAGAGTTCAGCTTTAAAACTGAATTGTGGATTTAGCAATTAAAATGACACCAAACAGTCCCTAACAGTAAAGATTTTTACCACTTATGTCCATCTTTTGGCAGAGTTTTTTTTCTTCTTCACGCTCAGAAAAACAAACAAAAACCAGCCAAAACCAATCCACAACCAAACCCTTTCTTGTTGGTCAGCAACTTCATTTCTCCATTATGTAAATGAAACCCTGAGAAGAAGGGCATCAAGGTAAAAAGGATGAGCTATTAACTCCATGGAGAGAAACAGGGATAATCTTAACAGCTGAACGTTGACACTGTTAAATGTTCACTCACATTGCAAAAGACAAGCACAATGTGTTGAAGAACAGGTAGGGTGAGCTAAGCCAGACGCAGACTTTTCATGGTCACTTCCAGACGCAGCTCTTCAGCAGTGAAGCAGCAATTTTGTGCTCCACCATTATTGTAACTGATCAGTAGATATTCAGCAGGACAGTTCATCTCTGGTTCCATAACACTGCCATTTATTTGGGGACGTGACCAGATGCAAGCACGATGTGATTATTGCCTTCAGCTCTCCGATGATCCATCAGGACTTACGCTAGGCTGAGAGACTTCCAAACTTGAATTTACAAGAGACATCCTTTTTTCCTACTTGCCCTATGCATCTATCTAGTCCAGGCTGTGGCTATGGATCTAAGTCATGCAGTAATCAAACCTAGAGGTTCGGTTATTAGCTACATCTCTATGAGGAGGGATCAGTTTACTCACCAGTCACAAAGAGAATGCTGTTGGCAAGGGATGACATGGGTGGGGGGAACTAGGGAATTAAAATTAACTGAGATCTGAATTAAAATAAACTGCAAGGTACCTCCAAATGTGCTAGTTTTTGTGAACTGATATTCCTCAGTCCTATGTCCTGCCTTAGTGACCAGTTCTTCACACTTACAACTGAACCTTCTCTTACACCAGGTATTGCATTGCAGTCTTGTACTACAGCCCAGTTTAGGTAGATAATTTGCTCAAAGCTTTTTCATTGTCTTAGAAGTTTCTCCACAGTTTCCAAAGACACAGCCTGTAGATTTTTGTGAATTGTCATGGAAGTAAAAGCTGGAAAATGGCAGCACGCAAGGCACATGAGAAATTGTGTTCTCATGTTTCAGCACCATGCATTTCCCCCTGGATCTTCATCTGTGGTTGAACGGTTCTGATGGCGGAAAAGTTACCCTACATCAGCTGTTTAACGCAAGAAATTTCAGGACGCTTTTAAAGAAATTTATTAGTAGCTAGTAACATCACTCAAGCGAGTGTTGACAAGAAACTGGAGTAAGACCAGTGATCCAGCTAGTTAACAATCTGCCTTAAGCAATGACAAAAGGAGATGCTGCTTAGGGAGTAAACATAAACCCAACCACCTCCAGTGGTCCTTCTTCCACCTTCTAGGACTAGCACCAGCAAGTGCTGAGGGTGCCAGCTCCCTGGTAGAAAAGCAGCACTTCACCTTTGGCAGGAAGGACACTCTTGATGGAAACAACTGCCTGTGTGTACGAAAGGGTGGGACTTCACTACACAGAGATGAGAGAGCTCAATGCCACTCTGCCCAGACACCGGCCAGAATCACCCAGCACTCCCTACTGCTGCCAAAATGATCGCCATTCTCGCAGGGCCGTAAAACAGCACAGCCCCATCCCCTCTGATCCGCCCCTCGGTGACCGCTCCTGCCTCAGAGGGAAGCGCGGAACCCCGGCGACGGCCTGGGTAGCTCCACGTACCCACACCCCCCAAAATGGCGGCCGCCGCCCTCGCCTCAGCGCTGCCGCCTCACGCGAGGAGCAGACCCGCCCAAGCGCGTGCGCGGACAGCGAGCCTCGCAGCCCTCCGGCGGGGGGGGAGGGGAGCGCGCGCGGGCACGCACGCACGCGCGCGCGCGCACATACACATACACATACACATACACACACACACATACACACACGTGAGCCCCTGGACCACCCGGCGGCTCCCCGGCAGCTGCTGTATCCCGCTCTCGTATTGGCTGTCTGGTGAACCTTTCACCTTTTACCCGGCTCTCGTCGCCAATCGCCCGCCTCCTTTCATATCGTGGGAGAGCGGTGTCCGTGAGCTGCGCAGGGTGAAATTCTCGGAGCGGGCTTGCGCTGCGTGCGTTGGGTGGCCTCCGTTGGTATAGGCGGGAGGGGTGGGGGTGGTGCTCCGTTTGCGTAGGGCCGGCAGCGCAGGGGGAAGGGAGGGGGAGGAGGAGGCTGTCCCGGGCCCAGGTGAATGGAGGAACCTGACAGTTGGGGGGAGCGAGGCGGCGGCGGCGGGGAAATGGCGGCGGCGGCGGCACAATGAGACGCGGCCGGTAGTGGGGGGAAAGCGCCAGGCTGGGTCCCGTCCGAGCAGGTAGGAGATGGCGGCCCGAGTGCGCCTGCCCCTCGCCCCGGGAGCCTGCATGGCGGCAGAGCGCGGCTGTGGGAGCCCCGGCCTGAGCTCCAACCCCACCGCTGAGCGGGGCGGGATAGCGGCGGTAGCTCCCTCCCGCCGATGGGGCCCGGTTAGGTCTGCCCCGCCTCCGGCCCCGCGGGGGCCCCTCCGGTACCGGGGCCGCCGGCAGGGCCTGGGCTCCGCGTCTGGGGCGGCGGTGGGGCGGGGGCCGCGATCCGGCTCCTCTCGGCTTTGTCTCCGTCCCCCCACCCCCCGGGCGGCCGCGCTGGAGGCCCGGCGGGGTGGGCGACCCGAGGGCCTGGCCCCGCCGCCCGGGGCTAGGGGTCTCTGTAGCCCGCCTGCCGTGCCGTGTGGGGCGGTCAGAGAGTTTCCATTCCGAAGCGCTCACGTTAAAAGCGGTTTCAGAAACTCTTCGCTTGGTTTCCTTGCCGTCCTCTCGCAGTTTTTAAGTGAAGGCAGCGCATGGAGTAAGGAAAACGTAGCGGGCAGCGTGATTAAGGCAGCCCTTGTGCTGTGTGGTCTGGAGTTGAAAAACAAAAGGTTAAAAACGCAATTATTTTTGCACTGGGGTTTGTTGCTGTGTTAGGTAATCTGATGAGTAGAAAATGGATTGTGATACTGATACCTGGAGAAAAAAAAGACTGTTTTTTGTCTATTATCATTAACCAGAAATTATTGATTCAAAAAAGTGAATCTCTTAGTGGTTCGGTTAAATTCAACTGCTAAAAGTCTGGAAGATGTTTGGCACTTCAGATGACCAGTTATGAGTATTTGTGATGATAAGAATTTGAACTTAAAGTTATGTGGTGGGCTCAAGTGGTGAAAGTGTGTGGGCTAGGAGGTGATCGCCACTTCTAGAGAAATGACAAAATGGAAAATCCAAACAGTTAACTTTGTAGCTGCTCAGTTAACACTATGTTGTATTAAGTTTTATGCTTTTACTTTTTATAAGACATTTTGGGTGCTCTGTTGAAGTGCAAACTGCTGCTGGATGTTTAGTAAATTGTGTGGTGGTGTTTGTTCTAACAGTTGATGCAGACACAAACTGAAATTGATTTCTGTTATGCCATAACTATCGTCCAAAATCCCTCTCTTAAGAGAGCCTTTCCCATTGTCTATGTCTACAAAATAAGCTGTAGTCTGTTTAAAAGCTTTGGAGGTCTGCTGGAAGTTTTCAGCTGGAATGCGTGTTTACATGTATAATCATTGGATTATTAATTTATTAGTCCATAGGATTAAAAAATACATATGTATTTATTCAGAAGTGCTGAACTCTGAATTAGTTACTGCTGTTCACCAAGATGAAAGCATCTTGGTGATACAGTTCTGTGAAAGTGGCAGCTCAGTACTTGACAGTCAAAAGGTGAATAATGCTGGAATTAACAACTAATTGAGAAGAAAATGGCATCAATATGCCATGGTATAAATCCTTTCTGAGGCCATATATTTAATACTAAATGCAGTTTGGATTTTTTACCTTCATCACTCTTCTACCTCAAAAAGGTTGTATTAGGATAAGAGAATGGTAGATTGAAAATTAACTAGAGCTTTTCACCCAGGGAAAGAGATACCAGTGGAGGGATAAAACATGACATGAAAATTAGAGTCATGAAGAAAGTAGGTAGGGAGCTGGTTTGGTTTTTTGTTTGTTTCCCTTGTCTTTGAAAGATGTCTGTATTCTACAGATTCAAAACAAATGAGATACTCCTTTACACCACGTGTAGCTAAAATGCCTGGTGCGGCAATATATTGGGAATGCTAAAAGTTTACAAGAAAGTTGAAACACTTAATTTGTAGGGAATATCATCAGATACTATCAAACACAGGAATATCTTCTCAGACTTGGCACATGTCAAAGTGACTAGTCAGTGGAAGGTATTCCTGCTTGCCCTGCTGTTTATACTCCTTCGTGTATGTCCTCCATTGGTTACTGGTAGAGGGAAGCCAACAAGCTAGAAAGCTGTTTTGTTTGACGTAATATTTATTATATTAACATTTTTATAGAAGTTACACTTTTTTTTGAGAAATACCTTGATCTTCTGTAGCCATCAAGAAGAAAAAAAAGCAGAACCTGCAATTCAGGTAAAACCTATTGTAATGGTTTTTGTGTCCACCGTAAATGTTTCTCATTTCCCATTTAAAAAATTTGTAAAGTACTCTTCCAGTTTTTCAGAAAAGTTATGGATTGCATGAAGTTGCTTTAGCATGGCTGATGAGAGTCTGAGTATTGCAACTTCACTTTCAGTATGAACCAACTAAATGGGCATTGATGTGTAATTGAATGCAAGTTACTGGCAAAAATAAATACAAAACCATGTGTATTCCTCTTAGAGCAAGGAGACATCTGGTAAAACAGATATGGTAAACTTGGAGTTGAAATACTCTGATTTCTCTTTGGATAAGCTGTAGAATATAAGTGAGAGCGAGTGTTCAGGAAGATCTTGAAAAGGATTGTATAGTTTAGGGATGACGAGCATTATAGTAAGTGCCAAGCCTACAGACCGGAGTTTTATTTCAGGGCATAATCAAGCCTATCAGGCAGCAGGTAGAACATCAAAACATTCTTTGAGATGGATTGTTCCATTATTCTGTGATTCTTTCTTTATCTCATGTAGGTGGTACAAACTAGGGAGTATACTGAGCTTGACAGACTATTGGCAGAACAGCGAGATGGTTCCTGTGCTCCGCTTCCCTCCTGTCCTAATGCTTGGCCATGTAACCACTGACCATCTGTATCCCATCACCTTCATATGTTCAACAGTAATTTTTTCAGGCCAATAGCACAGAAGTTTGGTTATATTTTTTTTTTTTTTACGTTTTTTCCCCCCAGGAAATAACTCCCTTTAAAGAAAGTAAATGTGTAATTATAGTATTGTAGAGAACAGGAGTCTCTATATAATTGTGTGCAATATGCTTTTAGAACGCTCTACCCTGAAGGCTAAGAATGATTGGAGTGGAGGAGAAAGCATCATTTTTCTTTACACCATCCAGACATCTTTCCTCATCCATTAGCCTTTCATGACTTCCATATGTATCGTGATAAACCAGAAGAGACCCGATATATGGTAAAAATGAAAAGTTCATTTTTTAGCTGAAGTTACTGCAGTCTTTGGTTGGGATTTGTAGGTTCAGTGTTCAAACAGTGTTCATCATTTGGGGAGATGGATGGATGCAGGAATGTCATTATAATAACCACTCTAAAAAGACTTAATCTACAGGACAAGGCAGTGCCTGCTTTAATGTATGCTATGATATATTAGGCAAACTCTTGAATTTTGGTAGTTCTTGCATGCATTACCTAATAATGTCATAATTTTTCAAGTTTGAATGTTGAGCAGTATATCTCAAACTCCCTTGTTATTTCTGCTCTATATTGCAGACTGCATCAGTTAAATAAATTTTCTGTGACATTTGTCACTTTCAAATTCCTGCAGCTTTTGGAGTCATGAAGTGGAGAACTGAGACTAGTATCAGGGAATTTACTTGTATTGTCACTAAGCTGGAGGTGTTGAAATGACCTTCTCTGGTGGGGAAAAATAGGAAGAGCAGTGTTCTGCAACGTCTCCTTGCCTAAATACTCCTAAATCCAAGAGACTTCAGTACCTCTTGTCGTGGCTTTTACTTAGGTGCAATGCACTCATGAATCTGTGATCCTTGTTTTGGTTGGCACAGGTGTTACTTTTGTGTCCCTTCTTCCCAAGGGAAAAGAACCAAAAGTGTTCTCTTCATAAAGGATCAGTTCCTTCGGGTTCACCAAATAAGTGTGAATTTGTATCTGAAATGCAGGAGAGGGACTGCCGACTTGAGGGATTGATTGCTGGACGCAGAGGTGATCAGGTTGTGACTATTTTAGCTGTCATTGGGATGGTTTTTAGTTTTGTTTTAAATTGCTCATCAATGTCCTTGTGTTTTTTTCTTTTGTACACAAAAAACCTCACCCCAAACCCCTTACTGTTAATTATTAAAACCTGGTTTCCAGTGCCTGTCTCGTTTTGGAATCTGATTCCTGATAAATTGTCAAGCCGTGTAGCAGCCTTTTCCTTGGCAGAGATGCTAAAAAGTAGCTGGGTAGGGGTAAAAAAAAATTGGACTCCTTGACAACTTAAGAATTTTTAAAAAATCTTTTATTTTTGAAAATTGGTTTGGTGTTTTAGACCTGCTCACTTACTGACAGCATAAATTTCCTTTCCTTAGGAAGTGAGGCAAATACAGCTTGCTTTGTAAAGTTGATGACTCCATTGAGATGATTTGGCTATGCAAGCATGTCTGGGCTGGCTAACTTTGCAATTCGTGTTTCTCTTTTGTTTGCAAAGTCTACTTTGTTTCTGATTAGATCAAGTTTCTTACAACTTCTTGCAACTCTTACTGCCTCTTTATGATGACTTTGACTGTATATTTTCTTTTTCAAAAATAAATGAGCAAGGCTTACCTACCTAAAGGTGAAGTTCCTTCATGGTTGATAGTAAAAACATCTAGAGATGATCTAGTGGTTAATACATTGTCTAGTATTCAGAAGACCGAACTTTTCTCACTGACTTTGAGTTTTGACAAATTAATTCAGTATCTCTCTTTTCACCCCCTCCTTTGAATTTAACTCTCAAGCGCTTAAATAAAACAGTTTTATATGTTTACATTCTGCCTCTGTACATTAAGACATTTAGAATTACTTAAGCTGACATTAATTATGAATTCATAAAGCCACAATGTTCATTGATTATGTATTAGATCATCTTTTAATCAGGGTATTAGTGCCTGGGATCAGTCTCAAGACCTTTAGTTCCTCACTTAAGCTTTGTACTTCTGAGCAGACCAACCTGAATACCTTGCTGTCTTCATGGTCAATGGCTAGTAGGTTTTCCTTTTTGGAAGAGGACATAAAGTGGAAGAAAGTGCTTATAATACAACTAAAAGCTTTGGCCTCTCATTTTTTCAGTTACCCACAACCTTTTGTCATATTTCCACTACAGTTAAATACCTGTATTGTCAATTTGCTATATAAAGAAGTAAAATGAGGTCTGTGAAAATTTTTTTTGGGAAAAAAAGACATGCCCCCTCTCACCCAAGTTACTGAAGATCGCTTTTACTTACTCTTGCTGTCTAGCAAAGTGCTGTCTCATTGACCTCCCAAGACCTTCAAAACCCAATGACTACTGGAGGTGGATAACAGGCATGAAAAATAAACTGCTTCTAAAAAAAAGAAAAAAATTTGAACCTCTGTTTCTGCTGTGTGTTCTATGAGTAGTCCCCAGGAAGATGTGTGTGTTCTTCATTTATTCTTCTTGCTACATATGCTTTCCTGTTTCTGTGAGGCAAAATAAGAGGCAAATTGACCATAGAAATTGAATGGTTTCTACCGGTGTAGTGAAAGAAGTCAGCATGAATGGCAGAGACTGTAAGAGGAAAGTGACAGAAGCACGTTACTAAGAGCCATGGGGTTATCATTCTGTTTCCCACTATTTCTTGTTATTGTAAGGAAGGTCTGCATTTTCTGTTAGTTAATGCAAACTAAACAAAATCCCACGGACTACCTTATAATTTTTTACCACTTAAAAAACATTTTCCCACCGTTTTTTTTAATCCTTTTTTCATTGTTTCCAAACAATATTGAACTCTGTCAGTATCACCCTACTGAGTTGACTTACATCCATGCTAAAGAAACATGGCAAACTGTAACTGATAGGGCAAGAAAAAGTTTGTAAACTTTCAAAGATCATAGATAAAAAAATTAAGAAGTGTGTATCCAGGTATTCAAGGCCATAGGTTTATATGCTGAATGGATCAGTTGATTTGTTTACTGTATAATCAGACTATGATTTAGTGAAATCTTCCTCTGAAGAAGTGTGACTATCATGTACTGAGGAATTTATATCCTGGGATTTGAGGGGAAAGAATTTGAACTGTGGTAGGTGACAAAGCTCTGGGGGAGGTGTAGGTTTTATGAAGATAATGGGCATCGTAGGCCTCCATTTTTACCTTGAAGTAGTTCATTGAAAAAGGACTGGGAGAATGCCAAAAATATTTATGAGCTCCCTGGGTCTTTGAAAGACACACGATCAACTTCCAGGAGATGAGTAATTTTCCCTATGGTAATCTTTGCATGGCTAATTCTCTGCTGTGTAGAAGTTGGGAAGTGAAACCTGCCTCAATTAATACTGAATTGTCTGGAAAATGGTCGTCTCAAGACTATGTGTGCCCTAAACTGAATAGAAGGTGAGTTTTCAGTGACAAAATCAATGATTTGTTAAAACTGTCTCCTGACCGGTTATTATCTCAGTGGATGGGGGTCTACAAGGAATTACTTGATGATTTTAGGGCATGTAGTGACTGGCATAATGATGAAGCAGGTGCTGATTTCTGGCAAGAATTTTTAGTAGCATGCCAATAATGATTCTAATGTATACGTTGACTGCCAAGCATTAACAGTTGTTAAAATCTTTTATTGGTTTATCCTGTTATTGCTGTCTGCTGCCACTAGATGTTTCCTTTTGCTGCATTCAATTAGTTCTGGACTAGACAGCAAGAAGCTTTGTTTCTGGAATTTTTAGGTTTTTTGTCACTACTGTAACACAGGTCAGCAACAGTTGGCAATAGAGAAGAGAAGCTGGTGTCTGGTTTTGCGTGACAGTCAAAAACCTGTTGAATCCAATTTGCTTGTTTTCTGTAATGTAGGCAGTCTCCTGGCTGTCAGAATGGATGACAACTGTCTCCTCATGCCAGCTCTAACACTCGTCTGATCCCCATCAACTACTTAATTCAGCTTGCTGAACCTGCAAAAAACTTGCCTGGGTCAAAAAAAAAAAAAAAAAAAATCACTTGGTTAGTGCGCTGAACTGTTTTTCTCCCAAAGAGTCATGCAAGTGTCAAAAGCTGTTTAGAGAAGGGAAGGAACAGTGAGAGTGGGGTTGCTTCATGTAGTACTAAGCTGCCTTGGGATTGGATCTGCAATCTCGTGAAATCTAATCCCAAACCACTGCTTTCCACTTGATTGTCTTCCTTACTGTATGAATGTTGATTTCTCACCTATTAAAATAGCTTTCATATTTTTCTCAACCTTCCGCTTTCTCACTTATCGTTAATAGCTGCTGTTATAAACAGATGTATTATTACAGTAATCTTGTGGTCTGTATAGGAGAATCATCTGTGGTGAACCCAGGATATGAACCAAAGGGTGGGGGGGAACGCATGGTGTGTTATGAAAAGGGAATAAAAATTCCATTAGATCTAACTACATTTCTTTAGTAATATTCTGAGGCTTTAGCAGCTCTTTGAAAAAGGTAACAACCATCAGAAATTGCAGTAGTCAAGATGGAACGCTTAGGCTCTAGCAATTATCGTGGGAAATTCTGATCTGAAGTTAAGTCTAGTTTAAAACCTCTCATTTTTATCTAGTGGTAATCTGTAGTTGTGAATCCATAATCAGGGAGTTGTGCAAGAAACTGCTTAAAATTTTAGGACACCTTATAATCAAATACAAATCAAAGCCTAATAACCTAAAAAATTAATGTTTAAATTAATGTTTTCCTCTATCCAGTTTTCTATTCTTCTGCAAGTGATAGAGTGGGGTTGGTTTTTGGTAATTATGCGTTCAAGTTTTCTGGCATGCTTTGATTAGCTTTCAAAGCTCCTGGAAGCAGTGTGGTTAGGCTTCAGGAAGGGAAAGGTAAATCATTGTCCTGATTTAAAAAAACAAACAAAAAAAACCAGTCCCCTCCAGCCCCCAGAAACCAACCCCAAAACCCCCACATACATTAATAAAACCCAAAACAAACAAGCAACTCTCTAGTTTGTTTATGACCAACATGGTAGAGATTTGCAGTCCTTAATTTGAAATCAAAGCTTTAGGGCTTCACATTATCCACAACAGAAGTCTTTAAATAACTATGTGGGAAGTTCAAAAGTAACAAGTTGGACTAGTTGAGGGAGCCAAGTCACCTTTGTAAATCAGGAAAACTTGCAGATTTTTCCATTTTCCCCAACATGAGTAAGGTTCTGTTTCTCTGAACCCCATAGATTTGCTTTCAGAGTAGAACTGGGGGTGAGATTAGGCTATACAAATTTTCCAGACTCTGGAGGCGTGTGTGTGTGTGTGTTTGGGTTTTTTTTTTCAGTAGGCTAAAGTTGGTTTCATGGTGAAAACTGACTGCAGTTCTTGTTAAAACATGTAATTGAATGGTGATAATACAGTTAAGATACATTATATCTTTGAGCTAGAGTATCCATAATGTAAACAATGTGCCTTTCAGTGTGAGGAGTTCAGCATTTAAAAGTGTGGACTAAACTTTTGTATCCAGTTGGATGTATGGGGTAAACAGTATTTGCGAGTTTCCATTTACAGGCACACTTCTAAGAATATTAGTTGGGTTTATGTATAATTTTCAGCAGCCAATACTTAATTCAGGAGTATTTGCAATTGATGGTATGATACTATCACAGAATCATGGAATTGTCAGGGTTGGAAGGGACCTCTAGAGATCATCTAGTCCAACTCCCCTGCTAAAGCAGGATCGACTAGAGCACATTATTCAGGACTGCACCAAGGCGGGTCTTGAAAATCCCCAGAGTAGGGGACTCCACGACCTCCCTGGGCAGCCTGTTCCAGTGCTCTGTCACCCTCACCGTAAAGAAGTTTTTCCTCATATTTGAATGGAATGTCCTATGTTCCAGCTTGTGCCTGTTGCCCCTCATCCTATCGCTGGGAACCACTGAAAAGAGTCTGGCTCCATCATCCTTCAACCCACCCTTTAGGTACTTGTAAACATAGATAAGGTCTCCCCTCAGCCTTCTCTTCTCCAGGCTAAAGAGCCCCAGCTCTTTGAGCCTTTCCTCGTAAGGGAGGTGCTCCAATCCCTTAATCATCTTAGTTGTCCTACGTTGGCCTCTCTCCAGTAGTTCACTGTCTCTCTTGAACTGGGGAGCCCAGAACTGGACTATCTAGAGGGTTAATTAAAAAGTCAAAAGCAGTAAAGTTTAATATAAAATACTCAAGGTTCTACTCAAAACAGTAAATAATTTTTCCTGTTAGGTGTCTGAGGTGCATAGGCTGTTTCTCGGGCTGTAGTTTGACATGCATTTTAGATGGTATTTCTGCCTAAAAGGAAAATATGTGTGTGTCCCTAGCTAGTGGTATTTGTTGTTAAGCTTGACTGGTGCAAGCGTTTTGAAGTTGTATGGTAAAGTGGATTAAGGAGACCAATTAATCTAATAATCTAATAAACAATTTTATTCTGTGTAATTTCTTTATTCTGTTGTGGTCTGTCTCTAGACCTGGTCACAAATTACTTGGAAGGAGTTTTGACAGCATAAGAGAGGATTGAGGACAGCATTTAGGTTGAAGAGTGAAGAGGAGTTATGCTCTTGCATGTATAGCAGTGCCATATTACATGCATAATAAGCTGTCATCTGGGGGCGTTTATCATACAGCATTTTGTCTTGCTGCTGAGTGAAAACAAAAGAAAAGTGATAAAACACAAAGTGACTTTCCTGTATTTTGTCTACACCAGGGATATTTGCTCTAGAAAAGTTTGACTGTATGAATAGGCATATATTTGAGAGAGCTAAAGTGAAATACCAGTCTGGTGAAATTATGGTATGCTAAACCTCTGCGTATGCTCTGGTTTAATCCTACTAGAAGAGGAATAGTAAAGTCACTCTTCTCAGTGACAGCTTGTCCATAAGGGCTTAATGTACTTTCATTTTTTGAATGAACTTCATTGTCTTAGTTGATTAGTTTCAGCTTCTTTAAGCTCTTGTCCGTGCAGTGAAGTCAAACTTTTTTTAAAAAAAAACCCCACCTTTAAAATTTCATTTCAAAACTATTTTTATATTGCAAGTCTTAAAGGTCCAGACTTATTGCCTGGCATTTTGTTTGGGTTTTTTTTTTTTTTTTTTTCCACCAGTTAGTTTTAGTATGTATTTGAAAAATGTTGAAGTAATTTGAATTATAAATTATGAAAATGGCCATTTTTTTTAATGAATTATATGTAGTTATGGAGAAAAGGAAAGTTTTTGAGTGTTGGAATTGTATCCTGCTTTCTCTAAGTATCTGTTTATTTGGTCTTTAAAATGTTGAAAGCTAACTGCATTTTTCCACATAATAGTACTTTTTATTTTTGTTGTGCAAGAAAAGTAATTAATCTGTTAACTAAAGAGAAGGTAGAGATTTCCTGTTTTTCAGGTTGAGAAAACGATGGTGGGGAAGAAGTGGTAAAACTTCAAATCTCCATTGAAAGTTAGGCATGTAATCTGCTTAAATCGTTTTGAAAGTCATACCAATCAATTATCTACCTCTTTAGGCATCTTGGTGCATCTGTTTATACCTACTCAAATCAGTCAGCTCATTAACTATAGCTGATAAAAGCAAATGATTAGTCAATGACATTGAAAGCCAGTTGTATTTAAATATTTATTTTGCATAATGTTTTATTTATTATTATAACTTCAAGATATGTTTGCATTGAGTTGTAAATTCTTTCCAAATACACTGTAATATGCATAATAGGCCATGGGAGAAAATTGTTCTACATACTGGAATATACCAATTAATTAGCTAAGTTATGTAATTACTTGAATGTTAATAATGGCTATGAGACTACCCTCCTAATTAATCGGATATCTGTATTTGATTGTTGCAAATCAAGGTAAATCAACATGGAAGGCACTTGTTTCTAAAGAAAATTAGAATAAGAAAATAAATTTCTAACTGATAGAAACGTTAGCTCTATGAGAAACTTTATATGTAAGGTTTCCCAACATAAATCAAGATTAAATTAAGGGGTGTAATGCCTTTGATTTAATCAGACTTGCTGTATTGAGATGTTTATGGGGGAGTAATTTACCTTAAAATGCTTGATTACTCCCCTGCTTTTAAACCAAATTATTTCGTACCTTAAGACTTTTAGTAAGGTGGTTTTTTGTTGTTTAGGTGGGTTGTTTTTTTTTTTTTTTAAGCAGAAATAGCTTTACTTTTCCAAGACTTTAATTGCATTCATGTTTTTCTGGTTTGCTTGTAGAAACTTGCTCCTTTCCTTTTAGTCCCTCATAATTAGATTGAGTTCTTTGTTATTTAAATGCTGGCAGTATTTCTTCTGATCCTATTAAAAGGTTACAGATTCATTACAGCTGCTCTGCTGTCCATTGCCCTCTGTGCTGCTCCATGGATGCCTTTGGAGAGCCTGGATTTGATTCGCCTCTGGAGAACTGCAGTCAGTCTGACCTGCTGGAGGTGGTCATTGCAGGGTACTGTGAGGATAAATGAGGGCAAGAAAGTACTCTTAATCCAGTACTCTTTGCGAACTGAAAGGGGTGAAGTATTTGCAGTGCTGCCCAACAAAAAGGTGTCCAGGAACATTTCCACAATGTACCTGCCTTAGAGTAATAAGATATCAAACACTGGATTTTCTCAAGTTAACCCTGATTGGAAGAATGATACAGTGATAACTGCAAATGATCATGTGTGAATCTGTGGTTTTGGTTTTTTTCCCAAATTCAGTATGGTGGAGACATGTTGTACTTAGCTGATTAGCTAAGTTGCTAATCCATGCACAGCTAAACTGTGCTTAGCTGATTCTCCTGTCATTTCCCAGGCTTTTCCTGTCAATCACCAGGATTTCTAGTGAATGTGCCTGCTAGGCTGTCACTGGGTTTTTTTGTAGGTCCCAATGTATCCAGAGTAGAAACTTAGGATACCAGCAGAAAGGGGAGATAGTTCAGGCTGTGCTGATGCAGCTGTCAGGTAAACCTCATGGAATTTGGTGGCATTTTCTCTGGAAACCCAGAACTAATGAAATAGTAAAACACCTCAGTTTTTGCTGATGGTTGCTTGATGTTGGCTGCCTGATGTTACTGCAGCCAAGCAACCTGTAAAATGTCTTCTGTTACACTTCTGGTAATTATATGATACTAGGCATAATGATAGGTGGTTTGACAACTTCTGTGCAAACTACAACTGATGTGGTAAGAACAGGGCAGAATTGTTTTTTTTGCTTGCTATTTCCTATTTGTTGGTGCTACTGTTACTTGATAACCAGTGCTGTGGAGCTGGTAATTCAGGTAAAGCAAAATCTGCAGTGATATTTTTAGTAAAGAGGCTCTACTGAAACTACTATATCTGTGTTGTGTCCTGAAAATGCTTTTCACAACTGATTGAAATACAGGACTGTATTTTAGTGTTACGGAAGAGAGAAATTCCTTCAACTGAGGGCTATGGACCAGGATCCTGTAGGTATTCCTGTGTTTCCAGTGCAATATTATGTCAGTTATTCAGACACAGTTTGGAATTGAAAGAACCATAGGAATCTATTAATTCTGAGTTCTGCTCAGCAGAAGAATTAATTGGCAGGTGCAGTACTATATTAATACAGTTATATTGCTTCCAGAATGCAAACTAGTATCAAAAACCCTCAACTGTGCCATTTACAAGGGATTTAACTCCTTTAAAACATTATTTCTCAGCTCTAAGTGGTTTTAGATAATAATATAGAAAAAGTGGAATTGTTTAGCGATATTCTATTATCTTTCCTTCTAACCTGCCTCAGTAATCATGGAGTGATGCAGTATTCAGTAAACCACAACTGCTTTGATGTCTGGAACCATTCTTTCATTTGTATAGCTGGGAATGCTTTTGCTTATATGCTTTTTGCTTATATGCTTTTGCTTATTTCACTCCATTCTGAGAAATGAAGGGTAAAAAATTAGTTTGTCTGCCTCTCCCCTTCCATTATTTTTAATGATGGCTGTAGCAAAATGGCTTATTTCAGTTTTTGAAGGTTTTTGTCATTCAACAAGGAGGAACAACTTGGATCCTTTTTTTTTTTTTTCACCACACAGTATTGGTATCCATTACTGTATTTGTAATGTGCAGGGTTGATGAGAAAAATTGGACTAATGCTGCACTGGACTGAAAAGATTCTTAACTGTAATGGAGACGTGGCATTAGGCAAAGGTTTAATTAATATACATTCAGAGAAGTCTCTCAAGGATACCTATTTTATCTCCAATTATTCTTTTTCATCTTGCATTCATTCTGCTCCTGTGGAAGATTGACAGATGGCTGAATCAGGAATGGGTTTGTTCTTATTTGTGCCTGCACTGGAGGTGTTACTGGTGCTTAGTTGAGTCAGTATTGGGGCTAAGGGACCCTTATGAACAGGTTACTTCAAAACTGTAGCATGGTAGGCTGTTTATCTCTTTGATCTTGTGCTATCTTTCCTAATTGATCAGAATGTGAAAAGCTTTCAAAGAATTAAAAAACCCAACAAACTTTTAAAATTGAAAGCTTCTCAGTCAGCGTTTAGACACCTGTGATCCCACATATTGGGGAGAGGAAGCTGTTCCAATTGTATTTTGTGGATCTTGAATACTTTTATTTTTCAAAGTCAATCATGATTCAATATTCACTCTTAAACTTAAGACTTCCATTCAAGGCATCTGTTAAAAAAAAAAAGGGTTTTTTTCTTCAATGAAAACTTTTGAGTTAGCAAAAGATGAAGTCCTCAAATCTTTGCAAACCATTCCAGTTTGTTTTTCTTACCTATAGTTCAGGACTGAAAATACACAAAACTAGCATGTATCACCACATAGTGTTATTTTTATGCCACTTTACCTCAGATGAGGACTTAGCTCTCCCATCACTACCTTTTCCTCAAGTAAAGTATTGAATATATCTCTATCAATTTCAGTATTATGTCAGTTGATCTTGAAGGTCAACAGTGCTACAGATCACAGAATCACAGAATATTTTTTTGGTTGGATGGGACCTTTGAGATCATCAAGTCCAACCAACCAAAAAAAAAACCACACCCAAAAAATTCTGGAACACCAACACCAAAACCAAACCAAATGCCCACAACCACACCACACCACACCCCACCCACAAACAGACACAAACCAACAATCTTGGTGATTCATATCACAGATGACCTGTGATATGAAAATACTACATGAAGCATCTAGTTTTATGCTGTTAAAATGTAATATTTGTGGCTTCTTGCGAGTTTTAAACCCCAGTCGGTATGCAAATCTGTGTGCTTTGTTGGGCAATATGGAAAAGTGAAGATTGATGCATTAAAATAAATAAAAATTGTGAATTGACATGACCTGCTGAAGTCTTATATAAGTTTGTTTAACTGTAAACAAGGTAAAGGAATGATCATGTTCTGTTCTAAATGCATCTATTTACAGGGACAGAAATAACAATGTCTATAAAATGCTATAGCTTTTTAATGTGATGTTCATTGTATTCAATTAAGTACGCATTATCTAGGTACCTGCTTCTGTACTGAAGCCTGACGCTTCAGTAGGATATCAAAGCTTCTGCTTTAAAAGTTGCAGTTCTTGTTTGTTTGACTCGAATAGGAAGCATTAATTGCTACTGTTAAAGGTTATATGAATTTTTATAAATAGAAAATTCAAAATACCTGGAATCTATGTAAAGTGCTTCATGGTGTGCAAAGATTTTTGGCGTTGGTCAGTAACGCTGCACTGCACTTGTTGATTGGAGATTATCATCACACATATAATTAACGCTGGCCTGGTTGATTCTCTCTCAGCTCCTAAAACAAGAAATAACTCAACATGAAAGCCTTTTCCGGCTGCTCTGCACAGTATGTTGGGTAGACAGATATGTAGGTTAATACTAAGAATTTCCTTTTCTAATGACCTTTTCCATTTTGGAATTAATTCAGGTAATTTTACAATCAGACACGTGTATTTACTTACAGTCATTACATGGGAGATTCTGTTCTTCACATCTTGTGTGAGGGTCCTTGCAACACGCCACAGAGCGTTTTCATCTACACCTTTAGCTAGTCTTACATATGCTGAGACAGAATTGATGGGACTATGGAAATGTCTTAACAATGGTTCATTTTTTTTCTTCACTAAAATGAAAGAATTGATGAATTAACTTTTTGGTTTGGTTTGGTTTTTTCCTCTGGTGTTATCCCTCTGGAGATTGGATTCTGTGGCATCTGAGCAGCTTTGTATGGCTTCTGTATTTGGGAGCAAAAATAGTCTCTTTATACTACATATTTTTATGAATTTAATATTGACTTCATCCCAGCTTCACATAAAAGAAATTTCCGGTAGTGCACTCACAAGTTCTTTGCAAGGAAAGAACGTGTACAGACACGCACTGTGACTGGTGAGAAGGCTTCCTTTTTTAGGCAGACATATTAAAAACTACAAAGCCCAAAAGGTAATTGGAGTAAATAATGAGCTAACCAGTACATAATGCTTCTGTATTTTAAGCTTGGATTAGGATGAGTTATTTTTGTGCACTGTTAATAATAAATGCATTCTTTTTCAAAAATAACCCAATTGTTGTGCGCTAATTCTTGGGTGATACATAAATTGATATGATGACCAACTATAGGAGATTGGAACTCTCATTTTAGAATTGCTCGAAATTGTAGAGGGTGACTTAAACCCTGAATATCTGCAGGTCTTGCATCATACAATTAATAACTTTAGAGAAAGCCTTTTGTAATGTAAGATTCTTAGTAATTTTGAATGTTCTGGCACAGAGATAACAGAAAACTGTCTAACATCCATGTTTTGGGGAGCTTGACTTTTTGCCACATGGAGAGAAAGGATTTAAGTTTATGCAGATAACAGAATTGAAATCCCCACATGGGGTTATATTCAGGGGGCAGCTGCTGCTTTTGCTTATCATAAGCAAGAATAATTGGTGCTTTGGAACTGTACTTGTCTCGCAGCTTGCCCCCAGATTGGGGAAGAGAGAAATCCCTGCCCTAATGTCTGTTTAATTGCCTTCCTGTCCAAAGATGTAGGTACCTGAAAGGTTTGAACATAACCTTTATATAAACTAAATAAACGCAAGTAACTAACTTGGTACCCAAGCAAAGGACCAAATGATAAATTCACAGATATAGTCAGTAATCTCTTCTTGTGGTATTGATATAATAATAGTATAGTTACCTATGTAAATTTGGATCTGTAAATTTAGCTGTTATTTTTCTGTTGGTTAGTTTTCAAGCAGCAGCCTGAAAAAAATTGAGTATTGTGTGGAATAATTTAATTCTAATTGCTGTTAAATCTAAGCGTGTTTCAGAGTGTTCATACAGTTCAGATTTTTTTTATTCAGAGAGATGTATCCCCAGTGTAATTTTTTTCCCTGACTTCCTTGGATGCTAAGATTATTTTGTTTTGGAGTTAATCTGAGGCAGCAGGGAGTTTGTATTGTGGTTTCTGACTAACTTAGTTGTTTGTACCATCATAAACCAAATAAAAATATTTGAACTATAGGGCTGCTGCAAGAACACACGGAAGAGAAGGATGGGTCTTGTTTTATAGTCACCCCTTTCCCCATTCCCAGCATCTGCGACCAGCTGTAATAGTAGAGAGACAGGATGCCAGCCCAGACAGACCTCTTCCTCCCAATCCTAATGGCTGTTTTTACCTTACCCCCTCTGATGCTGCAGGACTTCTATTTATGCTGGAATTCATTTGTATTTGCATGAAGATAGTTCACTTCATTATAGCTCTGTTGTGAGTTTGAGCCCAATCGTGTAGATCTTCTTGCAAGATAACTTTATTTGCCATTTGTTAACAGTTTGAATGATGGTTTATTTAAATATTAAACAACTACTCCCTCCATCCCAATAATGATCTTAATTTCAAACCATAGAAGATGTTGAAGAGCAAGAACATTGATAGTCTGTGTTTCAGATTCAGCCTGTTGCCTGTAGTGTGTCAGTAGGTCTTATAAAATTTCAGTCCTTTTCTGGCAGTCTTTTTTCATAGCAACAATTAAGCATCATATTAACATGGTTCTTTTCAAATACTGAATTACGATAGCAGGAAATAAAAATAAAACCTGTTGATATATTTCTCTGAATGCTCTTTGATATATTTGGGTACTTGGGGCTTTTTATTAGCAAATGTTTTAAGTAGCAAGTAGCTGAGATACTTGAAGATCTTGGCTGAGATCTGCAGAACTAACTAGTGGTCACTCACAGATTGCTAGAGAGCACTGGAGATTTGCAGAAGTGACTGGTATGTCACTGGGATGCTTCTCTTGATTTCTTTATAGGAACTGATTGGTTTGAGTTTTTGTGTGGTGGTTTTTTTTATGTTGCTGCTTTATTCTTTGAGTATTTGATGTGTTTGTGGTGTGTCTGGTTAGATTCTCCAAATGGCTAGTTACCTTGGAGCTCCCACCTTCTACTTTTAGTTAAAACATGTGAATATTGAGCTCTTAATTTAAAAAAAAAAAAGATTAAAAATGGTGGCATTACTGTTCAATAGAAGACATTCTAGAAGTCTAATTTTTAGCGAAGTCAATGTCATTAATTTTTCTTGTCCCTTTTGCTTTCTTTTAATAAGAAGTTCAGTCACTGTAGAGTAAAATGAGATTTATTTATTTAATGTGGTAAAAGAAAAAATTCTTATCAGACTGGACTTTGCTGAAGGGGTTGGTTGGTTACTGGGGGTGGTAGCCCTGGCTGTGTCCCTGGTGGGGGGGGATCACTGGCAAGCTGCAGGTGCCTTTGGCTTGTAGAGGGGAAGGATTGGCCATCCACTGCAACAGGCCTTTGTCTGCATTGGTGCACCAGCACCATTTAGATGCTAATGTGATATAGGCTGGCTGTTTTGTACTAGAACTTGACTGCATCTCAGGAATGTGGCCTGTCTGGTTTTATGTTGGCTTCCGCATTAAAAGGGCCTACGGTAATTCATGTCTGCCGATCGATTAAAGCTGCAATCTTCAGTTTTATGGCTTTGAAGTGCCAAAGGAAATTGTTGGGGTTGGTGGAGAATTACATACTTTTTTGGGGATATCCCAGATCTTACCTGCTGATCTGTTTGCTTTTTGTTTGTCATATATGATTAAGGAATATAGTAAATTTGCTATTTGAAGCCATATATGGCAGTACCTTTACTGACAGTGCTGAACCTTTTTTTTTTTCTGTTCATGTTGTTATATGGTGGGGTAACTAAATGCTGTGTTGTTCCTTTCTGCTTTTCTTGCAAATATTAAGTGGAGTATATTTCTCTATTTCTACCAGAGATGTGAAAGTTTTCTGTTAGCCTATTTTCTGGTTCATGTTTTAGAGGCAGTGAAAAAATGATTAACCTAGGCATAACAGTGACATATTGTAATAAATTTAAGTTCTAGTCACTGCATCCTAGCAGCAATTTGCAGTATTCTATGCAGAAAAAAAGTGTGTATGATGCAAACACAAATTTCAAAAGTAGCCTTGGGAATAAAATTTTTGTGGCTCTATTTTGTACATGGACGCAGTACTCATCAGTTTTTTCATGCTGCTCTCCCTACATATTCTTGCTGTAAAATAGAACAATAAGTGTTTATTTTCTCAAAACACATTCTCTAAGATTGTTTTTTAAAATGTGTTGAATGATAAGTTTCTTCAAGATTTCATTATTGTATCAGTTGAAACGTGCGTGGAGGAAGCACAGGGGAGGAAAACTGTAAATCTAGTTGG
Organism: Numenius arquata; assembly: GCF_964106895.1. NCBI lineage: Eukaryota > Metazoa > Chordata > Aves > Charadriiformes > Scolopacidae > Numenius > Numenius arquata. The sequence continues at coordinate 11,143,543 of NC_133581.1, forward strand.
ACTCAGCTAGCAATTACTTTAGCAGATAAAACAAAATATGCAAATATCTCCTGAGCACTCTAAGGCTGATCGTTCAGACACTGACTGTCTGTATCCCTAGCCAAAAAAGGACATATGATAATTAGATTTTGAAGGACCATGTGCTGTTGCTACAGAGCTAAATATTAAAATGCAAGAAAGCAGACTACCACATGGCACAATTGATTTTTATGGCAGTTCATGTTAAAATGCTCTCTTTTTATATTGCCTTTTAGGTTACCTAGGGTGAAACAAAATTACAGGCTTGGAGACTCTGGAAAAGCTCAGCATCAGCATTTGAGGTAAAAATGAACATACTGAAGTAATCTTGGAAGTGTCCTTCTTGTTAACTTTATGGAACTGATTGGAGTAGAAATTTTCATCAAGATCCATTTTGCATTTAAGTTTTCAGTATTGATTTAAATAAAAAAAGACTTCAGAATCTGTGAGTTCTCCCAGACCTAAAAAAATAATTTAGCTGAATATATCATGTAAATTTTTTATTTCAGAGCTGTGAGAACACTGTAGATCTGCTTAGATACAGTATTTTTGCTTTAAATTGTAGTTTTGTAGAATGGCTAATAGATCTATGAAATTCTTTGTCAAGAATTACTTTCTCTCCTAACTTTACTTGTAAAGCTAAATGTATTTTTATGCAAATCACCAGCTTAATTGCACAGTATTTTTACTTTTATAAAAAACACATGTTAATGTACTTAAGAAGAAATGGTTGTTGATTTCTCATGAGTTTAGTGTGTTATTTGTGGCTTCGAATTGTAATACTTTAAAGAAGCTTGAATTCCAGTATTAAGTGTTTAACTCAAGTGAAATGAAAAAGCAGTGCAATTATACAGAACATAGTAAAATTAAGTAAAACATACTACTACTTTATTTCTTGTATGAACTGGCTATTAACTTTAATCATAGTAACCTGTTAAATAGGATTAGGGGAGTATACTTGTACATTTAAACTACAAAAAATGAGCTTTTAATCACTTTCTTAAATTTTTGTTTCTAATACTAAACTAAAATAGTTAATGTTCAGGATGAACTTAAATAGCTCATATTCTGTCAGCAAGTTATAGTGTAGAGGAGACACATTTAAATGCTTATAAGCAACTGAATTGCCACATTTAACTCTGCTATTGTTTGAAAAAAGAACGGCAATCTTTATAGTTCATAGGTTTTGTTGTCTTTTTTTAAGAGCCGAAGCTTGCAAATTATGTGATTAATCTACAAGCTGATATCATGATGTCAAAATGCAGTTCGGGAAGCATAAACACAGAGACTGCGGAAATTAAAACGGTAAGACTACGCTTTGTAGTATGGGAGAAGCAGGTTTTTTATGTATCACTTCACTGTGTTCTCCTATTTGATATTTAAAGCTTCTTCGGGACCATGGAGTTAAGAAACTTATGTGTGTGAAATTATACAAATTTATTGTGGATTCCTTTGGAAAGAATAAGGAAAGTTGCTGATTTATTTTATCCATAGATGGTTAGGTGCAGCAATGGCAGATAAAGACGTTTGTCATGAAACGCATGCTTTGATATTTCTTATGAAGCTGACTATGATTAGAAATGTGTTCAGTTTTTTAAAAGGGTTTGTGTATTTAGATATTTCTTGTGGATTTTATACTCAACTGTGGTTGTGTTGGTGAAATATAATCAATTAAAAACAACAAGTGGGAAGAGGGCAGATACGAAAGGTTGGGATGAGAATTGAATGTATATGTTGTTCCAGATAGGAGATAAAAAGTAAATGGTGAGGAAAGTAAATGGCAGGTAAATTGTGAAGGCCTTAGTTTCAATAATATGCTTCAGTTTGAATTATGAATTCAGCAAAAACAGGAAAAGAGGCTATCCAATGAAAGCTATGTAGAAGAAAAATCGATACATAGTTTGATGACATAGTGAAGACAGAAACATCAAGTTTCTCTGGTTCTCATCTTGCCTTGCATCTTAGGTGCCGTATGCTTCAGGGTTTTTCTTTTGTCCTCTCTGTTAAGGAGGTAAAAGAAGAGTAGTCTGCATAGCACCAGTTCTGCACCACTGATTAAGCAACGGCATAGTTAGGACTGTTGCACAGGACCTTATACACATCTTTTTCAAAAATGAAACGGTTTGTTCCAGAATCTGGCTGCATGTTGGCATTAGTTAAAGAAGAAATGTCCCCTTTTGAAACTTTCATTCTGGATGCCTCATGTACTGGTGTAACTGTAGATATGCTAGAAAACTGATTTTTGTTTTCATGTTTTATTTCTGTACTGGTAAATGCCCTGCAGTCCATCAGCATGCATGTTATGCTGATATATAGCGGTATAATACTTTACAATGTACAGCAGCATAACTTTGGTGTGATTTGTGTCTTGCTGGCTCTGTTGATAGGGCTAGAATAATTGCAACAAAGTGTTTATTAGGCTTTTGCCTCAAATCCAGGTTTGGTCATACTGGTGCCTGAACACTAGATGAAGGGCTTAAGGGGTTGTGTGTTTTTCCAAGTCTGCTAAGTGTCATGTTGTACTCCATTTCTCTCCTATATACAGACGTTTAGGAGGAGTCTGCCAGGAATTCCAGCTGTTAGCTATACTGTATTGCTTGTAGAAATGCTTCAGAAGCAGCTCATTCAAATGTAGAGCCTAAATGTAATCTTCATTTAATAAGCTCTTTAATGAAACTTTTCAGAACAACAGAAAGCAGCCTTTGCTGCTTTGGTATGTCTTGGTGTTCTATTAGAGACCAACATTCTGCTTGTGCTGTTAAGACTGGTTCTGTATCAGAAAAATAGAACAAAAAAAAAAATCTTCTAGTTAAAGAACAACGTTCACAATGAATATTGATTGTGCTAGGGAAACCAGGGAAGGTGGTTCTTACAGGAATAGTTACATTTGAGCTTTCTAAGCATTTATGCATTCTGTTTGTCCTTCTTAAAAGGGAACAGATCTGAAATATTTTTTGTTTGGTTCTTTTTTTTTTTTTATCCCTTTAAGAATATAGCAAGGCCAAATATAAAGACTTCTATTAGGCAGTGCATGTGGTGAAGGTCTTTGAAGGATAACAGAGAGGGAGTGTCTCATGCAGCTGTGTTGTATGTTAAATATAGCATAATATAAAAGACTTCTGACTTATCTTATTAAGTAATATTGTTTGACAGTATTTCCTTATTTTATACCTTCTGGGCCAAATGATGTGGTTTAGAAACTTTTGAGTTAGGAGCAAGCTCAATGCCTAATTTTCAAAGTATCCTACATATCAGCTGCTAAATGAAGGTGGGGGGGTGGAGGATGGACAGATGGATTACATTTCCCATGGAAATGAAACTTTTCCACTTGTTTCTGAGCTGTTGAGTTTTGGGATATTTTTTCCAAATAAAAACTGGGTGTGTTTTCTTTGTGGGTTTTTTTTAATTCTCTAAGAGAACTGAAGTTACAGGAGGGAATATTCACAAAATATACTTTTTTAATGTGTTTGAACTATCAGAGTAAAAGTCAAATCACTTTAAAAAGTATACTTTTAAAAGATGATTTAGAAACCGGATTATGTAGAAATCTTGTGTGTTGACCTTCACTTGAGCAAAAAACAATTCTTGCCACTGAATGGTTATAGTGTAAGTAGAAGTCACTTTACTGCAGACTTTGTTAGTAGTTGGTGTAGAATATTCTCAGTGAATATTTTACATTTTGTAAATTAATACTTACATTCATTTTCTACTCTGTATTTTATATTTGTAATATTTTACGGTTTTCTCTTCCCTTGTTCCTCCATTACCCAAGTAAGAATTTCCTTTGTTAGATCCTTCAGTAAATTAATGTTCATGTAGCATTCGGACATAAAACTTACTATAAATGTGATATTCAGACTCTTTTTGTGTAAGAGAATATTCAAGCAGCAAGATTTTGTTAATTTTTTTTTGCATAGATTGAGGTTTATTTACTTTTGAGCAAGTGGATTATTTTTTTCCATCCCTTGAGGTTAACTTTTTTTTTTTTGGCTGATGCTAAGCATGTTTTTAGCAAGTAAATTAAACATTCCTGGACAAAGATGAAAACCTACAGCATTAGAATGTATAATTAATTTTTGTAATTGTTTTTGTATCACAAGGATTATATTGGGTACAAATTTACAAATAAATGTTAGTGAAGAAAGATGAAATGTATTGCATATAGCAGTAATAATTTTTTGTTTTTAATAGGAGATAGTTGTAGTTTTGCATTAACTTGGTATAACACATACTGTGCACACAAATTGTGGTAAAAATTTGAAACGTATCCCCAAGGCTCTGGTCTCTTCTCTGCTTGCTTCAGAATGTCATTCCATAAATGTTTTAAACAGTCCTTGGAGCAGGACTAGATCTGGGATGACTTATTCCAGGTGAGTGCCCTGCTTGGTTTGGCTGATATTCCTTAATGGTTCCTTGAAACTTTTTTTTTTGCGCACCAAGGGACTGCTTCAACTTGGATATAGTCCCTTGACTGAAAACCTACACCACAGTTCCCAAATTACTGTAGACTGGAAGAAACTGCTATTAAATGTTGCTGGCTGTTCATTCCCAACCATGTGCTCTTCTGATCTAAAGTTCTTTAAATGGTAGAATTAACTATGGTTAGTTTTAGCTCTGCAATTCACTGTCTGTTCACATAAATGTGTGTTGAAGTGAGGACATCAAGTTGTGGATTTTGCTCTTTAAACTGTCGAGGTTGATGGCTATAAAACTGGTCCTTTCAGTGTTATTTTAGTAGAACAGATAAGCTTGGGCACCATGCTGCTTTGTCCAGCTTCTGCAACCTAGTCTAAAGCCACAGAAAGCAGGATTTGTTTCCTGTGTTTCTCCCTCCAGATTTGGCTTCAGCAAGTTCTTACAGTTTCTTGTTCTGTCAGTTGTCAAAATAATGCATTGGATAAAGATGGAACATCTTAGCAGGTATCTGTTACTCACAGTGGCTGAGCAGGACTAGTTTGGTTTTTTTTCTGCTTCCCTGTTAGCTAGTTTCAGTTAGCTAGGTTCAGTTGACTTCTGCCCACAAATTCTGAACACATGTACTTGCATCTCAAATGCTTTCAATTTAAAACCTGTTCTTCAAATAGATGTGTTTTTTCCCTTTTTATTTCTAGATGGTCTTGTACTGCTTTTCTTTTATTGAAGAACTTGATATTTTCCCTTGCTATTGAAATAGAGACTTAGAATGATACAATTACTTCATTATTCTGGCTTACTCCTGTAATAACGTTGACATTGATCTTGTCAGATCTTATATACTTCCAATAAAAATAATACAAATGAAGGCCAGAACTAGGAAATTTTAGCACAGCAGGAAGTAGCATAGATGGTTTAAAGAGGAAAACTTTTTACCTGAGTTAGCATGCAGTAGGAAGGAATTTAAGCTATTTCAAGTATGTTCTGCCTCATGTGAGCTAATTTTGCTCATTAATCATGCGGTTTACCGTAGTTAAATTCTTTCCTTTCTTATTTTTCTGTCAGATTGCAAGGTGATAAAGGTATGGGTAACAGTGGCAGGAAACATTTTGCTTGTGCTTACTTTTCAAGTTACAAATGTGTATGTACTTCTTCCTTTGCACTTCAAAGGTTTCTCTTGAGAATACTTTTTGATCTCGATGAGATGATTGTACTGTAGGGCAGGTCTTTCATGAAGATACACAGAAACTAAAATTGTAGTTTTAGAGTGTGTGTTGTTTCACAGCTAGATCAAGCTGGAACCACACGTAAGTATAAATCCCCTTGCTGCTTGCAGTGGGGTAACGAACCTAGTATCATTGTCATGAAGTCAGTAGCAAAGGAGATGTGCTTATATGTGAATATTTGATCCTATGCTTTTTTTTTTTATTAGCAGCCTTCTCAAATAAGGTTGGTTTTCTTGCCTTAATTCTCTCCTGGTGATGTGATAAAGCTATTTTGTGTGTCCCCAAAGTTGTATTTATGATTTGGAAAAGAAACACAAAATAGGTGGAATAGCAAACAAAGAGAAGAAGCACTGCTGATCTGAAGTGATTTCTAAAACTGAAGTGGCTGGGCTTAGGTACAAGAATGATTGGGGAATTGGCTTTAGCTTTTATTATGCAGAAGGTTTGGGTGTTTTTCCTGGTCGTTTCTATCCTTGAGCAATTATGATGGCTGTGACTAGGTCTTATTTTAAACAAAGCAAAGACTAATTGTGTTTCCACATGAGTTGCTGCTATATGTAAGTAGAGAAACATGGCTGAGACCATTTCAACAAAATATTGCAGTCATGATAAAGACTTGTGTTCTTCATAGGATTTTTTTTGTATGTGTTATCACCTGGCATGATACTCATTAGAAGATGAAAGAGAGCTTCACCTCTAAGCTTGGGGGCGGATCAGGGATGAGATACCTTTCCCTACGTTTTTTCCCTTCTCCTCTGCTTTTATACACCTGAGCTGTCAGTTCATGGAGAAGCTTCACTAATGTTAGCAGTGCCCAGAGTTTCCAGATGCTTTCTGCTAGTCGCTGGGGAAAATTGTATATAATTCTACTGTCCTTGCCATGTGACTGATTTGATTTAACTCAATTAGTCTCATACTGATTAACGTCAGTACATTTGATGTTCAAATGTTCAGTAGATCAGTGTCCAGGATGATCATCTTTGCTACATGGAACTGCATAGCACGTACACATCTTTCCTGCCGGTTGTCTCCGGTGTCCCAGAGCTGTGGTGTTCCAGTGAAGGAACAGCCACAAAGCCAGCAGTTCCAAAGAAGGATTGAACCAAAACATCTTTCAGTTGTACCTGATTTGAATGCTCTATAAAGTTATAGTTGAATTGTTAGAATGAAACCTACCTGTGCTGTATGCATTGTTTGAAATGTATAAAAACAATTTAAAAGCCTATAGGTGTCTTGCTGTGTTAGAACCGAAATGAATATCGATGTATTACTGATTTTTTATGATGTGTGTAGACTATGTTGTTTTATATTTGCAGCTAAATAAAGTGATATCATATTGATCCATTTTATCTGCTTAGGTAATCTGAAAGACTTGGGCTGAAACAGTTGCTTATGTTACAGGACTGAAAAAGTAAATAAGAAGATTTGTATGTGTTTAAAGATTCATTCAGAAGCAACTGAAAAAAAAATCAGATAAAATGTCAAGAGCATTCTTTATTATTTCCTGTGAAAATGTACATTCATTCTTTTTTTAAAAAAATATTTAAATATATCTTTTTTTTTTTTGGAGTCTTCTTCCCCTACAGTTTCTGTGAAGCTCAGATTAAAATATCAGACAAGATTCCAACAATATCAACACAGTTCTCTTAGTAAAGAAATACTATTTTTGATGGAGGGGGAAGTACATTGATTGCTGAGCCAAAGACCAAGAAGTTATGTCTACCTGCTTTCACAAAGTAGCATGTACTACTCAGTGTTTCTCAGAAAAGAAATAATTCTTTATAATGGAACAGAATAATGTTACTTCAATTTAACCACACTGTCCTTTGGGATTCCCCCTATTTGTTTGGAAAATACTGAGACAAAGCTTTATCTCTGACGATTTTCTATAAAGTGGCATTATTTCTGCATGAATCTGCAAAACTAGTGGTCATGTAATTCAATGTATTGCTTTCTCTTTATGATATACCTGAGATAGAAGACTAGAGAGAATAAGTTTGTTTTGTCAGAACTTCCCATAGTTACTGAATATTGGTTAAGTTAGAACATAAATCAGTGTTTAGACATGGCCCAAATTATAATATTTAACTTAAAAATGTGAATATACAACAGAGCTACAGTGTTTCATTAGTTGGACTGTTAAATAAAGTAAAATTTCATCTTAGCACAAAAATAAGTGAATACTTTTTTTAGAAAAAAATTGTACTGCTTTATTTGTAATCTCCTAAAGAAGTTATTTTTCATAACCATTAGCGGCTAGTATTTTCTATTAGATACCATATCACACATTTCTCAATTTTTTCTTCCCGACTGCACATTTGCAAAACTTAACCGACTTTCCTGTTATATAGAAAAGCAAGGACATTTCTGTGCAATAATATGATAACTGTTTTCCTGGTGTATTTCTAATGAATGATTAAATTTGATAGCATTGTCCATTTTAATGCATTTATCGTTTTGAGATTGATCCTAAAATGAATATAGAGCATCTAGGAGTTTTGAGGAAGACTAACTTGTGAAAATACATACACTATTCAAAAACAGTATCTGATTTGAATGGGGGAAAGTATTCAACATTTCTTAGATTTGATGCAGTATGTTTGTATTACACTTCAGCATTATTTTTCTATATCATCGGGCCTTAATCAGTTTCTCTGGGCAAGGTAAAACTAATTAATTTTTTTTTTTAACCTTGACCATTCTTAACAGCACACATTTTTAAAAAAACACAGTGTTGAAGACTTTATAGCCTTAGTAGGAAAGTGTTTTCCAGAGTGTAACTGTCATCAAGTTGTGAATGATTTGTTTGTTTGTTTATCAATTAAAATAGCTTTCTGGAAATTGGTGGTTAACCTGATAAGGGTTCCTTTCTCCACTAGTCCTTATTAGAGTCATCAGCAATTATTTATAATACTTCTGCCAGTTTCTTGAACAGATAATTTGATCAGAATCTGTTGAGTTAAAAGTACTACTTTTGTAGTTCCTATTCTTTTCCTGCTGATTAGAATAAAGTTCCTGTTGCATGTCTGTATGTAATGCTTTAAACTGGTCATAGGGACTTTCTGCTTGGAAAGAAAAATGAAAAATGGAAAATGTGATACTTACCTGTGCATGTGCTCTAGAAAAACAATTTTTTTTTCCTTCCTTGATGTAAAGCTAAAACAGCTTTATTTTTTAAAAAAATTGATCTTAAAGATGTATGAGAGAGGGTTTTGTCAGAACATAAATGGAACTTTATTCTGAAATGTACATGCGTAAATCCAAATGCCTGGAATGAACTTTGCCCCATAAAGTACAGCTCCTTTCAAATTTCTTTGGTACTTTGATAAACACACATCTTTAAGTGGAAAAGTGCCTGTAAACTTAAAATTAATATTTTCTGCTGAAAATAGTATGAGATTTAGCACTTACTGGAAGTAAAATCAAGTAATGTCTTTTCTTAGAATAAATTTTCTCTTCTTGCTTTATGTTGTGACTGTATCTAATACTGTTTCTTTTTCTTCTCATAGTAGGCTGTGCTGGAACAAAAATGCAATGAAAGAAACACTGGATGAATGAATGAAAAGCCCTGCTTTGCAATCCCTCAGCATGGCAGGACTGCAGCTCATGACCCCTGCTTCCTCCCCAATGGGTCCATTTTTTGGACTACCATGGCAACAAGAAGCAATTCATGATAACATTTATACGCCAAGAAAATATCAGGTACTAGTAATAATACTAATACAGTAATGTCAGAAAAAAGTAAAATTAAATTCATTGATTTAATAGAAAAAGAACCAGAGCAGCTGGATAATATGCAGTGTTGCACCTAGTCTGGACATGTCTCTCTCAGCCCCACCTCTTGGGAGTTAATTGTGTCTCTCTTTCTTTAGCTTGGCTGTGTTCTACATTTGTAATACCCCCCATGCCCTCTTCTCAGTTTGCTTTAACAAGCAGAACAACTTTTAAGCTGAGTATTCTCTTGCTGCTGTCTGCAAAATGCTGTAAATACAAAATACAGTAAACAGTACCCTGTGCATCTCTATTGTATACATACAGTCATGTCTCCTTCCCCCTCTGACCTTCTGTCTTCTACATGGTAAATCTTGATTTTATTTTTTTTTTTGGTTCGCGTACTGGTCAAAGCAACTCAGTAATGTCAGAAACCCAATCAGGGCACTCTGATGTTTGTTTTGTTAAGGAAACCTATTTCTGAGTTCTAGAATTTCAGTTCTTTTTACACTGCAGAGGTGCCTGAAAGCTAACATTTGATTAATATTACTGAAAAGCTTAGACCACCTTGAGCTAATATACTTGCTTGTTTGGCCGAAGTGATGTATGTGGTTAAGTTAAAAGCTCTAACTTCTTTCACCACACAAGGTAACTAGCAACAGAATCATCTATTAAAAAGATAAAGTTAGAAAGCTACCTAAAATAGCAGCAAATTGTGATACTAAAGGATTTTAGATTTAGAAGCTAGACTATATATAGTGTTAATTAATATCTCTTTTTGAGAGACTGTGGCAATACATTGTTATGAAAGAGATGTGTTAATTCTATGGTGCTGGGGAGATCTCTAGAGGTACTACTGACTTGTCTGTAGTTCATCTACCACTTGTGTTTTCTTTTATCATCTTTTTACTGCATTGCTGCAAGTAAGGACATTATTATTTTTTTTAAACCTAGGTTGAACTGCTTGAAGCAGCTTTGGATCATAATACAATAGTCTGCTTAAACACTGGCTCAGGGAAGACTTTTATTGCAGTACTACTCACTAAAGAGCTGTCCTATCAGATCAGGGGAGATTTCAACAAAAATGGAAAAAGAACTGTGTTCTTGGTCAACTCAGGTAAGGCGAAAAGTATACTGAGTTCCTAAACATGCTGCTAATATTTCCATGGAATATTCCCTAATAGCAGTTGTGTGAAAGCACAGCACAGCAAGGATGCTAAACTGATTAAAGAATATGATACCTTTCATTTTTTGCTTATAATCCATTTAATACAACCTGTTTATAACATCATCTGTTTCCTGGTTTAAAATTAAGATATTGAATCTGAAGTGCAATTTAGTTTCCAAGCTGTTTCCTTGCTGTGGTTTTAAATGGAGGCAGTTCCTGTGTACACCTGGTTTAACATTAGTCTAAGCTATGTTATGAAACATGGTCCTAGGTAATATGACAGACATCTTGAAAATTAATGTATGAAAAGACCTTTATGTGACTGAGGTTTTTTAAATATTTTTTTTCTTAAGCAAATCAAGTTGCTCAACAAGTGTCTGCTGTCAGGACACATTCAGATCTTAAAGTGGGAGAGTATTCAAGTTTAGAGGCAACTGAATCATGGACAAAAGAGAAGTGGAGTCAGGAATTCTCTAAGCATCAGGTAACATATTAAGTATAAACTATAAATATAAGCAGAGCCTATGGTAAGTTAGTCTTGATCAGAAGCTTGCACTTTTCTTATACTGACCCTTTTTTTTTTTTCCTTTCAATCTAGGTTCTGGTTATGACATGTCATGTTGCTTTGACTGTTTTGAGAAATGAGTATTTATCCCTGTCAAATATTAATCTTCTGGTGTTTGATGAGTGCCATCTTGCAATCCAGGATCACCCATACTGTGAAATTATGAAGGTGGGTTTCAGTTGCATGAATGTTTTAATACTTGGTTGACGAGGAGTCGTTGGATGGAAGGGCTGGAGAAGTGGGAACCATTTAAGGCAGCTTTTACTACCACGGAAAAATATCAGTGGAACCATATTTTAGCATGTTCTGGGACTGTTAAATTAATGAATTAAGACTTCAGTGATATTAGGAGATGGAAAAATAGTGTATTTACTGTATTTTACAGTGGGTACTAAAGAGAACTGGCATTAACAGAGAAGAGAAAGCTAAATTTAGGGAATTAGGGGAATTTTGTAAAATCATTGATAAAATATTTGAGTTTAGGAATGAGATGTACTAATCCGTTTTTATTAATTTTGAAATACTGATTTCTAAAGATATTTGTAGGGCTCTTACCACATGGAGCCAAGAATATCTGGAATTTGGCTTACGCAATGCAAGAAACCTGTATAATAGATGTCTTTCCATATCTCTCTTTGTAACCAGAGCATGTGTCTTTTATTTTCTCAGGTGATACTTTAGTTTTTACATGGCGTGGAAGTGTTACGATATGTGTTGTAAATTTATATTCTGTGCAGTGCTCACTCCTTATTTATATTTTTACACATTGTAAATATTTACCTTTAGAGATGATTGCTGTTAAATGTTATTCAATTTCTAATTTAACTTCCAGCCAATGGAATAGATAAATGTTCATTCAATGTTTCTTTTCCAACACCTGCTATTGAAATACTAGTTTCCAACTAAGCATCTAAGTTTGCAGTCTGCAAGCTTGATGGTAGATTTGCAGGATAAGTGTCCTAAGGTATTTCATTCTCTTTCACTTCACAGATCTGTGAGGATTACCCATCATGTCCTCGAATTTTGGGATTAACAGCTTCCATTTTAAATGGGAAATGTGATCCTGCTGAGTTAGAGGAGAAGATCCAGAAACTGGAGAAAATTTTAAAGAGCAATGCTGAAACTGCAACTGATTTGGTGGTTTTAGACAGGTATGTTGTACAGTTATGATTATTAAATTGATGTCTGCATTTTCATTTTGGGTAGAGGAATAAACCAGTAGAAATATTTCCACTTCTAAATTTTAGGAAAATTTGTGTGTATGTGACACCATTACTTCTACTTGGAGTGGGGAGGGAATGTTAAATTGCTTTTTGAGTAGCCATTGTTGAAATACATCTTTCCTTAAAGTTAAGTACGATGGCTGATTTGCCTTGATAATCAGAGATTTTCTGTAGTTGTTAAAAAAAAAAAAAAAACAAAACCACACAAAAACCCCAAAAAACCACCCCAACAAAGCAACTAAAAAAACCCACAGAAAGCCCAAACAAAACAAAAATCACAAAGAAACAAACAACAACAAAAAAAACCCCAACCAGTACACCACCAATCAAGAAAATTCACATTCAACAGTACATATCTGAACTTGTAAAATGCACTGTTTTTATGTTTGGAGAGTAACTGGTTCATGTTCAGTGTATGCCAGAATGTTGCTATTTAATTTAGAAAAATATTGCAACATCCGCAGTACAAGGTGCTCTTAATGTCAGAAGTTGCATGATGTTTTGGGTTGATTTTTTTGCCTCAAATGAGTAGCCTGGATTTAGAGGCTTATGAAAGACAGAGCAAGATGAGAGGAAGTAATAAAAACTATTTAAATAGCAGTGCAAGTGGGTGTTTTCCTCTATTCTTACAGAATGTAGGATCCTGTAAATGTTATTTAAAATAAAGTGGTAATAATGTGATGATTTGTTGTAGAGGAGAATTAGTGTGAAATGATTCATATATAGCATGTTTTCTTGCACCACCTGTGCTGTATGAACTGAGTTTCAGACAAAGTCAAAGACAGTTATTTCATGTTCTGGAACAGGTGTTTGGTTGGGTGTGTTTTTTAAATGGATTTTCCTGAACGTCTGTGAAGCATTTGCTTTTACGAATTTCTCACTCATAGCTCTGCCATTGAAGAATAGTAATTACTTTACTAGTAGAAGTGTATATGTAGACCTAGATTTACATTATGTGGATTGTATTTGTTTGGCCTATCAAGAGAGTACTCTTTGGAAACCCAAAAGTGAAGGTGGTGGCAAGTGAATTCAATTTGCTTTGCCTTAAATTATTCTGATATTTGAAATAAACATAGTGATATTAACCTCCTTTTTAGAAAGTGTATTAGAAAGCAAAGTATTCTAGAATGAAGTAGTTCAGTATTTGGGTTGGTGGAGAGTTTTTTACTTTATTTAACTGTGTAACTATTTATTATTAATTCATGGTGTACTTGAATACACTTCATGTTGCTGTTATTTGCTGTATAACCTTAACAGGCTGAAATAGGTCTGACTTTCAGAAGCTGTGTTTAACTTGATCTTTGCCCTCAATTAAGATATACTTCTCAGCCGTGTGAGATTGTTGTAGACTGTGGACCATATACTGACAAAAGTGGTTTGTATGGAAGATTGCTAAAGGAATTGGATGAGGCACTTGCTTTTCTAAATGACTGCAACATATCTGTGCATTCAAAAGAAAGAGATTCAACATTAATTTCTAAGCAGGTAAGGACATTAAGCTATGTGAAAAAACGGGGGAATAGAAGTCTTACTGCTGCTTTTCTTTGCCATGTATATTACTTTACTGAAACTTTAAGGTAGCCAGCCTAGAGTATCTGAGCAAAAAGACTTCTGACTTTTGTAAGTCAGTGCAAGTCTTTTCTCAAATGAGTGGGACTTGAATATCAACCATTATCAGAACTTCATCTGGTTAGAGAATCTTGTATCCAAATTTGCTTAAGACAGTGAAATAATTCTACACCTTGATATTGTGGGTCCTTATTTCTGAAATCAAGAATTTGACATCTTTGTGGTGTCCTATGACCTTTAAATAGCTCAGTACAGAAGAGAAAGTAATGCTGCAGAAAGTATTTGGAAAAAACGTCCCCAGTTGTATTAAAAGATGATAAAATAAGAATTCAGGCAAAAATGCCAACCACAGATGTACAGTTTCTACAATTTGTCTTAGAACGCACTTTGCTGGAACAGAATGGAGCCTCAGGCTTGCCCCTACCTTTCTATGTGTTTGCCCCTCTATTGTTATGTGAGATGGCAGAGTAGAGTCCAGAAGGCATGGTGTATTCAGCAGGGACCTGTCACACGTGGGGTCTGGGGTCCAGGCATTGTTTTTTCCCCTCTTGGGCTTTGTGGTTTGGAATTTCCTCCTGAAGTACAGCTATGTAGGTATGCAAGTCCTTGTTTAACAAGAAGAGGGTAATGAGTCACATATCTATAACAGTCCATGAGGAAGTTGGAGAATGTATTTCTTTCATCAGCCCAAAGTATTCCAGTTTCCTTTAACGTTCTTAGAAACCCAGCACTCTGATGCTGTCCAGAAAAAGATTATTTGGGCTAGAGGGAAGGATGATAAATAAGGCAGCCTATTAACGACTGCATGGGAAAAGGAAGTCCTGGGTACTTTTGTGCTAAACTTAAAATGTAATAGGCTAAATTATATAAGGAATGCTGGTGGCTGAGGGCAATCCCCAGGATTTGCATAGTCCAGAAGAGTGTATTAACTGCTATGCTTCAAATGCACGTAGCCCTCTGTGCTTGTTTTCTTATCGAGTAGCTCTCCAAGAAGATGGAGACACCCGTATCATGAAAAAGAAATCAGTTTTCAGCCTGAGGTGCCTTTTTGGTTTTAGCACTGGAAAGCATCAAGACTCTATGTGCAGTTACAATTGGCTTAGATAAATTTTGCCCTTAGTGAAGTCTTACAGGTAACAGACTTCAGGGAAGATAGTGTAAAGAGGGTGATAACCTGTTCTTTACTGTCTCGCAGAAGGGAAGAGGGAAGAGAAATTAAAGCAGCAACTGAAACCTATGTCATCCTGACTGTTTTTATTGTTCTGTTGTAGTTGTTACAAGAACTATGTACATCCAAATCATGAGTCTTTTTGATAGTATTATCAATGTACCCAATTTCTGGATTCCTAGGTTATTGTTTGACTAGGTAATGTTGATGGTACTCAAGTGCCTATGCTGTACTTTGAGTAGGATATAATTTTCTGTTTTTCCTATTCTACCCGCACATACAAACACCTCATTTTTTTTCCCTTTGAGAGGCTAGACTTGCTATGATTACCCTGAGGCCACTGTACAACTTGCTGGTTAGATGCTTTTGAAACCCTGGCAAGTATCAGGAATGAGGGAAGTAAAAATGCCTAGTAAAGTATTTATTTTCATTAGATCTGTGTTAAATATAAATGGTAATAATTTCTGCTTTGTTCAACTAGCTGCTTCAGGAAGTATTCTCCTTTCTAGCATAATTATCATATGGTAAATTTCAAATTACAATTCTACAAAACTGTAAAATATTCTTTAAACTTGGGGTTTTTTTGAGATTCAGAAATGTACAAAGTTCAAAGTTCAGTTGTAGTAATTCAGGGAAGAGGGGGAAACTTGCTCCATTAGAAACACCAAAGTTCCCAAGGTCATCTAAGTAACCGAAACAGACTTGTAGATATTTTTATAATAGAACAATTGTCATAATCCTTATAAAGATTGTGCTATATGAGAAACAAGATCCCATTCTTAAATGTTCATGAATGTACTCTTTGAACTGATATTTGAATTCATTTGTTGTAGATATTGTCAGACTGTCGAGCTGTATTGGTTGTTCTGGGACCCTGGTGTGCGGATAAGGTAGCTGGGATGATGGTGAGAGAGCTACAGAAGTATATCAAACACGAACAAGAGGAGCTGCACAGGAAATTTTTATTGTTTACAGACACTTTCCTAAGGAAAATACATGCACTCTGTGAAGAGCACTTCTCGCCTGCCTCACTTGACCTGAAATTTGTTACCCCAAAAGTAATAAAGCTGCTTGAAATCTTGCGCAAATATAAACCATATGAACGGCAGCAGTTTGAAAGTGTTGAATGGTATAACAATAGGAATCAGGATAATTATGTATCTTGGAGTGATTCTGAAGATGATGATGAAGATGAAGAAATAGAGGAGAAAGAGAAGCCAGAAACTAATTTCCCATCTCCCTTTACTAATATTTTATGTGGAATTATTTTTGTGGAAAGAAGATACACAGCAGTTGTTCTAAATAGGTAAAGCTTTTCATTTTTTAAAAAAATTCATTTAAAAAAGAAATAATGCAGACTCAGCTGCCAGCACGTGGATGTTAATGTCATGAACGTGTAGGGGATTGTCTTAGGTTTTCAGAACTCTATTGGTTTAGAAGATCATACTGGATCTGTATAAAGAGTAACAAGAAAAAATATAATTCAAGCTGTGTGTTTATGGGGTGGATAGGAAGAACACGTGTCTTTGAAAATTGTGCTTAAGGGCTTGTTTTGGACCTGAGTGTGTAATTTGATTCGTTTAGAAGGCAAAATGTGAAATACTGTACTTAACCTGTAAAATTGCCATATACTGATTTGTCTTAATCAGTCTTTAAATTTATATTTGCAATGGATGCTGGAAACCTCTCTATCCTATTGAGTGCAATACTTCTGGAAATTTTACTATTACCTTACTAAATCACATTATTATATGATCCAAAACTACAGAAAATCAAATCTGCCCTTGCACAAAAATGTCTTAGTGTTTATAAAATGCCTATTCAGTCAAATACTAAGCACTTTCTTATGGTCTCCACCAAGAAAAATATGAACCCTGGAATATTTGCCAAGATACACTTTGCAATACTCTAGTTCCTTATCAGTTCTTATTCCCGAATGTGATCTGTTAGTTTTGCATAACACTTAATTGTTAAATGCTATTTGCCACAAACCATGAATGACATCTGATTTATTCACTGATCTTCATTTTGGGGGTTTTGGGTTTTTTGATAGCGTGCTAAATGTCCTGTGCAATTTGTTTATTGCATTCTGGATACCTCTGAATCTGACCCTTCTGTTGTTACCTTTTTGCTGGAGTGAACAGTTTGAGTGCATAATGTATTCTTTGATCTGCAGATTTGTCTGTGTTTTGTGAACTTCTTTTTTTCTCTGCCTTTTTTGCATTTTTAAATATGTTTATGTAAATTCGCAATATAAAGCAAACTAAGCCATTCAGTGAAATGAACGTGTTCTGTTAATAACTCCTGAAGAAATAACCCTAACAGATTTTGATAAATTTTTGCTGAGCTGACAAAGAGTATTTTGTTATCCTACAGGGAGTGAACAGAATTGTGAAAACTTTTTTTTCTTCTCTGTTAAGTTATGAATGTGATGAATGTGATTTAAATTTTACTTTTTCCACTGTACATTCTCATAGACTGTTTTATGCGCTGTACTATATCCTGACTGCTGTTCAGCCTGACAGAATACAATGTCTAGATCAAAGAGGTTACCAAATTCTGTCATCTTTAAAAAGCTTTAGATGCCTTTGGTACAGGTTATTGGCAGCAAAAAATAGAACTATATGTAAATTTTTATCCACTTTGGAAAGCTAGCCAGCAGACTCAAAATGCTCCTTTACGTTATGTAACACACCTGGTCTCAAAATACCTGGATGATCAGCAGACCTGGTCTGTTGAAGTTAAGACTGAAAGCCTTCAGTGGAGACCCTCACTTCAATTGAGTGGATTGGGTTGAAGAGCCTCTGCTGACTGTAACTATATTTATGCTGTATATACAGGTGGAAAGACTGTCTCCTGAATAAGGAATTCATGAGTGTTTGAATTACTGTATCAAACTACTCGAGCTTCTAGTAATCCAGCATGGATCATTATACAGAACTAACTTAAAGCAGAAGTGTAACTTAAATTATATTTATTATGGCAGTTTTTTAGAGCCTAGAGTCTCATTTATGAAGTCCATGATGACTGAGGAAGTGCAAAATTCATGGCACCTGTTGTATATTCTGGAAGAAATGGATAGGAATTTTCTCTGAAGCAGTAATTGGAGCTTGTCGTCTTAGATCTTTAGCAACAGCCACTGTGCATACTGTAAATACTACGAATTGGGGAAAAAAAAAAAAGGAGAAACACACAAACCCCAAAAAACTCAACTTATTCTTTGATTATTATTGCACACAACTGATGAAGTGACTCACTGGTTTATTTGGTGTGTATAGTTGAGTTCTGGTGCCTATAAGCTCCTTTTCAGAAGAGAAAAAGCTTTCTGAAGCCTAGTTTTGTTCCATTTTCGTTGTGGTGCCTCTCAGCTCCCTTAGAGAGGGGTCTGAAAGCAGAAGTTTTCATATCTATTTGAAAAACACCACTTGTTACCTAACACTAATAATTTTTTAACCACAAGGTTGAAGTCTTGAATGTTTCTCAAGAACTTGCCAAAGATGTGCAAAGTGAAATGTTTATTTAGATGGTTTTAATTGTCCAATTTATAATATATGAGATAGAGTAAGACTGTTGGGGATTCTTTGTAGGCACTCAAACTGAAGCTATATGACTTGACAGAAATGCCATGTGGAAAAAGAAATATTAAAAAAATACTAGGCTTTTTGTCCAGTTATTAACCCACACTTGTCTTCCTATGTTTCCATCCTTCCTTTCTCGGGAACCTAGCCTGCATACAGAAATGTGAATCTCTTTGGCCTTGAACTAATGAATCACATGCATTTTAGAACAGGATGGTCCTAGTACGTTTCTGTAAGGATAGTAAGCTTCTACATTCTTTTGCCTATGCTCTCTGTCCATTCCAGTTCTAACAGATTGCAAAGGAAGGAACTCTTTAAGGTGTTTTATGCTCCTGTAAATCTTGTTTAAAACGGCAACCAGGTTAAGGGGGGAGTTCAGTAGTTCCCCAAGGGTAGAAAAGCCAGGGAGAACTCTTCCATTTTCCATCTGGTTTGGCAGCAGCTCACTGGGTGGGTGGTGGGCATGTAGCTGGGGACTGGCAGGGCACCCATCTTCTTATATGTGAGGCAGATCTGCTAGAGATGTAGTTGGGAAAGGTTTCAATTACTGTGAATTATTTATATGAGAAATACTCTGCCTTGTCTGTGAAATCAAAACAGTGCAGAAGCCAGCCTTTCCGGCTTCTGTAGTGTAAAGAAGGACGTATGGGAATAGACTGAGAACTTGGATGATCCTTACCTCCCCATTCAGTCTTCCTTTTTGAAGATTGGATTAAATCCTCCAATTGTAGATACACTTGGGTTAATTTCAAAAGTAGTAAACGTCTCACTGGTCAATGTTTTGTCATTAGTATACCTGAACAGAATATGTATTTTAATATTAAGGAGAATAACAATCTATGTTTTAACCTAAAAATTAACACCTTATATTGGGGAAACAGACTTTGAGGGAGTATTACAGGTTTTACTGCTAAAATCAGTTATCATCTACAGAAAATTAGATTAGTTAACTAAACTGGTTGTGAGTAGGGTGCCTTAACAATAGGGAGCCTTAGAGCAATAGATTGGTTTAAAAATACCTGGTTTTACCATGATAGGTCTGAAATGCATGTGATGCATGCATGCTCACGCTGTGTGTGTATGCAGTCAGTCTTTTATTTTCCTTACTGAGGTTTTCACTAGAACTAGTGTTTTTAGAGAAAACTAAGGTCAGTTTTAAGTGTTAGCATAGCTTAATTGTCATCCTTCTGTTTCTTCTTTTAACGTAAGTCTTGCAAAGAAAAGATTGTCCTCCATTTTCTGGGTTGTGTGACTTCTAAAAACACATGTAATATTTTTAGGTTGATAAAAGAAGCTGGTAAGCAAGATCCAGAACTGGCTTACATCAGTAGCAATTTTATAACTGGACATGGCATTGGCAAGAACCAGCCTCGTAACAAGCAGATGGAAGTAGAATTCAGAAAACAGGAAGAGGTAACTTCAAGAAAAATAATTGAAACTAGCAATACTTTTGAGACCCTTTTGGTTTCTTTTTTTGGGGGTGGATGCATATGTATCTTCAAAACAAACCAACAAGCAGAGTCTGGGCACAGGCATTGGAAGTTCAGGGAATACCCTTGGTTTAATATGCATGCTTATTGGAGATAGAGATGTTCTTCATTAAAAAAAAAAAACAAATAAACAAAAAAACCCAAATAAAAATAAGTAGTACAGTAATACTGTAAAGAAAATCCAGGTTTCTGACATTTTCAACAGTTAAGCTGGTTTTAATATTTATCTTTGCTAATGAATTTGGTAAATCATTAAATGATAAAAATGTAAAACCATATGACTTTGACCTCACTTAAAGCATGTGAAGTATTTTGAAAGCAAATGCATTTATTCTTCCCCCTCACCTGCCTGTAGTAGCTTCTCAGACTTGGGTAATTCCACATACCGGATTTGATTCCTAGAAGTCTGCCTGTTCTGATAAATAGCCTTGCTGTGTTTCTGAAATGACTTTTTGTAATAGTTTTATATCTGCATATTTAGACAATTTGTGGAATGTCTGATCCGCTCTCCTTGTTTTTATTGGCTTTTGATGAATCTGATGGAAACGGGTCTTGGACTAATCTCTCAAAGTTGTCTTCATTACTTTTGCAGGTTCTTAGAAAATTTCGTGCACATGAGACCAACCTACTTATTGCTACTAGTATTGTAGAAGAGGGTGTTGACATACCAAAATGCAACTTGGTGGTGCGTTTTGATTTGCCCACAGAATACCGTTCCTACGTGCAGTCAAAAGGAAGAGCTAGAGCACCAATTTCCAATTACATCATGTTAGCAGATACAGACAAAATCAAAAGTTTTGAAGAAGATCTTAAGACATACAAAGCAATTGAAAAGGTATGAGGTCAAAGGAATGTGCCTGTTCTTATTAAATTTATCATAGTATTTTAAAGGAAAAATCTCTCATTATGCTCTATTCTTGAAATGTTAAGATCCTGAGAAACAAATGCTCAAAATCTGTCGATGTCAATGAAACTGAAACTGAACCCATTGTTGATGATGACGATATATTTCCGCCCTATGTGTTGAGGCCAGATGAGAACAGTCCAAGAGTTACTATTAACACTGCTATTGGACACATAAATAGGTAAGAGGCACATTCACTTTTTACTTCTTGTCTTTAAATAAAAAGTTGCTTCGTCTGTCTCGCAACATGGAAGTGTAGGCTGGGGCATTGTACAAGTTTCGCCTTAAGAATCTTGTTGGATCTTCCCCTGCTAAAGAAAGTGAACGTAGCAGTTTGAAGGGATAGTTTGTTTTTTGTCTTTTTATCCTACAGAGGTTCTAGCTCTGATAATAAATCTAGTGATACTGATTCCTGTTAAATTAAAAGCTGCCCTGAAAACATTCCTTTTCCAAATGGGTAGTAAGATTATTTTATTTTTTTTTGCTCTTGGCAAGCTAGCTTTAAAAAAAAAAAGTGTCCTGTGAAAACTGTAGTAAAATTTTCCAGTTCTAATATTCACATTTGTAATAGCAGTCTGTTGTCATGTGTAAAGAAACCAACAACTGCATAGTAAGCAAGCTGAACATAATACAAGTTCGCATGCTTCCAAGCCAATATCATCTTTGTCAGGGCATGGCAATTAGAGGAGGTCCTCGGTGGCAGGAAAAGGTAAATTTTATGACACTTTAAAAAACACAAGGAAGAAGTTCCAAGGAGCTACAGACCTGTCAGTGTTACGTTAGTCATATGGAATATTACGCACCAAGTTTTCATGGAAGCTGTTTGCAGGCATGTAAAGGAAAAAGTGGTTGACAACAGCCAGCAGGAGTTTTATCGAGGGCAGATTTTTGCCTGACCGACCTTGTCTACTGTGTGATGAAAGGCTTGCTTGACTATGAAACAGGAGAAAAGCAGTGAATGTCGTTTACTTAAGTAAAACTTTCAGTGCAATTGCCATAGTACTTTAGTGGCCAAATGTGTGAGATGCAGAGCATTTCAGTGCACTGCCTGGTATATAAAACTTGGCAAACCAGTCAGGTTCAAAGGGTGTAATGGTAGATGATTCAAAGGCAGCTGCTTGCGTTTGGCATTCTTTATGGACCGTTAAGCGGTGCAGTACAGTTTAACATCAGCGTGTTTGCATTTGACACCAAGTTGTGAGGCGGGGAAATAAGTGCAGTGGAGATAAGCCTACCTATTCAGAGAGAAACCATGACAAATAGGAGGAATAGGCCAACAGTGAAAGTTGGAGATTAAACAAAGGCAAATGCAAACTCTGGTACCTGGGATTGAATAGTCCTGCGTGTCGCTACAACCTTGGAACCACCTTTCTAGAGAGCAGCTTTGTAGTAAAGGACTTGAGGTCTGCTGCTCAACAGTTAGTTGAACTGTTGAACTGAATCAGTCAGCAGTGTACCCTTGCAGTGCTCTCAGTATGGCCTGAAGTCACCTTCTGTATTGTTTACAACAGTAAGGCAAGATTCCATTGAAATGTCTTTAGGTTTCACTTTGCAGGTTTTGATTATTTGTAAAATGTTTTGTCAACTTAGGTACTGCGCTAGATTACCGAGTGATCCATTTACACACCTAGCTCCCAAGTGTAAAACCCGAGAACTACCTGATCATACGTTTTACTCTACTCTCTACCTGCCAATCAACTCACCTCTTCGAGCTTCAATTGTTGTAGGTATTTGGGGAAGGAAAAGCACAGAAATAAGTAAATATGTTGGCATAGATGTGTGTGTGTGTGCCTTTTCTAGAATTAGTTTGTTTCATTTTTGTAATAAAAATGACATGATTTTTCTTTTCCTTTACTGTGCTCTGTAACTGTATTTAGATCCCTGTTTGTATCTGTTATAATCTGTTTTCCAGCAGTTACTGTTTATTCCAAAGGCAAAAATATTTATATGTTCTTCCCAGTGTCTTGTTTTTTCACACACTTACATATATATCAGTTGTAGGAAAACATCTTTTATTGGTTTTGATCAATAGTAAGTTGAGTTCAAAAACTTGTAATTTTAGCTTCTGTGAAAAAACAACTTATGCCTGAATATCTGCACAAAACTGTCATCAATGTAATAGTTTGCAGAGTTTTGCTTATCTAATGTTTGTGTTAATTAAACTGTTTGTACAATGTGTAATAAGTAATGTGCTAATTAACCAAAGTTTTTAAGAAGTATTTTAATGTTTATAGGGTCCTCCAATGAGTTGTGCAAGACTGGCTGAGAGAGTTGTAGCTCTTATTTGCTGTGAAAAACTGCACAAAATTGGTAAGAACTGGAAAAGCAACATTTCTTTGCTAAAGAATATTTTATAATTGAGAAATTTAAGATGGTATAGTTATCATGCATATACATGCATTTCTGCTCTAGCCATCTACTATAGCTTCCGTTCTCTTGCCTTCATTTTGTGATATGGTCATGTAATTACTAATTTAGCATACGTCTTTTAAGCGCAAGTTAGATTTTCCAGGGGAATCTTGTTATTTAACATATATTGACTTAACCAGTAAATGCAATATTAATACAAGACGCACAGATTTTGACATTGAATATACTTAATAAAGGGGAAAATAGTCTTGTTCTCTACAAGACTTTGCTTATAGTAAGTCTTGTAACCCCTGCTTATGCAGGGATTACATCCTGCAGCCAAAAAATAACTTGTTTTTTTAAAGTGAATTGTAACAAATTAAAATATAAAATACGCAGCCCCAAATTTATTGTTTTCTCTACTGTATCATAAGTCATGTTCCAAAAATAGGTCATTATAGGATTATTTCAGCTCTCTTGTCTCTAGTAAGTATAATGGAGCATGTTCTTTATTGTAGAATGTTTTAAAGAGAATTCCATGTTATGGGTGCTTTGATGAAGTACAGAAGTATTTATTTATCTCTTAAGCAAAAAAGATTGTAGGTCTGGGATTTGTATTTTTTTTTCTGTCTGAATTAAACCTTTTGATCACTGAATTCATACCAACAAATGTATCCAGGAATGACACCGTGATGACTCAACTCAGTGTTGAGGGTACACACTACTGTTGAGTAGTAATCCCCTTTTTAGAATGATACAGAAATATAACTGTTCCGTCTTTCTTGGCATAACTCCATGTGAGTGATTTTCAAATGAGTAGGGTCACTGGTTTTTATGGGCAAAAAAAGTTTCTTTTTCTTTGATATTTTCATTACAGAATTGAATTTTTTTTAATTAAAATTTCAGAGATGTTTGCTATAAGTATTTTTGCAAAAAATTCAGCTTTTATCACTCTTTCCCCAAAGTTACACTTTTGGAGCTGTGCAGTAGTAAGTGTATTTTAACAACTTCAGTGAGCGGTTTTCATGAACAATCAATCCCATCTGCTGCGTAGTATCTGAATGAACCAAGATTTGATTGTTTATAATGCTATTTCTTTGTATTCTTTTGTAATATACAGGTGAACTGGATGATCATTTGATGCCGGTTGGGAAAGAAACGGTTAAATATGAGGAGGAGCTTGATTTACATGATGAAGAAGAAACCAATGTTCCAGGAAGGCCAGGCTCTACAAAACGAAGACAGTGCTATCCTAAAGCTGTTAGTATCACACTGCTGTCCACATCTCCAATTAAATGCTTTATGTAGTGATTAGAAGACAAAATTGCCAACTCTTAACCTTATCTGATAAGAATCTCTTACATCAAATCTTGCATTTATAGTGGAAATACTTTGTAGTTTTAACTGTATGGAAACTCATGACCTGAATGAGTTTATGCAACCATATGCTTCGAAAGCATGCCAGTAGTTCAAATAATGTGCACTTTCTATAAAACCCTTAAATAATTCTATTCTTGGCGTTTTCCATGTGCCCCAGTTCTATTAGTAGTTTAAATAATTGGTTATTAGGAAAGCTTAGGAAAGGATAACGTGGCATCACGGGGTATATTACAGAGGGAACAACAGTTGAGAAAAACCTTTCTCTTGCAGTACTTCACAAACAGTTTTAATCTTTGCACAGTGTTTATTGGTGCTTCTTGTTACAAGTGCCTTTCTCAGTCCCTTTACCTCACTAGGGATTTTTGGAATAGGGGTGACCCATAAAATGCATGATTATGGTATCTCTCATTCAGAGGAGTTGATTTGTCAAGTGATGCATCATTCTTTCTTGGTTATTTTTTTTTAATGCAGAATCCAAAAATACTTTCCCTTGCTTTTGTCACAGCTTTTCACATCTGGAAAAGAAGCTTTGGCAAATGTTTAAGGTCTACAAGATTCTCTTGGGCTTAATATAGTTATTAAGCTTATGAGTAATTTTCCATTAAGCCAAAACCATAGTTTTGCCACAGTGTAACTTTAAAATCCAGGACTACATGTATTGCAATTTAGTTTTAGATAAACAGGAGGATCATTTTTGAGACCTACAAAGTAATGAACTCCTATCAGACATAGCTCATGGTTTCTTAAGGTCTATAACAAATATGAGCAGCAGAGTTTAAAGTGCTTGTGGCTGTTGTGAGTATTCACATCTGCAAGCTAGAATTGTTATTAGGAAAATCCTATAGTGTTGCGCACAGGCAAAGGGGCAGTGTATCTAATTTTGTATGTGTGTTTGCCCTAAGTGTATGAAGAACATTTTTTTGATACTTTTAAACAGTTCTGCTGGGGAAAAGAATCTGTGTTAATGAAGCTGTAAGTTTGGCCAAGCTTATATGAAAATTGAATTACTGGGATGTAGTTTTTTCCTGTGTGTGCCCATTTTTCTTTCTCTTTCCTTTTACTTTTTTTCTTTTTTTCTTTCTACGGTTAAGGTCCAAAAACCCTGGATATAAAGTGTGCTCCAGAGTTACTGGCTAAATATGGAAATTGGCATAAAAACTTTAGTTGTGTTTATGGTGAAGTACTGTCTGTGTTTTACAGTTATACTTGCATTTCTAACACAAGGTGGATATGGAGGAAGTTTTAGGGATGTAATGGAAGTTGCCTCTTGGCAAGTAAGAACTGTTTGGACAGATCTCATGGCGGCTGGGCCAGACTGCTGACCAAATGTTTTTGCTTAAGAAAGAAACAATTAAGTCCAAATTAATTTTTTTTATTCCTCATTTTTAGCAATGCTGTTCCAAATAAACATGTGAAGCCTTGTTCAAAGAGTAGCCTTTAGGTGAATTTTGCTGATTTTTATCATGTCAATGTTTTCTTTCTTTTTTTGATTTTTTTAGATTCCAGAATGTTTGAGGGATAGTTATCCCAAACCTGATCAGCCCTGTTACTTGTATGTAATAGGAATGGTGTTAACGACTCCTCTCCCTGATGAGCTCAACTTCAGGAGACGAAAACTATATCCTCCTGAGGATACGACAAGATGTTTTGGCATACTGACAGCCAAACCTATACCTCAGGTAATGAATCTAGCTCCTTTCCTTATTCTACATGGCTTACAACCTGACATTTTCAACTTATTCCCCACCCCCAGACTGAAGAGTTGGAAATGACCATAAGTGCTGCTTGTATGGAGTAACCTGCAGAAAATAAGCAATAATATCCATCCAGCCCAGTCATCACTTCATTTTCTTTCTATAGTGATGGAACAATCTGTCCTGGTTTTGCTGTTTTGTTCTACTGTTTCTATTTTTGTTGTTTTACAACTTAATTTTTTATTGTTTTGCAGTGACAAATTCAAAATCTTTCTCCTTTTTTTATATGAGGCATGATAGGAGTGGTGTTTCAGCTACAGAGATGCCTTGCTGTACCTTTATCTATATGAAAGCTACAGTAACAAGTCCTCTCAGCATTCCTAGTCTGCAGCAGCAGAAAAAGTAGGCCATGTTAATTGAAATTCGTACCTCTTCCATAGGAAAATTTTTGATAGACATTATCTGTGGGTGAGACTCAGCTGAGGAAGATTTTTTTGAATTATGTTTTCTGTTGTCCGTAGAAGAAAACATTTCAGCAATATTGCTGGGTTTCGCATTTCTTCCTCCGTAATGGAAAGACGACTTCAATTTTTATTTGATCTTATGTACAGAGAAGAGCTGTAAAACACAA
Source organism: Numenius arquata (assembly GCF_964106895.1). Classification (NCBI taxonomy): domain Eukaryota; kingdom Metazoa; phylum Chordata; class Aves; order Charadriiformes; family Scolopacidae; genus Numenius; species Numenius arquata. The sequence goes on from NC_133581.1 coordinate 11,170,630, forward strand.
GAATATTAAAAAGCAACAAAAAACCCCATTCTTTATGACTTCAAAATCTCATCTATAATTGAAGGTCACTAAAGGTCAAAATTCTGATCCAGTTTGCTGTGGGGTCAGGCAAGCGCTACCTCAGCATCTGAACTAAACACCCAGTACTCTGTAGAGGAATCCTGCTCTAGATTTTCTCTCTTGATTTCTCCTGTGTTTTTCTTATTTAGATTCCTCACTTTCCTGTGTATACTCGCTCTGGAGAGGTTACAATATCTATTGAGCTTAAGAAATCTGGTTTTACTCTGTCTCTGCAAATGCTTGAGCTGATAACACGACTCCACCAGTACATTTTTTCACATATTCTTCGTCTTGAGAAACCTGCACTAGAGTTCAAACCCACAGAAGCTGATTCAGCCTATTGTGTTCTACCTCTTAATGTTGGTAAGAATAGAGCTCTTGTTTTTTAAATATTCACTATGAATCCCTTTAGCAACGTGTTTGTTAATGTTTATTTCAGGTGTTAGCTGTAGAAATAATACCACATGTGGTAGTATGACAATTTGTCAGTTATATTCTTATTACTTCTTCACAATTCCAAATTAGTTTTAAGTTGGTGATGTGAGTCAATTTATAGTAAGTTTCAGGAGACCCCACAAGGGTCTAAAATATATGTCTCCTTTTAAACTTTTTGGAAATAATCAAATATGTGTATAGAATTTAAAAAAAAAAAAAAAAAAACTTTGTAATTTACCATTTCCCAGAAAAGTTCAGCCTGGAAAACTCCCTCCTGAATAACTGAGTTATGCATTTTCCTTTTAAGTTGATGACTCCAGCACTTTGGACATTGACTTTAAGTTTATGGAAGACATTGAGAAATCTGAGGCGCGTACAGGCATTCCCAGTACACAATATACAAAAGAAATGCCTTTTATTTTCAAGTTAGAAGATTACCAGGATGCGGTTATCATTCCACGGTGAGTGCTATATACGTATTTTAAGTATGTACCTATTATATTTATATAAACACTGGTAGTAAGGGGATGTTGGTATCTGCAGCAGAACTGCTTGCAAGAAATTTATGCTATTATTCTGAAGGTAGCTGGTGGTATTTCAAATAACTGAAAAATATTTTTTAGTCAATAGTTAATCTTATATCATAGGATTTAAGTGTTAAGTGCCTGCGAAGACATGTTACATTTTTATGGTGAACTCTACTATTCCTAATAAAACTTATGTAGTATTCTGTTAAAACATTAAAACATTGCAACTTCATCAAGACTTGGCCTACTGAAACCAATTTTAATTTGGAACATTGAGTGGGTGTTCTCTGGTTACCACTTATTCACAGCAAAAGCCTGCTAAAGGAAGGTATGCTACTGGTAGATGGAAAAATTAACATGTGAAAAAAAAAAACCCAAAAAAACAGGTAAAAGAATCTTTCTATTGAGTGGTATTTAGAGGTGAAATTTACATCATTTTGTGTACTGGATATGCAAAGGTTCTCCGGAATTGGTAGGTTTTGTAGAGATTTTAGAGACTTAATTTTTCCCAACGTTGTGTTTGGCATGATGTGAAAAGAAAATTGGTTCACTGGCTTGTGCTTGTAGTCAGTATATTGTAAACAATGGTAGTTGCAGAATATGTATGTAAGGAAAATATTAGTATTTTGTCTTAGCTTCATCTGTGATTTTTTTTTTTTCTTTTAAAGAAAAAAATCTCTTCTTACCTGTGCTGATGACTACTGTCGTAAAAATGATAGCATAAAAAAGTGGTGATGGACCATCAGTGTGTGCAAGCATTACTTCATGAGATCAGAGTTAATGCCATAGAAATTGCTCATAGGTGATGTGAAGTAGCACAGTTGATGGACTTCAATGACTATACCAGTATTATACTGCCCCCTTTCCTCTCATATTTTTTTGTTTTGTTGGTTTTTGTTGGGGTTTTTTTGTTTGTTTGTTTTTTTGTTGGGGATGGGGCTGGAGTAGGTGGCTGAGTACATCTCTTTATCAGATGGCAACTAATAACTCTTAATGCTCAGGTTTAGGAGAAGCCAGAAAATTTTTTTGTTTCATACATTAAGAAATCTCAGAATTTCAAGTACTTCTATTTTCATCAGCATAAAAATGATGGAAATATGTGCTTGTTCTTCTTTATCCTGCTTGATTGTAAGCTCCTCAGGGGAAGCATAATACAATAACTATGTATTGGTACAGTTCTCATTGAATTCTTCAGAATCGGCATGATTGTGAATAAGATAAGAAAAAAGGATTTCCTGAAAGCTCCTTTAACTAAAATGTTCTTCAGTGAAGAAGTTCAGACAGACTGGGAACATGGTTTTCTTGATTATTTTTTTTTTTTTCCTCTTTGGAAGAAAGCTAAAAGGACTCGTTAATAGTGTGTTAATTTTATTTAGAGATGTCTATTTAGATATTTGATTAGAAGTTTAAAATGATACGGGTAGCAGATCAAAATATGAAATAGCTAATATGGAAATATAAATACTGAATATTGATTTAATGATTTTTTTATACATATTATTATTATTTTCCTGTGCATGTTTGTCACTATAGTATCCAGTGTTTTCTAACATTCTGTCTGTATTACTAGAACTGCATTGTCCTTGGAAGGTTTGTGAATTTACCTTACTAGGTATTTGGGGTTTTGTATTTTAACTCTATTTGGAGGATGACTTGATTAAATGCCAGTTTAGATGTGAATTAGTACAGTCTTTGTATGCAGTAGAACTCATTTCTACTCATTGTAGCACATAGGAGACTAGACATTAAAGAGCCAAAATAAAAAGTTTGTTAGGTGTTTGGAAATTATCCTTTCCAGCATTACTCTTGGAGATCATCGTCCAGAGCTTGATTTTTGTATTAGATATTGAAGACATAAATCCTTCATTTAATTTAGATATTTCTGTAGAGGGAATTCTGTAGATGATAGATTGACTTTATTCTTTTTATCTTATAGCACACTTCTCATTCAGTATTTCAGTTAGAATCATAGAATCGCCCAGGTTGGAAGAGACCCTTGGCATCATCGAGTCCAACCATCTACCCTACACTACAAAGTTCTCCCCTATATCATGTCCCCCAACACCACATCTAAATGTCTCTTAAACACATCCAGGGATGGTGACTCAACCACCTCCCTGGGCAGCCTATTCCAATGCCCGACCACTCTTTCTGTGTTAGCTAAACAAATGATTTCTACAACAAAAAAACACACCAAACAAAGACCTCAAGTGAGCTATTTAACGGTTTATCAACTGACCACATTAGAACATAAAGAACTTAGCATAAGCTTTACCCTAAGGCTATAACATATGCCGAAATACTACTTTTTTTTTTTTAGGTATCGAAATTTTGATCAGCCTCATCGATTCTATGTAGCTGATGTATACACTGATCTTACTCCACTCAGTAAATTCCCTTCCCCTGAATATGAAACTTTTGCTGAATATTATAAAACAAAGTATAATCTTGACCTGACCAATCTCAACCAGCCACTGCTGGATGTGGACCACACATCTTCAAGGTAACAGCAGTCATATACGTGTCTGATGTTTGGAGTTTGACAATAAAGTGCCTTTTTTTTTTTTTTAATGGGATAAAGTTGAGGGCTTGTAGTTTCTAAAATAACTACTGATTTTTTTTTTTTTTTCTTGGGGTACTTAACTTACGTTATAACTGTAACTTGAATCCATTTTTTTCCAGACATAACTGCTGTCAGTTCACAATGCATTGAATACTAATAATAAGTCATCACTTTAGAAAGTTTAGGCTAAGTAAGTTCTTTTCATTAATTATGTGCTTACATTAAAGTATTTTCACATGGTTTTTAGACTTAATCTTTTGACTCCTCGCCATTTGAATCAGAAGGGGAAAGCACTTCCACTAAGCAGTGCTGAGAAGAGGAAAGCAAAGTGGGAAAGCTTGCAGAATAAGCAGGTAAAATAGAAGTATCTAATTCAAGTTGCCTCTCTCTTAACAGTGATCAGACAACTATCTGTACAGGGGTAAAATTCTTTTCTTCCCCCCTCCTCTCCCCAGATACTGGTTCCAGAGCTCTGTGCTATACATCCTATTCCAGCATCGTTGTGGAGAAAAGCAGTTTGCCTGCCCAGCATACTTTATCGCCTGCACTGCCTTTTGACAGCAGAGGAACTGAGAGCTCAAACAGCCACTGATGCTGGTGTAGGGGTTAAATCACTTCCTGCAGATTTCAGGCATGTAATTTTTTATTATGATGTCTGACTTCACTGGAAAATTAGGTATTGCTTGAATTTAAAACTGCTTCCCTTTAACTCATGTCAGTTTCCAGGGAAGCTTAGTTAAAAAGACTTGTGGTGAAGTTAGATGCTGTAGTCCCTGTTCTTCTCAGAAGAACGTGGCTTTTTTTAAACCTGTATGTGCATATAGTCTTCTTGTCTTGTGGTGATAATTTTTTGTTAACAAAATCAGCATGTATCTTTACAGATATCCTAACTTGGACTTCGGATGGAAAAAGTCTATTGACAGCAAATCCTTCATCTCTATTCCTAACTCCTCTTTAGTAGAGAATGAAAATTACTGTAAGCACAGCACAATTGTAGTCCCTGAAAATGCTGCACATCAAGGTGCTAATAGAACCTCTTCTGCAGAAAACCATGACCAAATGTCTGTGAGTTACAGAACATTGCTCAATGAGTCACCCAGTAAACTCCAAATTGATGTCTCAGCAGAACTTGCAGCAATTAATGGTGTTTCTTATAATAAAAATCTTGCCAATGGCAATTGTGATTTAGTTAACAGAGACTTTTGCCAAGGAAATCAGCTGAATTACTGCAGGCAGGAAATACCTGTACAACCAACTACCTCATATCCCATTCAGAATTTATACAGCAGTGAGAACCAGCCCAAGCCCAGCAATGAATGTACTCTACTGAGTAATAAATACCTTGATGGAAATGCTAACAGATCTACCTCAGATGGATGCCCCAAAATGGCAGTGACCACCAGTACTTCAAAAGCTATTAATCTTTCAAAAGACAGAGCAGATTCTGAAAAGAGCCCTTCCAGTGGGTACTCCTCAAAAACTCTCGGTCCTAATCCTGGTCTCATTCTTCAAGCTTTGACTCTTTCAAATGCTAGTGATGGATTTAATCTGGAGCGGCTAGAAATGCTTGGTGATTCGTTTTTAAAGCATGCCATCACTACATACTTGTTTTGCACTTACCCTGATGCTCATGAGGGACGGCTGTCATATATGAGAAGCAAAAAAGTAAGTAGTAACAATCCAATGATATTATATAAAAAGCATGCTGTAACAAGCCATATATATAAAAATTTCACTAGAAGATTGAATAGCAACAGGTTGATCTGATTCTGCAGCTTTACCGTTTATACATTGGGTAGCATGCATATTAGGAATAAAAATACAGGACTACAGGATTAATGTCGCCGTAACTGTGATTATTAAAACTGTCTACAGTTCATTTTGAAATCTAAACCAGCTGATTACTAGCCTACAAAAGGACAGGACTGAACAGAACTAAAAATTCTTTTGGAAGTATTTTTAAAGTAAACATAAACAGTAATGAGCAGAGCCTTCAGTTCTGCTGCTGCTGTTTTTAAATTCTGGAATAATCAATCATGTGAAAGTGTGTTTTGGTTTGGGATTTTTCCCTGCATATTGTGATAATTTGAATTAAATGCTAATGATTTGATTGTCTACCTCTAATAAAATGCATCACTCAATTAAATGATTGAGTAGTTTAATCTAGGAAAATAAGAAGGGCTAAATAAATTGCACAGTTCAAATAAAGGAAGTGATTGAATATTCAAGTGCAAAATTCAAGTCTTGAAACATGGAAAGTGTGTTTAAAATGAGAAACAAAGACCAGAAGTTGATAGTTAAAAAGGAAAAGGAAGTATGTTTGTGTATGTGAGAGTGCTTTTTTTCCCTTCCCTGTAAAACATTTAAAAGAATTTTACAGGCTATCAAAATAACATCTGGATTATGACTTAATAAGATTTGTTATACGGAACTGTTTTAACACTTTCTACTGCCAAGCTTTAGGTCAATATACCCATAATAGCATAGCATTTGTCATTCCAAATCTAGTCTGAATGTTGATTACTAATATTGGTAATTAATGACACTTGTACAGGTTATATTTACTATTTTTTTAAAAATAGCAATAATTTTATTTTGCAAAGAAAATTTAGTCTAACGGATTTCTTTAACTGAAACTGTCACACCTTATTTCCTTGGCCTTAAAACAAAAAAATTTTGAAGAATTAGTACCTTGCTGTAAATTGCTTGTACTATGTTAAGAAAGCTGAAATCCCTTTTGAGAACTAGATACGTACATAATGGTACAAAATCTGGGCTTGACATGTAAAATTGTTTTGTTCCTTTTGCATTTTAACCTGTTTTTATGTAAGTGTATGTCCAGAGGTTTGTCAGACTGTTTTTCTTGAAGGTCAGCAACTGTAACTTGTATCGCCTTGGAAAAAAGAAAGGACTACCTAGTCGCATGGTGGTATCTATTTTTGATCCCCCAGTGAATTGGCTTCCTCCTGGTTACATAGTAAACCAGGACAAGAGCAACACCGATAAGTGGGAGAAAGAAGAAATGGTAAGACTTTATTTAACTATGTTGAGGAATTATTGTTTGCATGTCTGTATTCTCTCACTCTTACCTTCTCCCTTTTCCCGGATATTTTGGTATGTTTTCAGCAAAAAAAAAAAAAGTAAATATGTATCTTTGTTTCCTTCCTAAAATTTCAATATAAGTTATGGAAAATGAGAGAAAACTTGATCCTGAATAGAATCCAAAGGAAGGAAATTTGCTGAACATCATCCAATAATGAGTATATATACTAATGGAAAAGCAGAGAAGAAAAGCTTTTTTTGCTTGTACTTAGTGTCCTTTCAGGAGTTTTTCTGAAATTTCTCTTGGAAGTTTTAAATTTAATTATCATTACTGGTTTTGCTGCAATATATATAGTCAGAAGATGGTCTGCTTTTAAATTAATAATGAGTTCACCTCTAAAGAATATATGAAAAGGAGTTGGTTTTTTTTCATAGCGCTGAGGCAGAATGAAGATTAGAACTGACTTGAGAAAATGTTCAATGTTGGTTGCTGTTAGCTCCACCCTGAGTATGACGGAGAGCTACTTCTCAGCTGAAATTCAGTGCTGGCTTAGACACCTTCCCTGTCTATCACCAAAAACTTCAGAATGACAAATCTTAATGAGGAATGATTCAAATTACTTTCCGATTAAACTCAGTGTATGTCAAGAATAGAAGTGCATATATAAGAAATATCGGTGATCACAGCAGTCAGTAACATAATTATTAAATGTTTGAGGCTTGGAGGTCAGGGGGAGGGTGTGGAGGGATTTTCTTCTTTTTCCCAGTTCTGAAGACCACACTCAGATTGTAAACCACCAGAGGGCACATGAGAGGACTGTTAGGTAAATGTACTGTGCAAATAAACATTTATTGCAGAATAAAACAACCTGATTATTGTGGTTCTATATTGTGCCAAGACTTCATTTCAAAGAGACTTACTGCTGTACCTTTCTAAAAATAAAATAGCACATTTGGGACAGGAGCTAATGATTGCTTTTAAAAAGCTTTCAGCTCTCCATAACTTTTCAGTGGCCTCTTCCTCTTTGTTAGTCATTTGTTTATTTTTGAATAAAATACACAATTTCAGACCAAAATGCAGGCAGTGATACAACTAAGAAGTGGGTTTTGTGCCAAGTGGATATTTTGCTTAAATTTTATTCTCCATCCATGGGCTGATTCAGGTCTATGGCTGGGGATAGTAATCTCATATCATTATGACAAGTTATTACTAAAACATCCTAGTCAAATGCTGATTTGTGTGTGTGTGTTATCAAGCTTTATTTAGGGGAAAGATCTTTTGTTCCTCTGATCAAATAGCTGGTTTCCAAAAAGCATGGAAAAAAGCACTTGCTTGTATTTATCTTCAGCTTGTAAGTGGCCGTAACATTCAAAATCAATCAGATATTCTTTAAGAAAAGGTTCTTTCTTCTGCGGTTCATTTTGATTTATTTTTGAAATGCTGTCTAACAATGAAAAAAATCAACTATCAGAATTGCTTCCTGGCTTCTTTATCTACTTTTCATCCTCATCATTTAAAATTTTTACTATTTTTTTTATACATGAAGCGATGTGCAGACAATGTAAAAGTAGTTCATGTAGCTGTCATAATTAAAATAAATTTTAAGAAACTTGTGAATGAAATTGTAGTAAAAATGAACTTTATCATTTGTTAAATCTTTGTGAAAACAGACACTGAAATCTGTTTTGAATCGTCCATATAGACATGCCTCATTCAGGGAGTATATTTTTATTTTGGTGACATACCACAGGTGGTGTGTAACAAGAAAAAATCAGCACTAGCTCTAGTTGAGACTGGTTAAATTAGTCTCATTTTGAGCATTATACTGCTACTAGTATCCAAAATAAATATTTCAAATCAAATTTTGCTATTTCTGATCAATTAAAGATACAGAAATCCCTGCTGTGTATATGTGAGATGGGTAATTATACCAGCAGAAATTCTTTGGCAAAATGTCTAAACTGTGAATTTCTGTAGCCACTTTTTCTTCCACTCATTACTAAACCTGACTGAGCCTGCTCCAGCCTGATGAGGAGCATCATGATCTGTTTGATCCTTAGATGGTTTCAGGTGCTGCCTAGTGCACCCTGCAGCTGACACCCATCCACACCTCTATAAAGTTGTGCCTTTGGCCCAAAGGGAGATGTTCCCAGTGGTAGCATCTGGTTCACAGATTTGCAAGATTAAGTGACCGAGACCTGCAATATGACATACATACATTGAGGGCAGATATAGGCTGTTTCACTTGATTCAAAATGGTGTTGTCTTTCAGGACCCAATCCAGAAAAGCACTTTGAATCTGATCTTGCTCCTATCAAATTCAGTGGCAGAATTCCCGCTGACATCAGTGATGCTGGGTTGAGCCCGTGAATAGTCCTTTTGATCTCAGGAAGACTACTTGTGCATTTAGCTAATATGTTTAAGTGCTTTCCTGGATTGGGGCCATGGCAAATTGTACAGCATTGTGTAGCTTGGGCATATCTGTGTTCAATTTGTAATTTACATCAGTCTATACCAATTTGCTCAATATGAGCAGGAAAAAGACATGGGACATCATTAGTTTTATTGTTGTGGATATGTATGTAAGTATTGGAAAATTGGTGACAACTTTAACTTTCCTTTTAATTATTTAAGGCTATAAGTATAGCCTGAAAAAAACCCCAAGACTTCAAGCAAGTGTGTAATTCATTAAAGGCTAGGATTAATACTAGTTGCCTTTGCATTGAATTATCCTACTTCATGATTTAATGTAGATGTTAATATTCAGTTTAAAAACAAACAACAAAAATGTATGTTACAGAAGTGTGCCATTTTTTCTGCTTTTCCATTTTTAGACCTGCTATATTGAAATTCTGGTAATATTAAATGTATGACAGACTAGAGAGATTTCATATTTGTTAAAATTAAGAACCATAGTACGAGTTAATTCTTACAGAACCAAAAATTGGCTATATCTAACGTCTAATCTGCAAGATCACTTACTGAATCCCAAAGGCGTGCAGTCAAGACTGTCACCCACATAAGCATTAGATTCTTGCCAACTAACTCATATTAAACTCTTGGTTTTAATCTCTTATATAAAAAAAATCACCTACACTGATTCATTAAATTTAATTTCTACTAGTTTGCCAAGTAGACTGAATTAATTTGCAGCTGTGTTTGAAAGCATAGATAAATGTGTTTTGCTGCTTAAAGTGATGATTATTAGAAGACTAGGGTAAAGTTCTTTAGTTGTTTCATTGAATGTGTTGTTTGTGTGTCCCAAAACTGAGATTATCATGATTATGAGTAAACCCTGCAAGCTCCTTACTATTTTCAATAGAAGGCTATAGAAAGAATCTTCAAAATTACAGTGATTAAATATTTGTAATAGCCCTACTTAGCAACTAGAGAGAAGGATGCACGCAAGACTGTTTCTTGTACTTCTCTAAATTTGTTAATTTAGAACTCTTGTTTACTTTGGTGTGCAAGTATGTGATGTTTAGTGGTTTTAAAATTAATTGTGCATCACATTCAAGTATAAGCATGAGTTCCTCGAGTTCCTATGAAATGCAGCATGTGTTGTATGTGGAACAGACACTATTATAGGTTAGTAATAAAAGTTTTGTATTCCAGGACAATTATTCTAGTCTTAGAATGCTAGTGTTAATTGGGGTTGTATTGTGCATCTGATCAGACAATGTAATTAGGAACATTCGTTAAAAAAATCAATCTTATTATTAGCAGACACTACTCAAATCTTACTCTTCTGACAGTTCTGGAATAAAAGTTTCTCATTTCCTTCTTTAATACCATATTTTTTTTTTGTTCTTTTATAGACAAAGGAGAACTTGTTGGCTAATGGTAAACTTGATGTTTATGATGATGATGAAGAGGATGAAGATCTAATGTGGAGGTTACCCAAGGAAGAAACAGACTTTGAAGATGATTTTCTGGAGTATGATCAGGAGCATATCAAATTCATTGATAATATGTTAATGGGATCAGGGGCTTTTGTGAAGAAAATTTCTCTCTCTCACTTTTCAACCACTGATTCAAACTATGAATGGAAAGCACCCAAAAAGTCATCCCTGGGTAATGTTCAGTTTTCATCAGATTTTGATGATTTTGACTATAGCTCTTGGGATGCCATGTGCTATCTGGATCCTAGCAAGGCTGTTGAAGAGGATGATTTTGTAGTGGGCTTCTGGAATCCATCAGAAGAAAACTGTGGTGTTGATGCAGGAAAGCAGTCTATCTCATATGACTTGCATACAGAGCAGTGTATTGCTGACAAAAGCATTGCAGACTGTGTGGAAGCCCTCTTGGGCTGCTATCTGACCAGCTGTGGTGAAAGAGCAGCTCAGCTTTTCCTGTGTTCATTGGGGCTGAAGGTGCTCCCTGTAATTAAAAACACTGATTGGGAAGGCACTTCGTGTGCTACCGGAGAGAATTGTAACAGTGAGCAGAGGAATCTTTCACCAAACTCTGTTTCTGCTTCTGTAGCTAATTCAGAGCCTTCTCTGTATAAAGACCTGGAGTATGGCTGTTTGAAGATTCCACCGAGGTGTATGTTTGATCACCCAGATGCTGAAAAAACCCTAAATCACCTTATTTCTGGTTTTGAAAACTTTGAGAAGAAAATAAACTACAGTTTTAAGAACAAGGCTTATCTTCTTCAGGCATTTACTCATGCCTCATACCATTATAATACCATTACTGGTAAGTTGTCTTAAAGATGTATTGTAAATGCAAGAGAAGCAGTTTATGTTGTGTAGCAGTCTTTTTTTAGACATCACTTGTTACTTTAAGAAGTCAATAGTCTCTGCATACGAAATCTTAGAAAATAGTATCTTGCCCCTTATCTAGAGGAGGGTACTTGTTGAAACTGTATCTCAATGATTACTCATATTTTGACTTGATACAAATACAAGATTTACTAAGTCTAACCAAGTTTTGGGAAAGAGCAGCAATTTTCATCTCTGATGTTATATTAGTAGTTGTACATGACTGAGACTAGATCCCCATAAGGATCTAATAGTAAGGAACAAATAAGTTCTTGTTAGAACTCTGGAAAATTGCAGCGTAGATTGCAGTGTAGTTCTAGAAGTAGCTATTAGGCTTTGCAAATATATTTAACAAATTTGTCCCATGATTTAATCCTAAGAATATTACCCTTTGACTGTACTTCTGAAGATTAGAAGTAGACTATACAACTTTTACAGCTGAATATATAGGATAGCAAAATATAGAGATTTCCGTTTGAAGTTGTGAATTGGAAGGCTTAATTTAAGTCTAGGCATTTTATCGAGTAAATATTTAAAGTCAAAGTTTGGAGCAATGACTAAATCAGACTAAATATTAATTTCAAGTTAACTGCTTAATGTTTCTGTGCATGATCTCATAAAAGATTTTACAGCACTAGGAATTTGTATTTCTGTAATCTTTTTGGATTACTTTTGCTTATACTAATTAACTTAGTATTGGTTCATTCTAAAACTTTAGATATTTTTCTATGATAATATGCAATTGAAAACAAACCATGGTAAAATTCCAACCCTATTTGAAGTGAATGGCAAATTCCTGTGCAGTCAGCAGTCTGAATTTTTCCCCATAGTGAATTGGTTCCTTATTCCAAGGAGGAAGAAAGCTCTGCTTTAATTGAAGAAATAAGTCATTTTGAAAAGTTAGTACATTGAGAAACAGTTCTGACAAAACGCTGAAATGCTCCTTTGGTTTTGCATTCTAGGTAATACTACCCACATACATATTTATTTTTTTACAAGTATTTCATAAAACACATAGAAGGTAGATAATTCCTTTCTATATCTTTACTAACAAACAGAAATGTTGGGGCATAGCGTCAAGATAAAATTATGCTGTTGGTAGCAGAATTTTTTTTTATTCTGTTTCTATTTATCAAGTAAGACAACTGTGAATTGCTGTTACCTGTAACTTTTTCTCTTAAGGAGTAGGTAGCAGTTGAGATCTGGCAGCATCTTAGATGCAGTTGCTATAAAAGCAACTTAGTACTAGATGTTTCACTCTCATGTTGCTTTTGTAGTAATTTTGTCTTCCTTGTCTACCCACCTACCCCTGTTACCTTTCAAGAGGGTTTTGTGCTTTTGTTTATATTCTAAAAATAGACCTCCGTAGCTCTCTATTACTGTGTCCCCTGTCAGTTTTCCAAACAGCAGAGGCTTGGTAATTTTAGTTTCCAGTTCAAAAGACCCATTCTGATGTGAATCTTTGCTCAATGCTTTTTGAGAAATTTAAATGCAGGGCAAATTAGATGAAAAATAGCAGATTGTACATTCCCCCTGCCTTTAATACAATGACTTCTTTTAACTTTTTTTGGAGTGGTAATTATTACTGTTTTCAGATCACCCTGCTGGTAGAATCTCTTGATTTTACTTTTTTGATATTTCTCAGTACAATGTGAAGATCTTGAGTAAAAGCTTTAATTGATCATAAACACAAGTGTTTTGCTAGCCTGACAAATTAGCATTTGGTTCAAAAGTGGCTTTGTCATTAGATATAACTTCTGTTTTTTCTGATTTTTTTTTTTAAATAATTCAATAAAAATCTCTTTAAACATAGAGATACCTGTTTTAAAAAACAGATTGTCTTCTCTGAGCATTGGTTAGTTTGTGGAATTTACATGGCAGTGTACCAAACCTCTTATCCAGAAAGGCCTGGAAGGAATGTGTGTGTTAAACTTAATTGTGGTGTTGTACATTCTTTTATTTCCAACGCTTTAAGATTGTTACCAGCGCTTAGAATTCCTGGGAGATGCAATTTTGGACTACCTCATAACCAAGCACCTTTATGAAGACCCACGGCAACACTCTCCAGGAGTTCTTACTGACCTACGATCTGCTCTAGTCAATAATACCATTTTTGCATCATTAGCTGTAAAGTATGACTACCATAAGTACTTCAAAGCTGTCTCTCCTGAACTGTTTCATGTTATTGATGACTTTGTGCAGTTTCAAATGGAAAAGAATGAAATGCAAGGAATGGATTCTGAGGTTAGTGGAAGTAGAACAACTGTTCGGTCTCTGATTTGAATCATGTCACTGGATTTCTTAGCATGATGCAAGTCACATAATGCTGACTCAGGATAGGATATCCATGTAACATAATGAGCAGTACTGCTTTGGCACAGTGCTGGGATTATTTAATGTAGCATACTGACAGAGATTTCCACTGGTTTTCTTCTGATGTTTTCTGCTGGAGCAGGTGTCATTGCACCGTACTCAGGTGTATTTGACACGCTCCTATAGGCTTTATATCTGCTAGCCGGGGAAACATTATACGCATCTTTCAAATAAGCTACTTGAACAATAGTTTAACTGAAGACCTGCAAACATAGATTGCATCTATGCTATGCAGGAAAGCTAATGATAACAAACATCTATTTGCTGGAGAATGGACTAATCTGAATTAACTCATTCAGATAAGCTGTTCAGAAAATGTATGAGGGCAAGGACCTTGTGAGTCAAATTCTAATCAGTGTCCTGGAAGAGATGGCCTTCCTCATTATTTAATCTTTCTTTAAATAATCTTTCCTTTCTTTAAAAGTGTTATCCAGTCGATATCCCTAATAGTTTCTCTTCTGAAAAACTGTGACCAGTCTCTTAGAAAATATTCTGAGAAAACTCCAACACTAAATAAACACGTTATCTTTATCTTTAGTAATTTCTTCTTTCTGATAAACAATTTAAAAGCTTGGGAGTCAAAGTACGTCAGTTACATATATGTGTTTACAGCCCTTGCACTCCATTGCAGAGTGAAATCTGTATGTTTTATGGGAAGATTAAATAAACATTGACTAAGAAATTTGTCACTAAAATTTAAATAATATAAATCATTTTACATCAGAGGATCAAACTCTGCCTTGTTAAGGCTAAAAACTTACTTTAAGAGCCCATAGTAGAGAATTTTATCTTTGTTCATTTTTTTGCTAGTATGCAAAAGGTTTGCCTAGAAACTTCCACAAAGTTGCAACCAAATTGTGCGATAGCTGTTTCAAATAAAATTCTTGTTTCACTCTCCCTACGCCTGCTCCCTATCTTGGTCTGGCACTGAATTACTGGAACTCTTATTTCATCAGAGTTAATGCAAGAGTCTTTGTTTCTGCAGTTCATGCCAGCTAGACTGGTTTCCATGTGTGTCTCCACGTCATCTGCGTTTCTTTTTTTCAAATCTCACTCCTGAAACATCTGTTGTCCCTTGCCTTAGAGCTCTTAGTTTCTCTCTCCTTCTGTTATTTCAGTATAATTCAAAAGTGCTTCAGTTTGCACTTGGTATGAAATATGCTATTCAAAACAGTTGAATTTGTTTTTTAACATCAAAATTCCCATTTGGAGTGTGTACGTATCAGGTCTGACTTCTTGTTTGATTTATTTCAGGTAGAAATACTGGGTGGGACTAGATTATGAAGTATTCTGGTGACTCTTAAGAGGACTGAATTGGGTATAAAACCCCAAATAAGGGCTGCGTGGAGTGAGAGGGTAGCTGCTGGGGGAAAGGCCGACAGAAACTTATATTCTCTTTAGGCAGAGGAGAGTAATGGCCAAAAACTTTGTTCAGGTTGCTTTGTTTGGACTTAGGTAAATGTATATTGTATGTATTTGAGGTGTATTTATAAAGGATTAGAATAACTGAAGACCATTAAGACACATACTGAAAGTTTAGCTTTAATAATGCGAATAGACTATTGTCTGAAATTAGTAGCATAGAAGAAAACACTGCCTGCTACATTTAAAAAATACCCAAGTGTGCCTGTTAGTTCAGTCTGGTGGTGCTGGTTATCAGTTATTAATGGCTTATTTTAGTAAGATTTGTTTCATGCTTGTCTTCTGGGGTAAATGAGGTAAGGAAAGGTACAGCCGACTTTAATCCAGAGATTGGATTTACAGATTTTACAGTCTCCTAGTTGTTTAATGTATGAACTATTCCTTTGTTATGAGTAGCTTTCTACTCTTAACTGATAGAGCCAAGTCTGTTTCTTATTGGAAAAAACAGACCCATGGTGAAATCCTACAGAATTATTACAGGAGGAATTCACAAAGCATATAAGGTCTGTGTATGCAATGGTGTTGGGGATTTTTTTTTTTCACATTTGAAAAACGATACATCCAGCAACTTGGTTTCATTGGGGAATAAAAGAAAAATTTCACTGTGGAAGGTTGTCAATGAAGAACTTAAAGGAAGCAGCTCAGGATAGGATGTAAGAGAGTTTACGTTTTGAAGTTCTTTGTTTTATTTTAAAAGAAGCAATTGTTTCTCTCTTTTCTCCTCCCCTTCTCTCGCCCTCCCTCCCTTCCCTTGGCTTTTGTTAATTGCAAACAGCTCAGAAGATCTGAAGAAGATGAAGAAAAAGAGGAAGACATTGAAGTACCAAAGGCCATGGGGGATATATTTGAGTCCCTTGCTGGTGCCATTTATATGGATAGTGGAATGTCTTTGGAAATGGTTTGGCAAGTGTACTATCCAATGATGAGGCCATTAATAGGTATTGTCAGCTTTCTGAAAAAACATAATAATTAAGTACCATCTTCTATGAAGGAAACAAAGCTAATTTTTTAATTTTTTTTTTTTAAATAGAAAAATTTTCTGCTAATGTGCCCCGCTCCCCAGTGCGAGAGCTGCTGGAGATGGAGCCAGAGACAGCCAAATTTAGGTAAGAATACGTTTTCTTGGTACACACTGCCATAAAAATTTTTTAAGCTGTGCTTCATAAACTACTGAGGATTTTTAAACGTCACGAATTACTTGTAATTTCTTTTGCACTAAGCAGCTAGTATGATCATTGTGCATAACTTCCTGAGAAAAGTATTGATTTCTGTTTTAACTATACTGCTTTAGCTTCTGTAGAAAGGAGAATGTAGGTCTCTTATTTCACATTAACCTGCCTAGGCAGTAAGTAATTCTTGTGTATATTTTTGCAGTCCTGCAGAAAGAACTTACGATGGAAAGGTCAGAGTAACAGTGGAAGTTGTAGGAAAGGGAAAGTTTAAAGGTGTTGGCAGAAGCTACAGGATTGCCAAATCTGCAGCTGCGAGAAGAGCACTACGAAGCCTCAAAGCAAATCAACCTCAGGTCCCAAACAGCTGAGACTCCTCTTAAAAAAATAAATAAAATGGGGAAAAAAAACACATACAAATAAAACAAATTTTTAAAAATGTTGATGTTGAGAGGAACAAATTGGAAGACAGAATTTAAAGTTTGTTTGATAACAGAATAGATAACAAAACATTTAACATGTATAAAATTTTGGAACTAATTGTAGTTATAGTTTTTTGCGCAAACACAATCTTGTCTTCTTTCCTCACTTCTGCTTTGTTTAATCACGAGAGTGCTTTAATGATGACATTTAGCAAGTGTTCAGAATAATTGTTGTCAGGTCTTTTTGGTTTACTTTTATTGTCAGTACAGCTTTGCTTAGTGTTAGAAGGCCAGGGAGCTTACGCCTAATGCAGTTGCTAGATTTATATATAGTAATCTTAAAATTCTTCAATCTGTGCACTAGTGCCAGTCATAAAGCAGTTGATAAACTGTACTGGATGATTGGGTATAAGAAAGAATAAGTGTGCCAGTATTCTTTTTTTTCCTCTCTTATTTTTTTTTTTGTGTTTCTCTCCATGTCATCTTTTTACATTAAGATGGCAATCCCAATCATTATTGCACTTATTTGTTAGGGACAGATTTTAATTGAAATGGCTGGCATACTGGTAGAATGAAACTTCAATTTCCTTATGCCACACAGTCTTGCATAAAAAAAAGGTTCTTGCCTTAAAAATAAATAAACCCTCATTAATAGTCTTTAATTTCTGATCTTTTTTGGAACAAACTGTTTTACATTCCCTTCATTTTGTTATGCATTTTACAATGATACAGCTCTATATTTACAGTACAACTCATTACTATAGCTGTGACTTATTACAGGATTATAATAGAAATTGTATTCATATATATGTAATTAGGTTATTTTTAACAATTCTGAGGAGGTGGTTAGTCTACAGTTTTTTTTATACCATAAACAAAATATGGTCTTTGGCTAAAATTCCAATTTTACACAAACCTGCAATCTAGATAGTTCCAATACTGGAAACAGCAATGAATAATTGCACAGTGCAAACTGTCACTCTAACAAAATAACCTTAGACATATCACACCTAAAATATGCTGCAGATTTTATAGTCAATTGGTTACGTATTTAACAAACAGAGCACCTTTACACTTAGAGATATTTCCACATAAATTTCTTACTGTACTTTTCAGAGTTGCATGCATATTTCACCTACCAAAGCTGTGCTGTTAAATAACATGAAAGTTGATGTTTGAGATATAACTGCCGTACTTTTGATACATCTGTGATTTAGGTCCTTAATTTAGAGAAACTAGCTCATTGGTGTTTTGGTCTACTAGGGGTGGGGGGAAATCATATTTTTATTTTTTAGGCTTTGCCTATACTTCTTTAATTAGATTTTTGTAGGCACTCTTCACTTAAATACCTCAGTTCTTTTTTTCTTTTCTTTTCTTTTCCTTCTTTTTTTGCATGCATTGTTTTTTTTCTGTTTTGGTGCTATGTTTATATATTATGCTTGAAATTTTAATTTTTTGCACTGTAACTATAATACCTCTTAATTTACCTTTTAAAAAAGCTGTGGGTCTCGTATTCCCACCAATATCAGTAGAGGTTTGCTGCAATTTTGCCCTGTTAATTATGCTTGAAGTTTGAGAAAGCAGAGCAAGGTGTTTTAACGTTTTCCAGCACAATAGTTTGAACTTGATGCTGTGTCTTATGTATTAAATTACAAATAAATACTGTATTTCCTGCTTTTAAACCCTATTCCTTTCCTCACAAATGCACACTAAAACAAAACAAAAACTGTCAGCTCTTGCTTTCTTAACAAAAAAATAAAATGAATGCCTTAGTGACAAGGGGTAGACATTAAGCTTTTCTGAAATACAGTTTTCAAAAGTTCATATATTTTCTATCTCAGTCATTTTTCATTCTGCAAAAAAGACCATTCTTGTATTTGAAAGCAGCATTGTTAGAGTAGTCAGACCGAGAATTAAAATACTAGCTTATAAAAAATTCTAGCAGTTGTTTGGTACTTCAGTCATGAAAATTTAATGGGGAAGTATAAGACCTGCAAGTCTTGATGTGTATAAAACAAATATAAATGAGATGGAACAGTAAAAACATGCTGTCTAAATTTTCGAAGGTAAATTGCTTTGATCTAGCAGTTTTTAAAAAAAAAAAAGCAAATCACTGATTTAAGCTATGGCTCTTTCTTCATGGTAGGAGTGAAGTTTCTTAGCAAAAATACATGATTACTAATGTTAACAATTCTGTTTCTGGCCAGACATGAGGCAGCAGATAAAATCAGACCATCTAGAAAGTCTTAAGTAGTTTTAACTGCATTATGAAAAACTAAAATTTAAGTTAGTCTTTGAATGCCTAAAATTTCTTACTGATTGTTACAAGGTTATAGATTCTCAGGGGTTTCAGGTAGCTGTTAGCAGTAAAGTGCTACCGAGTGTTTTGATGCAAGGAAAATTAACTGAACTTGCTCTGTGTTTCAGAACAGTTTAATGATCACTTTGTTACTAGATAAAGCCTATGAATTGGAAATCGGAAATGTGTAGTGGCTGACTATAAAGTAGTTTCTGCTGCTGATGTGTTTTTAAATGCGTTTTAAATGCCGTAATTTTTTCCAGTGTGACCTCATTGAAATATTTTTTTATCCTTTGAGATAGAAAATTCATATTAGTTTCCATGTCATTCATCTGTGTGTTTTACCCTGCAGTTGATATGATTTTGATATTGGACAGTGTATGCTATTAAAGACCTAAATCTGATCATTTGAAGGTTGGGATAGAAATCACTTGACATGCTATAAGCACAAGTGTAAGTGGACTGTTGCAACCCATCTTCAAAAGCAACCACACAGGCTCATCATAAATAGTGTGGGGGTTAGTTGGCATGAACCTTGTTGTTTTTTTTTTTTATCTAAGTCCTGTTATACTGTACTTTAAACAGTCCTCCTAACTATGCTGCGTTTTTATTTTTATGGCTTTTTTTGCGCTGTTCTGTTCATGTAGCACAAATAAGCATTGCACTTGGTACCATGCTTTACCTCATTTCAAGGAAAAAATGCTTAACAGAGAGGAAAAATGTGGTTTGGCCTTGCTGCTGTTCTGATTTACTGAATTTGAAAAAGTTAATTATAATGCCTGCAATGTGTCATTTACTTGCACAACTTAAATAGGTCATTTGTAATGTCTGTGGCATTTTTACTGTATGTGGAAAAATACAACAAAGATGTGTAACAACTCTTGATTGTATTTTAAAGCTATTGTTTTTCTACTACATCATTTTACTGTTATGTGAAGTAATTAAAATTAGAATGACCTCTGACACTCCAGTAATTATCTCTGAACAAACCGACATATTATGCGCATAGTGTAGTTTTTGCAAGAAGACAGCCCCTAGTAATTTGGTCAACCTCAACTAAATCTCTGCTCAGTCTGAATATTGAGTGCCCAGTAGCTACTTCTGAAGTGTTTGTTCAGCTTGGATGCTGCTAAAGTCCATACAGGAAAAAAAAGCCTACTATTTTTAAGTCTCGTTACACAATAGTGTGTTGTGACTGCAGAGTACAGAACTTGGACAAGAATCGATTTCTGTGCTGGGGAGGAATATAGTGGTGGCCCAAGGATGAGGTGCCAGATCCTCAGCCTAGTGCAAATTGATGTGGTATCATTTTAATTAATGGAACTACATTCTTTTACATACCTGAAGATCTTGTGCTTATATGTATGTTGGAGAGTTTGTGTTTTCCTCCTTGTAAGCAAATGCAGAACCATAAACTGGAAGATGTGGTTTTTATGTTGCTGCATATGACATGACTATGCTACGTGCATTTATCTGTATAGAAAGTGAAATCTCTGTATCCCAGTCACAGCAGCACACGTAATCCTGAAATGACAAATAGCGTCGTGGTCTGCTGTGATGACACGCTTGCCTCTGTCTGACAGTATTCTGGGTTTGTATGTTTTGGGTGGGGTTCCCTACAAAAACATTCTCATGGAAATCTCTATCTATCACATGAGTGAAGCGAGAAGGATTTTGATTTCTGGTACTTACTGACGTTGATCCTTTTCCAATTGCTCTAATTTTCAAGAAGTTAATTTCTTTACTTTCATATTAGGTTTAAAACTTAAAACACTACCGATCATGATCATGAAATGTAATCTAAATATCAACTGTAATTCAATCTGAATTATTTTAGCAAATCTAGAGGTCGTTGTCAAAGCTAACTACATTTCTTAACAATAAATTTTATCCAATAAATTCCTTGGGTTTTTTCCCTCTTTTTTTTGAACGGCAACCACAGACTACTTTAATTGCTTTGTAGATGCACTCAGAATTTACTGCAGCAGCAAGTTGGAGAGAAAAATGTTTGTGAACAAGAATTGGAAATTGCAGGCATTTTTATTGTAAATAGTTTGACTGAAAAGATGGTTAAAATCAAGTAGAATGAATAACAAATATAATTTGATGGACAATAAAATATTTACCATCACATGCTGCAGCTGTCTTCAAGGGACATAAAATGTAATTCATTCATACTGTAATCATGCTGCAGAAGTTTGCAATCTGCACCTTATGGATCACAATTACCTTTAATAGTTTTTTTGTAATAATTGTAGCTGAGTATATCTCCAATAAAGTTATGGTCTGTTCACCTTGTATTGTCTTTCTGCTTTTGTTTTTAGTTCCTCTTAATCTTCCCATAAACCTAGAGTTTACAAAAAAATTACTTTTCAGTCTCCGTCTGAATAAAAAAAAAATTGTGAAAGCCTTATTTCTTGACCTTGTTTAAAGACAAGTCTGCTTGTCTCCTTCCTCTGATGAATGAACTGTCTTCATAGCTATGTGAAGACTCTTAAGGGACGCTCAGGTTAAAAATGATGGTGTACATGCTACAATTTGATCTCTGTGTTGACCGTGATACCTGCAAAATTTCTCTTGGAGCTGGGAGGCCCCTGGGTGCAAGGGTTCAGTAACACAGGTCCACACAACTCAACACATGTTTTAAGAACAACATGTTAATGTTAGCTAATAGTCTCAATTTAATTGACATAGTTTCTAATTTTCCATTTGTTTTCTGTTAGTATTTCACTTATCCTGAATATGGAATGTTTTGTAGAGTGTTCTCTCTGGCCCACCACTGTCATGTCTGTTTTACGGAGACAGAGACAGACCTGCCGGTCAAACATTGGGAATCTTCCTTTTTGAAAACTTCCCAAAGCAGCGGTCAGTCTCTTGGCATCTGCAATGGGCAATTTCTACTCCATGGTTTGTCTTAGGCTATAGAGAAAAGCCTGCTGAGCTGCTGATAGCCATGGTGGTACCTTTTTCTGGGCCTTGGAGGGGGGCTGAGTGACCCACATCTTCCAATGGTGTCACTTTGTTCCTTGTTTCAGCTGTAATGAAGCAAGCAATTCTCAGCTGAGGATCCTAAGGAAACTTGTGGATCTTCTGTGGCTTTCCAGCTCATTTTTTCCCCACCTCTAGGTTCCACCCTGACACTGATGGCATTGGTAGATTTAAGCTCCCATGTGTAGGTTAGTCAGCTGTAGTAGGGGATAACAATAGCTCCCACCCTCCAAGTTCTAGCAAGTGGGTCAAATTGGAAAAATTTTCTTTCCCTACATTTTCTACAGGAAAATAGGCCTGAAAATAATAATTTAAACCAAAAAAGAATAGTTGAAGATGCCGTCATCTCCCTGTTCATTGTGGAGAAATGAGATGGGGGATGGTCATCCAAACTTGAGTCTCAAAGGAAGTGGTCCATCCCTTGCTGGGTAGTCATGTGAAGCATCCAGGGTTCTCCAGAAAGTCACAGGGTAAAATCAGTAAAGGCTCTGCTTCAAAGGCAAGTGACTGCATTTTTTGCCCGTGTGGGAGCATCACCTACTCACTGCAGATTTTAAGTACAGCTTATTAGCAGTGGTATTGAAACTGCGTAACACAAAGTGAAGATAGTGAAGATCCTTCTTTTTTTTTCTTTTTCCTAATTTTAAGCTGCTCAGAATGCAGCAATGACTGGGTTCTTCCTGCCCCCAAAGGAACATCAGGCTTGAATTAAGAAGAAGAAGAATTAACTTCAATGAAGCTATGACATCAAGACACACATTTTCACGGTACTTACCACTTGTCATCCTCACAAACCTCAGTGGCCGCTCTGTGGGAACTGAAAAGAAAATACCTCTATATCTGAAGAAGAGTTTACAGGTACTGGTTTCTGACGTCCTTATTATAAGAATAAATGTTTCATAATTGTGTCAATAGAACTAAGGTATGTGTTTGCTTAGCTGCTACTCTTAAGTAAAACCATACAGAAAAAGGAATTTGAGTGAAAACCAAGGTGAACAAGTTTTTGAATATGCTTGCCCTGAAAGGAGGTAGTAAAGTTAATTGTAACTCCAGGTCCAGACACACAGAGGAGCAGATTTGGTGGTTGGCTTGGCTTCCCTGAACACTTCTGCTGGAGTCCAGGTGCAGGATCTGATCCTTAGAGGAAATGTCCATGTCAGTGGACACAGGCAGCACTGACATGTAAGTGGGTTTTATTTTTCTCATAGCTGTGATTATGTCCTTCCTTATTGTAGAATGTGAACAATACTTTCATTTTGGTGAGTAAAATAACCAGGGACCTTCCATATGTTATGAAAACAGTATCGTTTACTTTGCAGCTTAACCACCTCCACTTACCTGGTTTATACTCTTTTTTCCTTTTTTCTTTTCTTTTTTTTAACATTACTTTTTAGATATATATTTTATGGGAAGCCTCATGCTAACTCTTAAATTGAAGTAATTTTCCTCTGTTAACTTGAAAATTTCCTGTAGTTTTGGGTCCCTGCCCGGCTCCCACTGAAGTCACTGGGAAGACATCCACTTGGGCTCTGTAATTTGCGTGCCTTTGAACGTACACAAAAGTCCTTCAGATGTAATAAGTGTAAATTCCGGACATCAAGTAAAAGTTGAGAAATTCGGCAATATGCAAAGGCAGTCTCTTCTGTTTTGCTTCTATTTTTCAAGCTTTTAACTAAAAAGGGCAGCGTGTTAGCTGGCTACCTACTTTTGAGATAGCCCACCTATTGCTGTGAATATCCAGCTGTTTACTCCATTTTCTTTGCCAGATGCACAAGATTTAGAGGGGAGGAATGTGGGCTATCCTCCTCAAAGCTTCTGTTAATATCTAGGGTGCTTTAGCTAACTTCAGGTGTGTGCTCTGCAGATGTCTGGGCTGACTCCCACCCATTTCTTCTGCAGTCAGTGGAATCACAGCAGCAGCTGCAGGGCACCGACGATTCTCCTGCCCTTAAGTCATCCTTTCACCATGAGGTAGGTTGAATGTGAGAGAGAAGGGTCCCTTCCTCCCTGCCCAGGGCTGGCATTTAGCTGATGAGATAGATCCCACACTGTAGCTTGAGGCTGGAAATGTTCTTTCTGGGAAAATGATGAGGCAAGAAGAGATTTCATCCAGCTGCATCATTGTCAGGGGGTCACTAGTTACTCCAGGGTTGTGCTCATCTCTTGCCGAGGTGAGGAGGATCCCCTCTTTGTTGCCACTTGGCCTGAAGCAGGTGTGTGAATATGAGCTGTTGTGGCTGTTCCAGCATTTGTAATAAAATGATGGCAAGTTTGCAGACTTGACTCCTCTAACTCTGAAGGACTGAGCTGCAGGAGGGGACAGTGGGATCAACAGTCCAGTCCTCAACTACATATTCCTTTAAGAATGCACTTTTCACAGAAGTACTTGGGAGTGGCACTTTGGCATCAATTTTAGGGTAAGGTTTTTAACTTTGTTTATAACAAAGGTTTTTAACTTTGTTTATAAATTAGAATCTAAGTAACACAGAGGAGCAGCGCTATGGTTGTACGAGTTGTCTATTTCACAACTACCAGCATTAGCACCAGTGTCTGAACACAGATATCACTGAGCTCAGACATCTGCTTCCATGTTCTTATACCACAGCCACCTACACCAGCCATTTTGCTTTCATGTATTCACTCTCCAGTCACCTGAATTTAGGCAAGACCCTGATGTCAGAACAAACCCCTCCCTTCAATCAGTCATGCCTCAGTATCTTGATAGCTAAGATCTGCCCTATTCTCACACATCCATAGCAATTAATAGTATTTTGCAGCACCAATTTTAAGTTCAGAAATTATTGCTTTCATGGTGATTCAGGCTGGAATAGCAGGGCATTATGTTCCTGCCAGCAACACTCATCACCTTCCTCCCAGCTTTACATAGTACATGTGCTCCAGGCGAGAGAGATCTCATTATACAAACAAGCATGGCACAGGCAGCCGTACTCCCTGTCTGGCCAACTGGCTGCTGTGAAGGGCTGTGCCAGCAAAAAAACCTCCCTTAAAACAAGGGCAGAAGTTCCCAGGACTCTGCCTCAACAGCAGTTTTGAAGTTGCTGGCGGTGGAGGTGGGAAGGGATCTGTGGAAGATGCAGTAACCATTTTTTCCTGGACCAAGTGCCTTTGCCGGTCTTTAAAAAGTTGCCCTTTCTGTGCAATCCATCAGCTCGAAGGGTTCCTGCACTGACCACGGCCCACTACCTGCCAAGGAGGGCTGAATGCCCAAGGAGCACTGGTGTCCCCAGCACAGGAGAAGGTTCAGACCTTCCTTCCTGACCCACCTTGCAGAGCTGAATCAAGCACACATCCTTGTGCGTGTGCGTGGCAAGGGCATTCCTTATTTGACTTAATGTTTGATAGCAAGGCGCTAAATTATTGTGAAATAACCATACAGCAACCTCTGTGGAAGATTTCTTGTGAAGTAATGTTGGCTTATTGGCAGTTTAGCTAAGGTGAAGGCTTACTTAATGCAGTAGCTAAATAAATCACAACAGAGCCTATGGCACATAGGCTGCAGGAACTAAACTGAAATTGAGTACATAATCTATACTAGATACATTGCAGCTGCTTTTTGTATAAGATATGGTGTGTTGATGTGTGTCAGAAAATCCCAGAAACTGCAGTGACTGAGGTAAGGAGTGAAGGGAAACCTGCATGAACACCTGAGTCGTATCAACAGAGAAAGTTGTAGGCTGGAAACGTTTTGGACGAAATGCCAAGATTCAGAGCAACCTCAAATATAACGAGGAAAGGGAACAGACATGGGCAACTCTTCTGAGGGTAACAACAACTGTTGAGGGTGACAGAGCACTGGAACAGGCTGCCCGGAGAGGTTGTGGAGTCTCCTTCCCTGGAGATCTCCAAAACCCGCCTGGATGCATTGCTGCTCTAGGTGACCCTGCCTTGGCAGGGGGGTTGGCCTAGATGACCTCTGAAGGTCCCTTCAAACCCCTACCATTCTGTGATTCTGTGACCTCAGCTCTTAAATCAGCTCCCCAGAAAAGAGTGAGCATCGTGGAGGAGGGCCGGGCAACGGTGGAAATAAGCAGAGCCAAAGTTCGCTTACTCCAGCATCAGGTTTTAAAGTGACAGCAAGACATGTGCGAGAGACTGAGAAGAAGAGTTCAACTGACGTAGAGCCTTACCAGAAGCAGAGGTGGAGCTTGGCCATCAGATAGTGCAGCAGTCACTTACCAATTTTTGCCACTTGCAATAAACTTTAAGCCTCAAGTATCCCTGACCTTAGTCCTTTGAGGTCCAAAACAAGTCCTTGTGGTCCAGAGGCCATCTTGCCTTCTCCTGCAACAGTTTAGAGCTTGTGACTCTGCATGTCACCACTGTGAGGACTCCACGCCTTAATGGCAATAGCAAAAGCTCTGCCCTGCATGCAAGGCAGGCTTGTGGTGAGAAGAGCTGTGGTCTATCTGCTGTGCCAACGCTAAACGTACAGTTTCTGTGCCAGCCACACCACAGACAGCAGGCATGATGGGACTGTGTTTAATAGGCGGGAAACTGGTTTTGCTGTTAGGGATAGGACTGTAGTTGTGGCCTTCTGGC
This sequence comes from Numenius arquata, assembly GCF_964106895.1. Taxonomy (NCBI): domain Eukaryota; kingdom Metazoa; phylum Chordata; class Aves; order Charadriiformes; family Scolopacidae; genus Numenius; species Numenius arquata. The sequence continues at coordinate 11,197,257 of NC_133581.1, forward strand.
TTCACTCGGCTTAGAATCCCCTGCTGTTTTTCACCTTGTTGTGATTGCTCACATTTGCTCATCCCCTACATTGGCCAAGTCTTCTGTCTTTTTTCAGAAGGCATCTCTGCCCTGAGCCTTCACCAAGATAACATCCCAAACTAGAGAGAAGCAACCACAGCTTAGGGTTTCAGTTGTCTGATTGAAGTCTAATAGGCGGGAGTAAGCCCATTGGTGGTGATTTTCAGGGGACGGTTTTAAGTTTTTGACCGATTGTCTTGTCAAGCTAAATCTAGCCTGATGTTCAGAAGTTGATTCCTCGCTGTGGTGAAATTGGTTCTGAGAAAGACCTGAGTAAGACCAGGCTGGAGAGATTTGGGGCTGACGTGAAGCCACAAGAGATTAATTTGGCAGTTATGGCAAGTATGAAGAAGCAGATGAAGCTGCAATTGCAGTTAACTGAGGAACACAAACATTTTTCAGTGCTGTAGGTAACAGCAGTTTTTGATGGCCAGGTTCTAACTGGGTCAATGGCCTGGCCATAAATCCATGCAGCTGCCTGATTTTTCTCTAATATTACATTATTTTTGGACAATTTCACGCAGTTGCCCACCACAGAGGTCTCTGGTTAGTGGGTTCCCATTGTCCCCTGGTTTTCTGGAAGCACAGCTGGGGTTATCTTTGGGGAATATGAGCAATGCAGCGTGACGATACTGGAGATGGAGCTTCCAAGACTTCAGCTCGATGAACCGTGGGGAGGTTCATCCCATTCCCTGGGCTGAGGGTTGAAGCCAAAGACTGCAGCTTGGCCCAATGTTCGGGACTGCTCATGGGTAACGGTTCCCACAAGGATACCTGGCATGTCCTGCCATGACTGCCTATGCACCTCCCTCACCTCCAAATAGGGTTATGCCTTTTAAATTGTGCTCCTGAGACTTTGGCATGATTTCCTCCCATCCCCAACCATCTCCCTTGACTGTCAGCATTTATAACCACTGTGCACAATTTCCCACCTCCCCCAACCCCCACTCCACCCCAGAGGCAGCTGTATTTCCACAGCGAATGAAGCAATTCCTGTATGTACGATTTCTTAAGTGCTTCGGGACCCTTTGGGAGAGAAGGTGCTATTGTACGAGTACAAGATATTATTAAAACAGGAATCTGTGTAATGGGTGATAAATTTTGATACTGTATGTTTAATATAATACGACGGTTGTAAATCCAGTGAATTACCATAGGTATTTGCTGCGCAGTGTGTTTATGAATTGTTTGGGCAGGTGTTTTTCAAGTCCCAGTTTTTCACACAAAAACGTGAATTATAGGACAGTTTAATAATATTCCTCACTAGACTCCAGTATGCCGCAATTAGCTGCAGAAATGTTATCACCTGATGGCTGAGCTTGGTTGCTGATTAAGTTCATGTATACGAAGGTAAATGAAAAAAGCAGTGCAGAGAAAAGAGATCTGCGGAAGTAAACTTTCAGATCTGTCTTTGATCTCTTACAAGCAAATATCTTTTTAGCTACAGAAATCAATAGTTTCAGTATTGTCTAACTGTATTTTACATGTGCTTCCATATAGGCTAGAAGCAGTTTATTTTGATTGCAACAATGAAACAGTTCTCTAAAAGTTTATATTCAATAGTTATAGTATTAATATTTATTGATGTGAAGGGATATATGTACTGCACATGTTATTTGAATCAAGCCTTGCTGGATAGTTTTTAAATCAGATCCAAAATAATGTAATTTCAGGATTACATAGGGTCAGAATTTCTTATTTTTACTTTTTACTGTCTTCCACATAAAAAAGACTTATAAGTCCTTGAAAAAATGTTTCCTTTCTCTGAAGAAGAGACAAGTGCTCTATTTCACTCTTCCATCTGCTTTTGTACTATGAGCTGAATCTCAGCCTGAGCTGACGTTACACCAAGCAGCACAGCAGTGAACTATCTAGAGGTAGGGCTGGGTAGATGTTTTAAAACTCAGCGACTGAAGAACACATCTTCTCCACCGCTATAGGATTTTGTGAGTGTAAATTGGGCTGTCGTTAGTTTTATTAAAGCCTTTTGCTGGGGTTCTTTGGGGTGTGGAGCCCTTTACTTTTCATGTAGGTGTTTGCAGTTCTGTGGGGTTTGCTGTGACTTACGCACCTCCGTAGTCATTGGTGGCACCTTCTAGAGGAGCAATGCTCAGGGCTGGGGTTCGGAGGTGCTGCACGCCCACCGCTCCAGCTGACATCCAGGGTGGCTGGAGGTGCTGAGCATCTCTGCCCGCCTCTCCAAGCTCCACCCCATTGCATCTTGTGCCTCCTGGAGCACCCATGAGCTCAGCACTGCCGGGATCAGGCCCATGGTTGAGTGTAGATGGATGTCACCAGCGCGGCGTTGCAAGCTGGTAGCTCGGATGGAGGTTTACTTAAACATTTTGTTTCCACTTGACTGGCGTAAGGAAGGCGTTTGCAGCCTGGCCCCCTCCCCATGCCGTGCCTTGTGTATGTGTAAAAGCTGCCCTTGGCCCCAGATGATATGTTTGCATTTCATAATTAATGCTGAACTCAACTTGAGGCAGATACCAAAGGACGATTTTTTAAACAGATGTTGCAGGTCACTTGTAAGTTATTTGTCAAATAAGTTTCAGAGCGCAAGCCGCTGCTTTTGCCATTGTAACCAAAGGCGTATGCTGTTCAGCAGCAGTAATTACAAAGCCAGGGCAACGCAGGGAAAATTCATCTTATTTAAAAGTGTTTTAGTGTCACCAAACAGCTTGCTATGCCATTAGGCAAGTTTTGCTAGACACGTTTGAGTTGAGGGTTTTAATTTGTTTGAAGTATTCTCTAAAACAGAATTATGTTGGAGTTTACATAAAATGAGAGAATGACATGAAAAGTTTTAACTTAAGCAGCAAAATATAAAGGCTAATCTTATTTAAAAGTAATATGTGTGTCTTGATTGAGTGCCCAGATACACTCAACTGGGACATTTTAGTGGAATCGGTTCTAAGCTGTTACACTGAGTTATACAGAGTAGGTTTTCCTGAGCTCACATTGCCAGACCTGAAATACTCTTGTGGCTGCATTTAATAAAGAAACGAAAGTCTTGGGTAAGGGGATATGATTTTTTATGACAGAAGGAATGCAAATAACTTTTAGTCTCATTGCCTAGACCGGGTTTGGTCTGATTTGATGGAGTTTAATAATGACTTATAACCTGTGCTGACAATGTGCAGACCCGCACAACGTCATTTAACTCATTTATTCTGCTTGCTGTAAAAACAAAGAGATGGCAAATAAATATATGGAAAGTTCATTGTTTGTCAGAGGGCCCAAGCCAAAAGTTTTCAGTGACCTTTTAAAATATGGTCCCAGGCTAGTACTAAAATGTCTGTCACTCAGCGCACACACTTGCACAATTTGGCCTTTTAACCCGTGCATCTTGTTTTTCTCTCTTTCAACTGGTTGTATGAATTTCAAATCAGCTGCAGCTATTTAAGTTTTTGCATTGGAGGATTACTGTAAATTGCAGTCTGACAATTACAATGTACAGCGCACAGGAGAGTTATTAATGGATAGGCCTACTGATGGCCTTTCAGCGCTGACGAGGGCCTGGTGTTCCTCACCCGTAATTAGATCCAGTGGTCGGGGTCTGCGCGGATGAGGCAGGGGAGGGGGTCGGCCGAGGAGCACCACTTTATCAGAGGAAGATATCAATTGATCAGAGATAGTAACTATCGGCAACGTCTAAATCTCTAATTCACCTTCTTCTTAATGACTTGTATTGGCTTAAGAAGCTAAGTTATTTGACAGCGCGGAGCTCGGCTGACAAAGCCGCGCAGGTGGTTTTAATAGAGGATTTCTGTTGCTTGAGATTTCACTAAAGACGGAGCAACAGTTCAACAGACACAACAGAGGCCAGTAAAAACCCCGGTCTGCTGCTCTGCTCGCCGAGGATACCAGCGGGGCTTGGGCTGCAGCGAAACCACCGCTCCCATTTACGCGGCACTTTTTTTCCTTTGCAAACCCCGCGCAAGGGTTTTCTCTGAGGTTTCAGTATTTATTTTAAGGAATGAATCTTATGTGGGCATAAATTATATTTGACAAATGAAAACCCTTTGGGGGGGGATTTATATTTTTTTTTACTGCCCTATGAAAAACATTTTCCAGAACATAATATTCCTGAAAAACTAAATATGCTTTTTAGGATGAAGAGAGAGTCCAATGCCCAGGAAGAACCAGTAAGCTTTGTAAAAGTTTAAGACAATTGTCATTTGCCATTGATGAACCCAGAAAATAAACAGACTGCAAACCAAGTGCTTCAATTAGACATGGCATCATAACCCAAAATTTTAGCTTTTTAATTAAGTAACTCAAGAAGCAACAGTTCTGTGTGTGTAAATCCAATAAGAGATGGGCACCTAACTCCCCGAGGCACTACTGATCCAGCCCTGATCCTTTCTAGAAGGATTACAACCACCTGCCAGGAGGTTTTCCATGCAGTAAAGTTTGTAGCCAATCTGACATTCACAGTATGTCCCAGAGGTTTTCCAGTATTATTATCATTATTATTATTATTCAGATTATGTATACCCATGACGAATATAGGTTTGGGTCTGCTAAGGCTTTTTTCAGGGTAAACATTTGTTTAAAATCTTGTTCCAATCTCTTAACACATATTGAAGTAAAATCTAATTGAGTAGATCACTGGCATAGGTGGAACTTTCTATTGTTGTTCTTGAGGGAGAGCTCAAGAGAAAAGCAGGTCTGTGAGACTGCATTTTAGCCTTGAGTGGAAACATATTTATCAGTACAAAGCATGCTTTTTTAAGCCATTCTGGAACTAGCAAAGCTGATGGACCTGTCTTCTGGTTTCACTACCAGGTTCATGACCTCACTCCCAATACCACATCTGGGTTCGTGCCACAGTTTCTTCTTGTGAGCACTAATTTGCCATTTTTACTTCCACTGGACTTGCAACCCATCTCTGTAAGCTATGGCTTTGCAGCTCCCAGGTCAGGGACCACTGGCCTGAAGTGTTGAGAATAAATACATTGTGCACCTGTAGCACGCTGTTATCTCAAGACCTCAAAGTGCCTTCAAAACTTGCTAATTATGATTTATAAATCTCTGAGTGTTATCCTTGTCAGAGGAGAAAACAAACACAGGAAAATAAATAACTCTTCCCAAAGCAATAAATTGTTAAATGGTTCGTTAAGTGATTTACCCAGCTGGGGCCATAGACTGAGCTAGAGCATGGATTGAAATCCTGATCCCTTGATACTGATGGTGAGAGACCCCTTGGCCTCAGTCTTGTCAGGAGCTCATCAGCACTTTCTTTGCTTTACATGAGGAGAGCACACAGGAGCCCAAGTCATGGATGAGTTGCTGCATATTTATAAGCTTTCCTCATTAAAATGAGAGGTGTCATTTTGGAGCTGACTGAGCTAGTTAGCTGGGGTGTCAGTGTCATCCTGAATTTAACATGGCTGTACCAGCAGAAAGCTAACTGGAGAATGGTGCTGAGGTGGAGGAGTTGCTTCTCTATACTATGAGGCAGAGCAAAACCATGGTGATTGTCTTCAACCCAAAATGTACCTCTTCTGCCATGGACAATGAGGGATGTCCAACAACTCCTTTTTGGAACAGGTGTGTAGGTCAGCTCTGTGTTATAAAACATGTTTTTATTTTGCAGTTGCATGTGCTTATGCCCTTAGACTTCTGCTTTTTCTGCTTAAGTTACGTTGTGCAGGGAAGGTTTCTTCACTCATGTTTGTAGAGTATCATCTTGTACAGTGACAAGCTATTACTGACATCTTTGGATTTACTCAGAAATGTCTAGCGGTGGTGGGGGCAATAAGCAATGTGGGTCTACAAGATCCCAATGTACCACAGAAAGGTGTTTTCCTCCTATCCCATCTCCTGAGTAAGCTGCCAGGTATCGGTGTTGGGGCAGGCCTGAGACTCCACCGCGCTGTCTGCAACTTCGTGCCAAAAAGGCAAAAGTTAAACTTCTCACTGAGGAAGACTTTGGCACCAAGAATCAAGCACAATCCTTTCTCTTGCTGTAAGTCTGTCTTTTTTATTATTTAATTTTCTTTTAAGTATGGGTTGGAATGTTTCAATTACTTTATTTTACTTTACCTGTGTTCAAGGACTTGCTGAAATAGTCGTTTTGGATGAAAAGAGCAAACCTTGATCACTCGGCCCTCGAAGGTGACAGTTTTGGCACGTTTGGAAGGTTCAAAGCAGGGGGGCCACATTCTTTTCTCTTGTAAAAAGGGGAACCTCTGCTGGCTCAGTTGAGCTCTGTTCATTTACACAGAGAAGATAGGGCCCAACGGTTTGCTCTATAATGGTTTCCATAAGAGACATCTCGGCTCAGTCCCCGTAATAGTTCTGTGTGGTGTGAATAATCGCCAAGCTGTTAGCAATTTGGAGCAAGCCTGTTAGCACTGTGATCTGATCAGCTGAGTTTCGCAGAGAGACGTTGCTGAGCCATCCTGCCTCTCACAGCCCCTTTACTCTTCCAGTTCACATCTTCCTATGGGGCAGTGAAACACAGGAGCTGCTGGTGTTAGATAACTCTTTCCTCTTTCACTGGCCAATGATGGCTGTGCCCCAACAATGTAATATTTCAATTCAAACATGATTATTCAGTTCGATGACTTTGAAGGTAGTTTCTTTCCTGCTTAATGCCCATTAGCTAATGACATTGGGGTAGGCTGGTCAAAAGAGGGTACATGGTTGGTGACCTTATTCTACCAGTGTGCCTATGAACCAAGACCGAAATATGATTCTTTTCGTGCATCTGAACATGTATCTATACCTCATCCTTCTTCCCCAAGTAAAAAAGTTTACTAATACAATCTTTAGTGTATATATCTCTCTATATATACACACTATATATGTATTTGTATATGACTTGCTCATATATGACTTTCATGTCAAACCATCTGACAACAAAGCAAAGAAAACAACTAGCTCTGCAGCTTCTGATGAGAAGAACTGCTGCAAAAAGCATTATAATGAATAACGGACTTCTGTCTTAGTGGTGCCTTCATCTTTTTATTCCTTTTTAAAACAAAGTCTGTTTTGACTGCTTCGCTATACTGTTAACAGACAGATACACTCAAAATGTTGGCAGTTATGTTCAAGGCTGGATTAATATAGGTTTGTTATTTTACCAGCATATCCAAAGGCAAATACTCCTACTGGACTCCACCCTTCAGCTGTGAAGCAGGTTGTAAATCAGGCCCTTTTTTGTTGTTTTTAAAGTAGTTTAGGGGCTTTAAAATGGTATTTAACATTATTACAGTCTGCTTGAATATTGTACAATTTCTAACTATTTCTTCTTTTCTATATATCCACTTTTCTGCCACTCAGAAGCTTCTAAAGAAAACAATGCAGTCACTACTAACGCCAAGGTGTAGCAGAAGTGCTTATGATGTTCTTAATGAGTGTTGTCCCCCAAGTATTTAGGTGCCATAATTTTTAGCTTGCTAAAAGCCCCCAACATTTACAGAGGGAAAGAACAAAGGCCTGGTTTTCACATTTGTCCCTTTGTCTTTCTGGATGGAATGGGTAAATTTAGCCTTGCTTCTTTGCCTAGAAGAACTCACGTAGGTGCATAAGCAGCTGTCCTTGTCCTCGTGTTGCCCTCCTTAATCTAGCACTAAAACTATGGAAAAAAAATTTCTGCATCTGGAAATATGGAAGGAAATAGCTACTGGGTCAGGAGCCAGCAGTTCTGATGCTAGCACATGTTCAGCCACATCCATCAAGCACTCCATGACCTCTGAAAATTATGTCCTAAAATATCCCTGTTCATATGTTCCTATTTTGAAATTGCGTTTATTCTCTTTCCTCAAAGTCAGAGCAACGTAATCTGAATGCTGGAGGAAACTGTTGTTTGAGCTGATCTTCTCAGATTCTTGATTGATTCTAAAAATAGGGCCCTCCTATCCATTAAGATAAGATTGAAACGCTGGTGACATTAAGTATAGCTAATAGCTTTGGTGTTCTGGTCTGCAAAAAAAAGTCCATCCTGTCTAGCAGGAGCATTGCGTCTGTCTGCTCTCTCAGACCTGGGTGAGAGGCTCCAGTCTATAAACTGTCACCTCCCACCATGTCCTAGCAGTTAATGTCCCCAGGGGGAACACACAATGTTTCACAGCTCTTGTGACAAACCTTGTGTGCCCCAGAAGACCAATCTGCTTCTACCTCAA